>NC_142877.1:101752272-102055303 GCF_051225735.1 Oryctolagus cuniculus
AATTCAACATGGACTGGAGTTCTGGGGTTCCAGGGAGAGCACCGGGAGCTGGGGGGTACTGGGTAGAGGTTCTGCCCCCTTGGCGATGGCAACTGAAGCCTCAGGGCACTGCACTGGAGCCTTCCTGGGCCTTCAGGTCAGATTCACTAGGAATGGCAGTGGCAGCACCTGGCACCCCTCTTGGTCCCTGCAGGTGACAGAGGAGTGGACTTTTCCCTGAAGCCTCCCAGTTCGTAGACTTGCTCCCTAAGATTTTGCAGGAACCTGAGACAGTACTGACACCTGCCAGGAGGAGGCCAAGAGGAAGGAGGAGGCAGGGGAGACCCTGGAGTCTAAGTGGTACCCACACCCAGCACCCCTACCCCTTCCCTCCCATCTGAGGTTTCTACTTACCACCGACTTGCGAATGCTGACGCGGGGCTTGGGGATGGGCTTGGAGGGTTTGTTTTCAAAGCTTTCTGGAAGTGTGGAGGAATGGCCTCCTTTTCTTGCTTGTAGTGCTAGCTGGTAAGCGACTTCAAATGCCTGTCCAAGTGTCAGGATGATTTCATAAGCTAAATTCTGCAAGAAGAATGAGAACGTCTTTACTACGGGCATTCTGCAAGTCAGAACTGGTAGTATGTGAGAGGAATACCACGGGAGGTGGACCAGCCGGGGCCTTGAACTCCTCCACCCAAGGTAGCAGTGATTCGGTGGGTGTCTATGAGGAACAGGACACTCCAAGACCAGCTGAGGGTCTGCCTGAGGCGCTGGTTGCTGGCACAGCATACCTGCCGACAGCCATGAACCTCCTGGGGACGAGGGCCCACACACAGCCCGCTGGCCCCGGAAGCCTGCTCTGTGCAGATCTGCCTTGTGCTCCCAGGGCTGTGGACTGGAAGGGGTTACCGGTGGCATTTCAGTGCAGTCCTTGGAGCCTGCCCTGCCTGCCAGGACATCCCACACACACCATGGGAGGTGTGCCTGACAAGCCTGGGTCTTTTTACCTCAAACATCTGGGATTCAGTGAACATCTATGAAACACAATCAAAATCTAATTTAAGCTGAGGGGAGAGGCATTAGTCATGCTTGTGGAGTCTCACAGTCAGGGCGGCGCGCATGCAAACAGGGCTCAGACAGAGCCAATTATCTGGCTCTTTCTGGAGGCTTCTGCTCTCCCTGTGGGTCCACTCTCTATTTTATCATCAAATCAGCAACAGACAGGAGGCTGTAGGCCAGAGCGCCTTGCCACGTAGCACCTGGAGAAAAGATCTTTTCTCTGGCCCTTCTCACAAGGTTTTCTTCTCCTCTCTTCTCCAGAGAGGTTGGATCTTCCATTTCTGCCTCCAAGAACGGCTCCCGTCTCCACTTACTGGGGACGCAGGGTCTTTCTGCACTGGGACTTCATGAGGTCACAGTGTATCCTGGAAGTGACCCATGCTGGCCACAGAGGATGTTCTCAGGTCACTGCACCAGCCAGGAGCAGCACAGTCTGTCACCAGTCTGCATTCTAGAGCCTGTCCCTGGTACATTTAGTCTTGGTTTGCTCAAGGACACAGAAATGGCCCGTTCTGGGGGCTGGCCTTGTGGTGCAGCAGGTTAAGCCACTGCTTGTGATGCCAGCCTCTCATATCAGAGTGCTGGTTTGAGTCCTGACTGCTCTGCCTCCGATCCAGCTCCCTAAGTGGAAAGGCAGCAGATAATGGCCCAAGTGCGTGTGCCCATGCAGGAGACCAGGATGGAGCTCCTGGCTTCTGCCTCACCCAGACCTGACTGTGTAGCCATTTGGGGAGTGAACCAGCAAGTGGAAGATCTTTCTTTCTCTTTGTAGCCCTGGCTTTTTTTTTTTTTTTTTTAAGATTTACTTATTTATTTGAAAGGAATATTTATAGAGGGGCAGAAAGAGGGGTCTTTCATCCACTGCTTCACTCCCCAAATGGCCACACGGCTGGAGCTGGGCTGATCTGTAGCTGGGAGCCAGGAGCCTCCTCCAGGTCTCCCACCTAGGTGCAGAGGCCCAAGGACTTGGGCCATCTTCTGCTGCTTTCCCAGGCACATTAGCAGGGAGCTGGATCAGAAGTGGAGTGGCAGGGACTTGAACCGGTGCCCATATGGGATGCTGGCACTGCAGGTGGCAGCTTTACCTGCTACTCGACAGCATCGGCCCCTGTAGAGCTGCCTTTCACATCCATCAATTGATCAATCTTTAAAAGAAAAAAAAAAAACAGTGCTTCTGCTTCTGTGGACATTGCAAACACGCCTTCCTCATGCCTAAGCATGTGGGAGTCAAGTCCCTGGTTTCTGGGCAGAAGTGTCTGAGACAGGTGTCACAGGACGAGGATGGACAGGGAGATGCACGATGTCCTTCCAAGGAGGCCCGGGAGTTCTGGACTGGTCAGGTTTCAGATCGATGCCAGGTCCATGGTAACTGCCTTAGTGGGGAACACTCTCTGAGCTCGAGGGTTGGTTTGACGGAGGATGCTCCTGCTCCCTTTGGGCTCCCTGTTAGGAAACGATGGCCTGGGAGGCAGACAGCTGCTTGTTGGAGACCCTGCCCCGTGCACAGCAAGCAGAGCACTTCCTGGCCATGAGCACCGAGCCTGTGTTTGCCTCGCAGAATGAGTCAGGCGGTAAATTAGTAACACATCAACAAATGATAGCGGAGGAGGCCGAGAGACAGCTCTGACCGTCCCTGCGCGAGGAGGCCGAGCCTCTCCACTGCCTACACGCAGCACAGCACTCACTTTGCTTCGGCTCTGCTGCTCCGGGCTTGCATGGGTCCCTCGGGAAGGTGGGTGGGGGTCCCGACCTCTGTGGGCTCAGAATGAGGTCGAGGGCTCTTGATCCCGCTCCCCACTACTGCAGAAGAGGGCGAATGGCCACCTGTTAGGGACATGCAGCAGACACCCCGTGCTCTGGGCTGGCACTGGACTGGTGGAAAAGTGATACAGGGATTCCTTAATACGCAGCTTCAGACGCTGGAACAGTGAGGCTCCCTGAGTGTGAATTTCTTTATCAATCTAAAAACAAGTTCCTGAACGTGAGATCTCCTTAAAGCTCCGGTGTTTTCAAATAAAAGTCAGAGATGCTCACTTGAGCAAGTGAGACTTTTCACATGACTATTACGGGGAGCCGAAAGCTTTTGAAAGGTAACAGGAGACAAGTTCTGCCCTCTCATTTTTAATTAGTTCCGTATTAGAAAACTGCTCAAAGTCGACACACAGGCAGCCTTGGGAACTAAGATTTCCTGCCAAACGGCCTCCCCTGGTTTGGCCTGCATTCTCTTTGACGTCTAATTTGGTTTTATTTTTGACTGCTTTACAGTGTTCTTTTGTGATTCCATATGGAAAGGGCATTGGGCATTGTTCCCTCCCTCTCTGCTGAAGCCTTTGTGTCTGAAGTGTCAACCTGCAAGTCAGGGAGGGCCCCTGGGCACGGAGGCACGCCTACCCTGTTACCTTCCCAGCATCCCAGGGCTGCTGCGGGGACGAGGCACTCATTGATGGAGCCTGAGGACACACGTTTGGATGGAGGAGAAGCCCTGTGTGCACGGCCATTTCTCCTGCCTCTCTAAAGAGCAGCCCCACGACTTAAAACGGGAGGAGAGTTCTTATGAGAGCAAAGAGCTCTACTGGGACAAGGCTGCCAATAACAGCGAAATGTAAGTCATTTACATATTAATAACAATATTACATGTATTAATGTTAACATAAAGACTGTAAATACAGACTGTGAGGAGTCTGGACCTCTGGAGACACTGCCTTGGGAGAATCAGTCCTGGTGGAGAGGTCTGGCCACGCGGAGATCACCAGACTATGAAGCTGTCTGAGCCTGGCATGGTGAGAGGCCCCAGGTAGGGAGTGAAGGAGCCTTCTGGACCTGGGAGCTCTGGGCAGATGGCCCCAGGGGTTCTCAAGCCGGGAACAGCACTGCCGTACCCAGCCTCACCCCGGACTCTGAGTTAGGAGTGTAATGAAATGGAGGCTGTTGTGTGCCCTATGTTTTGGGACAGTTTGTCTCCCGGCACATGACTGGAGCACCCTGGGCCAGCAGTGTGAGCGAGAGGAGCAGTACTGAGCACGCAGGAACATTCCTAGCCCCGGCCCTTGCGTGGGGAAGCAGATGACTGTGACCCACGCTGGTGACAGGGTCACATCTGCCAGCTGCAGCCACAGAGCTGGAGCATCCCTTCGAGTCGGCACAGTCATGCTTCAGCTCCAGTGACTGCTTCCCTGAGCATGAAGTCAACCTTGGCTAGCTGTGCGCTCATTCCTCACACCTCTCAAGTGCCGTAACCCAGACCCTGTCTTGGCTCCTGCCTCGGTAGCGTGCTGGTCTTCTGTAAGTACTTCCTACCTTCCCGAGCCAACCAATGAAAGACAGCACACATGTGTGTATCTGTGAGCATGGGGAGGGTGATTACCCTGATCAGTGATGACACTGATTTGCAGTGGGGATTAAAAATCCTTTTTAATATCACATTACTGGATGGTCCTGAGAATCACGACTAATAGCTAGCCTAATGTCAATACTGGCCAACATTTATAATCTCTGTGCAGTATACTATGCTAAGTGCTCTATGTGAACTATCCCATTTAATCTCAATTGCACCTCTATTAGGTAGGTCTAGTCTTACTTATTCTCTCATATGAAAAAAAGGAGTAAATACGTGCAATCACGTAACTTTCTAATGAAGCCAACACCTAGCTGGGCTGGGATTTGAACCCAGATGTTGTGATGGGTCCCCTTCCCTTCTCTTTGCCAGGCACTGAGATCTGTGGACCAAGCCTCAGTAGAGGAACCTGAAGAGGCAAGCTTCCGGAGCAGGAGGGCTAGCCGGATTTGCCATGGGCTCCTCTGTGCCCGGCCTGTGGTGTGGGGACGAGCTCATCGAGTGACACAGGGTTGTGAGAGCATCTGTCAAGTCTCTTGTTCTTTCCAATGGAGGCTCATGAAGAGGCCAAGAGGTGTCCCCCATTGTCCCCTGTATGCCAGTCACTGAGGGTAACCTACCCAGCACACTGCTCCATCGGGTATTAGACTGCATCAGAGTGTGGGCCTCCTGTCCCCTAGGAAGAGTTCAGGCCACTCAGGTTATCATACCGACCTGGCACATCATCAGGGCTTTTCCATTCGTGGTTTGGAAATCTTTCAGGCTCAATGGCGTATATGCAAGAATATTCAGTATAGTGTATAACATTTTCATTAATGGGGACTTACGTATACTACGTAGTTCCATGCAGTGGAATTCTAGGCAGCTATTTAAGTGAACATTTGGAGACTATTTACCCCATGCCCCGTTCTACGCAGGATTTAAGGCAGCTGACATGGATAGGTAGGATATGTGAGAACACACAGATACACAGCTGAATCAGGACAACACAGACTAAACGGAAGGCGTACACCAGGGGGAAAGTTACAGCATCAATATGCAGACCAGAGAGTTCTCTATTGTTTTTAGGGCTGAGCCTGAGTTTCCTGGAGGTCAAGGCAAAAAGGGAAATAGGATAATTATATGCTGCTTATTTCCTTGCAGGAGAAGTATGCTTTTTCCTCTCAGAAAACAAAGCCTCAGAGACACTGACATCTGAAAGTTTTGTCCTGGGTCTCACTAGAGATACTGTGTACGAGTCTCTTCTCCACACTGTAAGTCTCTAGAACACGAGATGGTTTCCTAGAGGGTCCCTCAATGAAAGTGCAGGGCAGGCATTACTGGTAGCCTCTGGGAAACACTGAAGGCAGACAGCCCAGGGGCATCCCATATGGGCTCACTGAGGCCGGGTCTGGGTTTGGATCTTGGCTCTGCCACTTTCTAGCTATGTGAACTCGGCCAAGTTAATCAGTCTCCCTTTCTTGCTCTCCAAGGTGGCTCCGAGCCCCGTTCCTGGGATGCGGGAAGCGACACCTCGTGTGAGTTGCTGTGTTGCTGCTCCTACAGCCTTCTCACCATTATCCCTGGACATGGAACATGGTGAAGAATCGACTTCCTACTGTCCCCTTCCATTTCCATCGAGCTCCTGGAAGCTGATCTCTTCTTGCAGCCTGACGAGGCTGGCTCCCTGTGCCAGCTTGGGTCCCTATGTGCTCAGCTCTCTGGACTTGGAGTAGAGAGGTTTTGAGGTTTCAGGTTAGAGGAAGAGCTGCTATTTTCAAATTCAAATGAGCAGATGTTATTGCTCCAGGGCTTACTTTCTTCAACCATTACTGCCAGTGTGGTTGACAAGGTAGGCCCAATGCAGCCCCAAGTCTCCCCGTCATCTGGTGCATGTTTTTTTTTTTTTTTTTTTTGGACAGGCAGAGTGGACAAGGAGAGAGAGATACAGAGAGAAAGGTCTTTCTTTTGCCATTGGTTCACCCTCCAATGGCCGCTGCGGCCGGCGCACCGCGCCTATCCGAAGGCAGGAGCCAGGTGCTTCCTCCTGGTCTCCCATGGGGTGCAGGGCCCAAGGACTTGGGCCATCCTCCACTGCACTCCTGGTCCACAGCAGAGAGCTGGCCTGGAAGAGGGGCAACCGGGACAGAATCTGGCGCCCCGACCGGGACTAGAACCCGGTGTGGTGACGCCGCTAGGCGGAGGATTAGCCTAGTGAGCCGCGGTGCTGGCCTGGTGCATGTGGTCTTAGGGAAGTGAGTGAGAGGGGAGGAGACAGCCCAGGGGAGGTGGCCCTCTGAGCCCAGGCTGTGAGACTGTGCTTCACAGTGGGCCTTCTGACCTCTCCAGCAACGCTGCATTATGGACACAAAAGCCCCATTTTCTACTGCTAGAATTGAAGCATCAGAAACCTACAGGCCCAGACTTGGCTGTTCTTTGGCCTCCAGGGGTCAGCAGAGGTTCATTATGTTGTGAAGAAGGCATAGATCTGGACACATTCAAGGAAAGCACTGAGTTTGCACAGAGCCCAGTGTGGAGAAGCCAGTGTTGGTGAGCAGAGGCCATAGGCAAAGCCTTCCATCACCCACCACTGCCCCGAAGGGACAGCCCTGAGAAGCTAGTCTGGCCCAGGGAACCCCTTGTCCCTTCCACCTGACAGTCCAGGATTCTGATTGGAAGCTGTTGTCTTTTACTCAACTACACATTCATCTTTGCGATTCATGCACAGTTGAAGCCAGGTGAAAGGGCAGCCCATTGCCCAGAGGCCTGACTGCAGGGGTCAGCAGTCCACCTGCTAGTGCTTCAGGAGGCAGTGCCTAAGAAAGAGGCTGGCTTAGCTATTCTAATTGGCCAAGCAGTTGTCTGTTATAAAACAACTCATTTTCTTTGTAAGATATCCTTTGCCCTTCTCCCACCTTTGCACGAATGACTCTCAGCCTAGAAGACAAACCTGAGGCATCGATTCCTTGAAGAGCCGTCTCTGAATTCCTTTCCTGTCTGTGTCTCCCCAGGCTCAGTAAGGTGGTCATAGCTCTACTGACTCTCGTGGCTTTTGTCCAGATTTTCTCTTTATAGGTCTGACTCCCCGGATGGCTGAGCTCCTGGCAGGTGCTAGTCTCATCTGGTTTTGCATGAATCTGGCTCAGAATATATGAAGTATCGCTTGTTACGTTAAGCTTGTTAGATGAATTGCAGCAAGGAAGTCGCCTCAGAGGTACCTGAGATAAGGGGCCTTGCATCGTAAGGATAAGGTAAGGGTGAGTGTCCATGGCCAGGGCCGATTCCTCCATTCTGCCTTCTCTCTCAGTGAAGCAAAGGTGAGCAGGGTTTTAGAGGAAAGTGTTTCTCTCTCTCTTTTTTTTTTTTTTTTGACAGGCAGAGTAGAAAGTGAGAGAGAGAGACAGAGAGAAAGGTCTTCCTTTTGCCGTTGGTTCACCCTCCAATGGCCGCCGCGCTGCAGCCGGCGCACTGTGCTGATCCGATGGCAGGAGCCAGGTACTTATCCTGGTCGCCCATGGGGTCCTTGGGCCATCCTCCACTGCACTCCCTGGCCACAGCAGAGGGCTGGCCTGGAAGAGGGGCAACCGGGACAGAATCCGGCGCCCCGACCGGGACTAGAACCCGGTGTGCCGGTGCCGCTAGGCGGAGGATTAGCCTAGTGAGCCACGGCGCTGGCCAAAGGAAAGTGTTTCTCAATCTAAGTCTTGGATGGGATCTCCAGGGAGAAGGACCCCATTTCTTTGCAGGCTGTACTCTGCTTCTACTTTTTGTTTTTCTAAGACCTGGGGTAAGCCTCATCTACAACTTGCTTCACCCATGTCCTGAGGCAAAGATAGCTTGGAGAACATTCCAGGCATAAGCACAGAATTGACATCTCTTTAGTTCTGCCCATAGTCAGTTCTCTCAAGTAGCAGCCAGAAAGTAATCTTAATAGATTAGAGATGTAAATATTGTCCAACCACAGGTCTTCAGCATTTCAAAATAAATATCAGGAATTCTGCTAACAAGCCTATCTAGGATAGGACTGATATCAACTGTCCAAAATGCACACTGCTTCTTTACGGATAATTTCTGCTAATTCAAAGAGTTATGAAAATATTTTCTTCACACTAAATATAACAGGAGTACTTGTAGAAAAAAATTTTTTTTGACAGGCAGAGTTAGACAGTGAGAGAAAGAGACAGAGAAAAAGGTATTCCTTCCGTTGGTTCACCCTCCAATGGCCGCCGCGGCTGGCGTACTGCAGCCAGCACATCGCGCTGATCCAAAGCCAGGAGCCAGGTGCTTCTCCTGGTTTCCCATGCGGGTGCAGGGCCCAATGACTTGGGCCATCCTCCACTGCACTCCTGGGCCATAGCAGAGAGCTGGCCTGGAAGAGGGGCAACCGGGACAGAATCCAGCGCCCCGACCGGGACTAGAACCCGGTGTGCCGGCGCCGCAGGCGGAGAATTAGCCTATTAAGCTGCGGCACTGGCCGAAAATTTTGAAAATAGTTAAACAGAGAATAAAGAAGAAAAAACAAGTTTCACCTGTAAAATTCCACTGTTGGAGAAACAGCTACTGCTAACATCTTGGTGTATTTTCTTTTTATATTTGTGTCTATACACATACTTTTATATGCTATATGAATATTTATATGTGTGGATTTAAAAACAAAGTTGGAATATTTTATGTGCTGTTTCATAAGTTGCTTTTTTCACCTAATGTTATAGAACTATTTTTGCATGTCATTAAATGTTCTTAAAAACCAGATTTCTAAGGGTGCCAGGAACATTCTGCCACTGTATCTGCCAGGGTGTGAGACTCCATGTCTCACCCAAGTACAGGAAGTCAGGCCTTGCTCATTAAATCATGACTTGCTCTCTTGTAACGTTCCAGGTGCTCCATGGAATGTGGGCCATGGTCACCTCTGTCCTCACAGAACCACAGTTGAAGGCAGTTGCTGGCAGGCTTCTCACACCCACCCCAGAGGGACTGGCCTGCCAAGGCAGAGAGGAAACAGTGTTTATCCTGCTACTTGGTGAGGATTTGTAGAGGGAGTGTGGAGGACAGAGATCTGCCAAATTCCGACTTCTCGATCTGCAAGAATGAAAGCTCCTAGCTGAAGCTGCAGTAAACTTGACCTGCCTTGCTGGACCTTGGAAATGGGCACTCGCCAGTTCAGGCTCTTCTCATTTGCCCTTTGGTGTCCATTTCCTTGACTTAGTAAACACAGCAGAGTCATCGCTTGGCACCTTCAGGGGAGTGGATCCAGGACCCCCACGATACCAGAACTGCAGATGCTCGAGGCCCTCGTATACAACAGCGTAGTATCCCAGCCTTCTGTAGACGTTCCATCATCTCCAGATTACTTGTTATGCATAATACAATGAACATGCTGTGGAAATAGCTTTATACTGTATTGTTTGGGGAATGATGAGAAGGAAAATAAGTCTGTGCATATTTAGTTCAGACAAATCTTTTTCTCAAATATTTTTTTAAAAAGCTTATTTTAATCTACTTGAAAGGCAGAGTAATGGGTAGAGAGCTTCCATCTACTGGTTTATGTCCCAAATGCCTACACAGCACCCAGCAACTTGAAACTCCATCCAAATCTCCAGTGTGGGTGGCAGGGGGCCAAGCACTTGAGACATTCGCTGCTTCTAGGACCATCAGCAGGAAGCTGGTTTGGAAGTGGAGTAGCCAGGACTCAAATAGGTTCTGCAATACCTGTTGCCTGTGCCCCGTGCTGCAGCTTAATCAGCTAAACCACAATGCCCACTCCCTCCAATATTTTTGGTCCACAAGTGGTTGAATCCCCAGATGTGGTTAAACTTTTGGCTACCAGAGGGCTGACTATGAGTATAAATGACTTTTTTTTTTCTTACCACAGATGCCTACCTTATGCCCTGAGATCATCTTTCGAAGTGAGTTGTCACACCTCCAAAGTCACCAAATGTTCACATCCAGCTAAGTGTCCCACGTCTGGGGGATCCTGCCCTGCTGGGTCCTGGCACAGTTCCAGGACAGAATAGGTATGATTTTATTGAAACTATTCATTTCTGTTGCTGCTTCTCCAAGCTGACTGTGAGCTCCTGAAGAGCAGGGATCTGTGCCGACTCCTGGTAGGCCCTCCATAATTGCAGGAATGTGTTTCCTATGGCCTCTGTCTTTTCCCCTCAGATGTGGACCACTGGCAGCAGTAAACTATACGTTGCAAACCCAGTGCTGGGATGCAAATCCTCACCCAGGTCTGACTATGAGGGCACCAGCATTACCATGACACCTACTGCCACTCTCCCTGTGCTTAGCGCTAAGATTTACTGAATACCATGCGCTGGAAACAGGTCCGAGTCACCACATTCAGTCTCTGTAATTCCATAGGAGCTGGGTGCTGTTGTGATCTCCATGTTACAAATAAGGACACTGAGGCTTAAAGGTATTCTTGCCAAACTGTGAAGCTAAGAACAGCCAACTTGGAGTCTGAGACAAGGATGATTCTAAGGGCTGCAACCCTCAACATGATACTTGATTTTCAGTTATTTAGGAGGGGATTATAAAGAATGCAGTTGGTCCTTGGTATCTACGCCTTCTGCACCTGTAGGTTAAACCAACCCAACCGTGGACAGAAAATAATAGAAAAATCATGTTTTCTGAACATGGACAGGCTTTTTTCTTATTACCTTAACAATTCAGCATAACAACTGTGTACATAGCATTTACATTGTATCATGTGTAATCCAGAGATGATTTAAAGTATATAATAGGATGTATGTAGATGCTATACAAATCTTATATCATTTATATGTAAGAACTCAAACATCTACAGAATTTGGTATAGGGGAGGTCCTGAAATCGATCCCACCCACTCTCTGTACCTCCACACCCTGTACTGAGGGATGACTAGATACATAAAAATCCTCAAGCAGTCTACCTGGGAAAAATTTTCAGAATGCCTGTTTTCTAACTTTACAAAAAGATGGGTTCCCTCTAAGGTGCTGGTAACAATCATGAGAAAAAAAGAAAAACTATTAATCTCTGAATACACATTCATCTTTGGCTTTATGGGGGCCTTAGTTAATTCTTGGTGATTCATGCCAGTGGAGAGGAGCTATGGATGAACGAACCCTACCAGTGTGAATTTACTAATTCTTTTTGAGGGGTGATGGTGTGGATGGACCACAGGACCAGGACTGCTACTTTTTTATTCAGTGAGGGCCATTTGCTGCTCTTTGGAGCTCCTGGGTATCTCTAGCAGCTGACTTGCGGATGGAATTCAGCTGGCTGGAGAGGGCTTTCACTCTCAACGTGAAAGACCAGCCAGGGAATGTGTTACAGTTCAATACTAAGCACTCTGTGCTTTAGCATTTTCTTAAATTGACATTTATATTCACAGTAGCACAAATGGTCTGAGGGCCATTTTTAGGTGGAGAAATAGAAGTGGAAACCACCTCCTTCCAGGTACTATATGTAGTTGTAGGATGTCCACTGTCATCAGCGACAACAAACATACTTTTGCATCTCCAAGTTCCCACTTTGTAGAACAACCTTTGCAACATAAGCCATAAATACTTGGCTTCAGGAACCTCAAACTGTTCCATGGCTATCATCTCAGTGTTTAAGAAAGGGCTCAGGAATTTAAATTTCAACAGACTGAGAAAATTGTAGCAGAGCCAAAGTCAGAAGCTGGTGCAGGTCTCGACTCTAGAAGTTTCTTTCTCTTTTGTCTTGGTTTGCTTGGTACTGACTGGTGGCAGGGCACCATGGTGCGCTCACACAGTCCCTGACCACGTTTCCCTGCAGGCTTTCATTTCTCTCCCACTTAGATCCATTCATGGCCCGTAATCAGGCAAGAAAGCACATGGAAGAGGAGGCTCTGTTTCCGACCTGCACTTCCTACCGGCTCCAAGGCCTTCGCTTCTTACGTATGCCTGAGCCTGGTTCGGCTGTACCACATGCCACACACTGAAGATGACACAATTTGGGAGTTGCAAGTAAGAGAAAAATAAGCATGGTTAAAAATACCAAAGACTGCAAATGTGTTCTTCCCAGAGTGAGAATTAGCAAGGGTCTAGCAGCAGAGTCACAGCTTTTAAGTTTTTTTTTTTTTTAATTTTCAACAACTCAAGCTATTGGATGAGGTCCTTCCCTGCTTTTTTTTTTTTTTTTTTTTTTTTTTTTTGACAGGCAGAGTGGACAGTGAGAGAGAGAGACAGAGAGAAAGGTCTTCCTTTGCCGTTGGTTCACCCTCCAATGGCCGCCGCTGCAGCCGGCGCACCGCGCTGATCCTGGCAGGAGCCAGGAGCCAGGTGCTTTTCCTGGTCTCCCATGGGGTGCAGGGCCCAAGCACCTGGGCCATCCTCCACTGCACTCCCTGGCCATAGCAGAGAGCTGGCCTGGAAGAGGGGCAACCGGGACAGAATCCGGCGCCCCAACCGGGACTAGAACCCGGTGTGCCGGCGCCGCAAGGTGGAGGATTAGCCTATTGAGCCACGGCGCCGGCTCCCTTCCCTGCTTTTTAAAGCAAATATTATACTCCCACAGAGACTGCATCAATTTTTTTTTCTGATCTACCTATATCAACTCCACAATGTCAAAAAATTCTTGGAAAAAATGGAATTAAAAGATAAGTTTTATTTTGGTACAAAAATGTTTGAAATGCATACCTAGTTTTTTTTTTGTAATACACATTTCCATGAACTTTTCAAAGGCACCTCAAATTACTGAGAAATCTTGAATGAAGTGAAGAAAATGTAGAAGAGAATAGTATCCAAATTATTTTAGTTATACCTGCTGCTTACCTATAGGGGCCATTCTCCCACTTAATCCCATCTGCGTGGAATTTCCCACCACACATTTGAGAAGAGTGGAGGAGAAGAAAGTTGAATGTGTTTTAACTCTCACAACTCTGAGTCTCAGAACATACCCTTCTTTCCTTCCCACCCTTTCTTCTCCCTCTCTACCCAACAAGGTAGAGTTGGGACATGTCTCGTTATTCAGTGGGTGAGGCGTGTTCCAGGCCTAGCAAGTATAGACATGAATAGAAATCGGCTCTCATGGCAGTGAGAGCATAGATGCTGGAATTCAGAGCAGGCTTGGTTGCCCACCTAGGGGTATGTGCTGGCTTTTTTCTTGACAAGCCTCATTCCGTTTCTGCTCTAGTCCTATTGGCATTTGCCTTTCATCTACAACTGCAAATAACACAAACTGAATTTATAGTAGATTCTAAGTAATAAAAATAGGCTCATAGATCATCAGGTATAATCTTTCCCAAAATGTGTCAGATGCCACCCCTGTGAGATGCTCTCCAAAAGAGGGTCTCAGTGCCAAGTGAACTTGGGAAGTACAGCATACTCCACTCTGCCTCATACCTGTGCCCACTCAAGGCTTAGCACTGTCTCTCTGGTAGGTAAACCATGTTAAACTCATACTCTGGCTTTGAGCCTTCCTTCCCAGACCATAGATTCTGTGTGGGAAAATTCTAACCATTCATAAACTAGAAACTTCCTGAATACCACTGAATTTTCCTGATGACAGCAGCTAAAGATACGTGATGTTAGTACATAAACATACGTGTGGCTCATAAAAAGTCTACAAGGTAAAAGCAGCAGTAACTTTGCAGTTAGAAATATACGTGTACTTGTCTGTACTAGTGAAAAGGTTAAATGTATACTTGGGGTACCAAAAGGTATTCTTTACTTTTCTGCCCTTTGGAGCAGCCCAGGGGACTGACTCACATAAAATGGATTCGGGGCTGGACTGAAACACTGAAGTGCCTTATATAAAACCCATGCTCAAAGAAGCTTTTTTTAGTGCGCGCATAGCTTGTTGCACCTCAAAAGTGCTCAAAGGCTCAGGTCATGGCTGGTGGCCCTTTGTTACTGTCTTTGAAGTCGGACAAACCGTGTTCACCTAGAGGATTAAACTGGTGGATCTGTGTAAGATGAAAATCCTTCGGCGCTGATGTGAGAACCCTAAGCTTGTGGATGTTGATCCTAAAGCAAACATCTGGATGAAAAATAAAAACGGAAGCAATTTCCATATGTTTTCCAAATGTATCAGGGACAAAATACTGATGATAAAACTCAACAACTGTAGTCTAACAATTTTTACCCCTACATTTCACTTCAATCTCCTGGTGTCACATAATACAGCTAACAAACTTAAGGAGGCAGATGCCCTTTAGGTATCGTTTTGGTCTGGGTGTAGAACAATGCTTTTTATCCTCTTACTTAGGAAAATGATGTATTACTACCACGCTTGGGGAAAGGCTGGGATTTATGCTGAAAAGTATCAATATCAATGCTAGTGTTCAATGAAAACACTGCAAAGAGGCAGCAAGGTCTGTGGAGTCAATGCCGCCCTCCTGTTGCTTCTATTTTTATTTTTATTTATTGTTCCTACTTTTTCAGTTATTTTACAATGACAGTGGAACGACTGGGTAGAAAATATATTTCAAGGAAGTCTATTTTGCCCTTTGAGCAGAAGGGTCGGGCTGTCAGTAGTCAACAAGAAAGGGAAGGAACCGACACTCCACATTTAGTATTTATGAGGCAGTCTATATACATTCTGCTTTTTAAATGTGTGAGGTTCAAATCCTTATCTTTGCTTTACAGGTGAGGAAATCAGGACTCAGAGAAGGTTTAAGATCTGGGTGTGAGGAGGCAGTTGGTGTGAGATGTGAAATTTGGTCCTTTTTTTTTTTTTTTTTTTTTTCAGGACACCCCTCTAACTCCTGAAAACCAAAATCAATATGGATGCTGCCAACCTGGCTCTAACTGGAGGTCATTATGTTAAGTGAAAATAAGCCAGACTCAGAAAGACAAATATGGCATGGATTCAGTCATATGGGGAATCAAACAGCTGGTATCGTAGCAGTTGAGTGTAGAATAATGGTTACCAGAAGTTGGCAGAGTAAGAGGAGGAAAGGATGGGGAAGGGTTGATTAATGGGTTTACATAGTTTTAGTTAGGAGGAAAAACTTCTGGTGGTCTACTGCACAGATAATGATATGATAATGTATATTTCCAAAATGTGAAGATTTTGAGTGTTTTCCTTATAGAAATGATAAATGAGGAGATAGGTATGTTTACCCTGATTTGAATGCTACACATGCATTTATGTATCAAAACATCACATGGTACCAAAACTAGATTTAATTTTAAGTGTCTACTAAAAAGATTTGAAAAGTAGTTGCTGTTCTTTGAAAGAATTGTGCCACAAAGTGTTACCCCACTATTGGTGACTGGACTGTCCAAGAGAAATACAAGTTCAAAGACCTCACAAAAGACTGCAGCTGGGGGTTGGTGCATAGGGGATAAGCCACTGCGCACAGCCCCAGCCTCCCATACAGGTGCCAGTGCAAGTCCTGGCTGCTCTACTTCTCCAGCCCCCTGCTTCCTGCACTCACAGAGGGGACCTGGAGGACCTCTCTCTCACTGTAGCACTGCCTTTCAAATAGATAAAATAAATCTTAGAGACCAAAGTGGATGTGGATAGGACCTCATTTGTCTGAATTTCATAAGAATGGCAAGTTAAGGCACCAGAGTCCTAATGCTGCGCATCCTGGTGAGCCTGGAGCAGAATGGCTTCAGTCAGCAGCAGCATCCTGTGCAGAGAGGCAGCCTGAGCTACTCTCAGCAGCCAGGAGGGTTTTGCTTTGCAGGTCTTCCTGTTCCCTCCTACCACTCTCATATGATTCTCCACAGGGCTCCCAAAATAGAATGAATGTTTTTAAAGGCCTGTGAGCAATCTTTCCCATTTTCAATTTTCAAAAACTGAACAGGGTGAGCATGATGCAAAGGTTTTGGGCATGAGCCTGACTGATGCACCCTGGGGTGGTATAAGTTTCGGATTATGGTTGGCCTCAGCCCATGGTATCTATCAGAAACTGGAAAATATTATTTCAAGGGGTCTTCTATGAATGACATTGAACCTGGGCTGGCCTTTCAGAAATATTATACACTGCAATGTCCATTTCAAACCCAGTGAGCAGGGCAAAATAACCATACTAAAGTCGCATTTTCAAATTCTGCTAAATTTATGACTAACCAGCCAAACCCCGGATTTTCCAGTTATTATCTATATGGGTCTGACTGGACTTGTATTCAACAAAAAGAAACTACAAATACCAAATGAGACTAACTTACCTATTATGCCTTAGACATGGCTACTGGAGGACCTGACACAGGTATGGAAGGAACAAGGAGGCTCAAAAATCTGTATCACACTTTGCCACCAGATAAAGAAGGGAATGTCTCAAAGTGAAGCATGTTAGCAGCTGAATAATCAAACATCGAGCAGGCTTGGAGTTCTAAGCTGGAAGGAAGAGTTAAAATACAGGAAAAGCTGATCCTACCAAAATATACTTGGTTTTATGGGTTGAATAAAACTTCACGAGGAAGCTCTAACCTCTAGAATCTCAGGATGTATCAGGTGACTGTTTGCCGATCTGACTGGTGTCCTCATAAGAAGAAATATGGACACAGACATCACCCACAGAGAAAAGACCACAGTGAGAAGGTACCACGTGCAAGCCAGGGAGGTCTCCCAAGAAACCAAACCTGCTGACACCTATGGCCTTGGGCTTCTGGTCTCCAGAACAATAAGAGGGTAACTTCTTGTTGTTTAAGGCACCCACCTCCCCACAGGCTGTGGCATTTTGTTAGGACAGCCCTATCACACTAGTACACTTGATATACCTCAAAACTACATAACCAAGCCAGAAGATTGTTAATTACAAATTGGACTTTTGATAAAACCCAGCCACAATTTGGAGAGCATGTAATCTGCCCCAGAGGGCAGGTACTCACCACATCGAAGGCAGTAAACACGTGACAGTAGTGGTGATTGGACTTCAGATCTTTAGTGATATAAGCAAACGTTGAGAGGTCTTCCGGGTCCTGGGCTGCACAGGAAATGTTACGGATTTCATGCTCAGCAATTATGTTCTGGAAGAAACGACAGAAATGAACGTTGTCGTCTTCCTTTGCAAGTCATCATATTTTAGAGCCAAGAGAAGTAACTGGGAAGCATTCCCTTTTCTTCTCCAAGGCAATCCAGTGCACTCTCTGCAGGCCAATATACATCCGGTCTGGAAGGAATGTTTTCATTTAATTAAAAACATCTCAAGATAGTCACACCCTGGAGCAGCAGTTCTCACCACGTGCTGTCTGGGTGGCAGACACTTTTAAAAAACCAATAATTAAGGATTTTACTGTTTCCATTACCCATGTCCACCTATAGACATGCAGCACCGCCTCCTGCTAGTTCGGTCACTTCGTACACATGGGAGGAACCCTAACCCCAGGTGACTGTCCAAACCCTCGTGCCTGAGTTTGCCCACAGTTCCTATTCCACCAGAGCAAAGGCAAGTACAGAATCAAGCAGGCAGGTGGAAGTCACAACAAGCTGGCTACTAAACATTCCGTGGACACTCAGGCGTAGGGCTAGGGTGAGGGTGCCTCCACAGTGCAATGTTAGGTCTTGGCCGCCTGGCCTGACTCAGTACCCTGTTGCCATAACACCACTTTTCTAACAAGACCCACCATGGATAACGGTGCTGTGGTTACCATCATTCTCTTAGGAGTGAGGAAACTGTTGCTCTGAGAGCTTAAGTGCCTTGCGCAGGGCAGGTGGTGAAACTGGGACTGAAAGTCAGGGTTTCCTGGCTAGAGAACCCGGGGTCTTTCAAACAAACACATTACAGTGCCCCTCATCAAACCCACCTATTCCTTACCAGCGTATCAGATTTACATTCTCTTTCCTAACATTTCTCTATGCTGCCTCCCCCCCCCCATCCCTACTTGCCTTTGAGAAGAGCTGGTGGGAGGAAAGATTTAAGTACTGTTGTCCTGAAGCACAAAATAATCACGGAGCATCATCTTGGCTGCAAACCCTGCTAGAAACTTCTTTTGATACATGCTTATTTAAAAAGCTAAAAAGTCTCATCATAGTGCAGTCTTCTTTTTAAAACTTATCTCATTTGTGGTTTCTGCCACTGTCACAGAGCTGAAGTCCTCAGTGCTTTAGTTACTCTAATTACTTTCTAACTGCACAGTCTTAAATAACCTGTCATCAGTACAGTGCTCTGCAGACACCCATCAATGCCTGAAAATGCTTACAAAATGTCCTTCCCTGCCAGCACCCCCAGCAAGAACCTCCTGTCCCTCATTCTACTGAGCTGGATGACTGGAAGGCAATTACAGAATTAACACATAGAAGAAAATTAAATTAAGACATTGTTCACTGTACCCCGTATGTTGATATTATATGCAGTGCTCTGTAAACAAGAACTCAAATTGAAATTGGAATCCCATAAACAAGTAGCATGCTATTGCAAGAAAGAAATGGTTTCAGAACATGAGGTCATGATCACGTTCTGCAATTCAGATAGCAATCCTTCAAGTAGAAAATGAACCAATGTGTCCTACAATGAATTTCTCAATGAGGAGATCTACATAGTCTTTTAAGGGTGTGACGTGAACAGGTGCGTAGAGCCTCCACTGTCACTTGGATTCAGGCCTGCCCTTAACTGGGAAGTCTGGCCTCACCTGTCCAGGATCCTTGCCAGAAAATACAGCACTGACTGCAACTTTTAGTTAGGTTTGCATATTGTGTTCTTGAGATCCTTTGCTAGTATGTGGTAGTTCAACTTTCTGGGGAAGTGTGACAGTGCAGTGTCCTGTGATTTTTACTGTACCAAATTCTCTGAATCTTGCTAATTCACAGGATGCTACTCTTGTCAATTTTCAGTGGTTTGTGACGGCATCACAGCCCTGGGCAAAACTGCAAAGGACGCAAAGTGTATCTTGGGTGTCTCTCTGCCTCAATTTTCTGGAGCCCCCTTCTCCATTCCCCAGAGGCCCAGGGAAGTGGTTCAAGTGCCCATCAAGGCTGCTTTCTGTGATGGCCCATGTGCCAGAGTCAGCCTCCTCTACCTCTGAAACTTTTCAGCTTTCTATTCTCCAGGTCTAAGCAAGGAGGAAAGCAGGCTAATAGAAATATTAACATAACTGATACGTTTAATTATTCTTATGGGTATTTAAAAAACAATGCTCTTAAGCTCCTATAGATGGCCTCTGTGGGGAGGTATTTGTGAACAGAACTTAGTGATCTATTTCTGGTGCTGGAACGTGGTGAGGATCTGGGTTGTCACTACTGAAACTTCTGTCACTCTCACCATCTGCCTTTGCAGAATGAAGCCAGCTGCCTATGTTTAGGATGAATCCAAAACCAAGGATACTGCAGCTGTAGTCCACAGGGAGACAGAAGAGTTGGCTTCTTCCTTGGAGGAGGAGCTAACGAGGAACATTACCTGCTTTCCACCTCCTGCTGGGCATCAATTAGTGGCTCCTCCACAGATTAAAGGAGACCTCATCTTGAAGAACAGGGGATGTATCTCAGTTCAACACTGGACTCCTTGTATATCAATCAGCTTCCAGCTCTAATCATATTCTATGGAGACCAGAGGTCCAGGAGAGGGACCTGGGAGGGGGTCACTCTCTTTTTTATGACAGTTGGGCAGCTTAGTACCTTCAACAGGAAGAGATTTTGTTTGCCCATCTGTTGCCTTTAGCTGAGAAACAGCTAAAGAGGTGTCTGGTTGGCAAGTGTGAAACAGAATTGTCTGGCAGGGCCAATTAATCGTGTAGTTCTACGAAGCGTGTGTGATGATGAACGGACGTGGCCTGGAAATGCGCCCTTCTCTGCTGCCTTCCATCTGAGCTCTGCCAGGTAGGGCTTTTCCTCCAAGTTTCCCCCGAGACCAGGTTTTCCCAAGTGAAGGACTGCAGCATCCCCTTCAGTAAGGGTCTCCCAGGTAGAGGCAGTGGCCAGGCTGAGGCTAGCTGGAGACACCCTGTAGGGCCCCCAGGCTGATGAGAACAGCACACTTGCTTAATGTGGTCTGAACTTGACTCTAAGCTTCTTAGAGGAAGTACTCACTTCCAAATAAAGGGGGGGGGACACTTGTTTAGGTCAATGTTCTGCATTATTTTGTGCCTTAAAAATAGCATAAGCCCTATTGGAAGTTGGCATTCAAAAAACCTACCAACAAAGGCAAAAAAAAAAAAAAAAAAAAAAAAAAAAAAAAAAAGCAGACTAAGCTCTGCATTGTTTCTAATTTAGTCAGAGAGGAAGACTGAGAAGGGAGTCAGTGTAAGGAGACAAAGTGGCACCCCACCCTCTGCTGAGTGGGTCACCTCTTGGGAGACACTGCTGCTTGGCAGAAGGGTCTGGCGCTGCAGTCACAGTCCTCGGGGCCAAATTCCCTGTGCGGGCTACCTGTGGGCTATGAGTCTACAGGAAGCTGATGACGTGATTTATCTAAGACATTCTAGTGCTAAGTCTACTTCAAGTTCCATTTTTAATTCAAGATTGCTTTCTGTTCAATCAGGATTAGTGATTCAATTCTTTTCCTGAGTTGCCAGGCAGTTCGTTTGTGAGTTTATAACTAAGCACCTCATTCTTCCTCATGAACTCAGCCAAAGCCATTTATTCATTAGAATAAAAGGAAGGAAATGCTTTGCTGGAGGGTTTATCTTTTACTTAGTCTAATGGGGGCTATAGGATGGGGCACTTCAAACTAATGGATGCAAGGTAGCTGTGGAGTAACAGGAAAAGCAATAGGTTAGGAAGTGGGAGACTCAACTTCTGGTTCTCTGTGACCAGTAGGTGGGTGGCCCTGGGAAGCACTTAGCCAATGTACTGAGGCATTCAGAAGCCCCGGATGCTGTATGGTACACATTAAACTCCTCCATCTTACCAGGACAGTGGCAAAGGGGTGCAATGGTGAAAACAGAAACATAAAGTCTGAATAATAAGGCGTCTTTCGGTTGTGCCTTCATACAGGCTTGGTGGGCACTAGTACCTGAAACGGTGAAATCTTCACATATGCTTGTGTTTCCCAAGTCCTTCACTTCAAATCACAGTGGTTCACCAAGTCAACACTTCGTAGTGGGGGAAATCCTGGTGAAAACAGCGAACAGACTCTGCGGTTCATCAGTGTGCTCCTTTCCTGCTGTGGCCTTTGCCCCAGAACAAAGGGGCATATGATGACGCCACTGCAGCCATGAACAGATCTAGGTTTCTGAGCACAACGTCTCCTGCACCACAGCTAGAGGATGAGCCTTCACCTGTGGCTCCTCCTCACCTTTTAAAGCCCATGCTGAGCCCTGGCTGGTGGTAGAGTTAGGCTACGGTCAAACTTCACTCATGTGGCTTTGTATCATATTTCCTCCTTTCTTCCTTCTGAATGGTCTTTGGCTACACACAGCAAATCCAACACTTGGGCTCTGAGCCACCTACCCAATCCCTTCCTACTCACTGTCACACTGGGATTGGGGACCCTGCATAGCCAATTGAGGTTCAAGTCCCTAAATTCTTGAAAGAGCCAAGCACATTTTGTTGCAGTCACAACACCTGACATCAACATATGCACTTTGCATTTGCTCTATCTAGAGTTTGAAAATATGGGGACCAGCGCTGTGATACAGCAGGTAAATCTGCTGCCTGCAGTGCTGGCATCGCATATGGGTGCCGGTTCGAGTCCTGGATGCTCCACTTCCGATCCAGTTCTCTGCTATGGCCTGGGAAAGCAGTAGAAAATGGCCCAAGTCCTTGAGCCCCATGGGAGACCTGGAAGAAGCTCCTGGCTCCTGCCTTCAGTTCAGTGCAGCTCTGGCCATTGCGGCCAATCGGGGAGTGAACCAGCAGATGGAAGACCTCTCTCTCTGTGTTTTTCCTTCTCTTTTTCTCTCTACCTCTGCCTCTCTCTAACTCTACCTTTCAAATAAATAAATAAATCTTAAAAAAATAAACTATGCTGAGAACCACACAGCAAAGACTTGAAGGACATGCTGTCCTTCTTTATTTAGTATCTTTATATACATAGAATTATCTTTTGCATATCTTACTGTGTCAATGTTTCCAAAGAGCAGTCCTGGGAAAGTAGAGGTCTACAGATAACTCACCTATTTACAAATGATTCCCCAAGATACAGGAGCACTAGGTCCCTTGATGTGTCAATAGCAAAAAGCAATAAAACTGACAGTGCTTGCCTTATTGCTCTGATGGTAGAGAGTGGGCTAGAGGGGGAGTTATTAATATGGATGGACCCAGTCACCCTACCGGCATCATGGGAATGACAGCCTCAGGATGGCACGAGTTTCTCAGGGCAAATGTTACTTCTTTAGAAATTGTCAGAACCCAAGTCTGCCAAAGTTGTTCATCTAAAATAATGTCAAACATATCCACTGAATATATTGCTATTCAAGTTTTCAAATGTAAATAAGATAGAGACAGTTAAGCCAGGTTAGGTGAAAAAAAAATCCAAGTGCCAATGCCCTTCTTAATCAACTGAATATAACCTAAGGATAGGTAATTTTATGTACTAGGAACTAAAGTTACTTCCAAGAAACAAAAAAGCACATTGGTTGGAATTGCTCTGATTTGAGGCTCCACAGTTGGACCATGACAACAGTCACTGTCAATAGCACACTGCACATCTGCGTCATCACCACCTATCAGGCAGTCAACCCCAAGGATTCTTTGGATGTCGCTAGCCAGCATGATGCTGGCTTCCAAGCTTTCTGCCTGGGTTTCAGAATTTCCTCTAAAACCGGGAAGCTGTTTCCTAAGTAGATTTGGGGAGCTTGGGCTCATCTGACTGCTGATGCAGCAACCTTCTATGCTTCAGAAAACTAATCAGGAAAACTTCTAATTGGCTTATTCAGATGCTTGGGTTTACTACAGAAACCAGAACCATTGCCACTTGGGCTTTTCCTTGGTATCTAAAGCCAGCTGCTTGACTGGATTACCACTGCTTAAGTCCACCTGCTTCAAGAGTTGGTTCCCTTTCCCCAGAATGCAGCAGCAGGTCTGGCTGGACAGCCCAGAAAGCAAATGGCATTGACCAGGGAGAACCACCTCGTTTTTCTCTTTCTATACTTTCTCTGGTTAAAGGATGCAGGAATAAAATATACGGCCATTTGGGGTTTTGTGAAGAGATGACAGTCAGCTTTGAGTCTACAGAGAGCGAGAGCGGTCATACCCAAGCGTTCTAGTTCTGCACCCAGACTCTTGTCTTCACCCAGAAAGGAACTCTAGAACACATTTAAAGTAAAAATGCAACCCAGTTTTCTACATTTGACATCAGAGCCCTCAAACTGTTCCCACTGTGAGTACACAGTCACAGCATGGCCTGACTTTCTTTTCTGATTGTGTCTCTTAAGAAAACAATTCTGTAGAGATTCTCTCTCCCATCTAAGTATCTGGAAATTCAATGCAGTTATAATAGAAGTCACAGAATGTGTTCCTTGTGTGAGGTATTAATCACAGCATCAAAGAAAGTATATATACACCTAGAGAAATGGAAACACAAACGTGCTAGCCCTTCACCTAATGGTAGATGATGACAGTGCTACCTTTCATTCTACCAGGGGACTTAAATATTTTGTGGAAAACTGGAATTAAAAGATGTTTATTTTGGTGCAAAAAATTTGAAATCCAAGCATTGTTTTCTCATAATAAACATTTTCCATGAACTTTGACTACCCCAAGTACAGGCGATTTTTTTCTGTGTCAAAGAGTTATGCCAGGTAAGTGGCCACATTCTATTAGAGAAGGCACTATGAAAGGGTACACAAAACATGCATAGGAGTCCTAGATAACGTCCCCCAAATAGAATGTGCCTTCCATAGATATGAGTGTTTCTCTGTATGTACATGCATGTTGCCACAGTGTGAGCAGAAAGAATGGAAGTGTGGTGAGGAATGATTAAAATGGGGAACAATGGCCATGTGGAGCTGCAAAAGATTTTAGTTCACAAACTCAGGACTGCATCTGATATCTAAACCAAAGAGAAATGTGTGGTGCCTACCTTATTTGTTGCATCAATAAATTTGACTCCTTTATAGGAGACAGAAAGAATAATAGTAGGGACCTTCTTCATTTGCTCTGTAGACTTCTGCAATTAAAATTAGAAAGCTGTTAGAGCAGTTTGTGTTGCATGGCAACTGACGCACATAATTTTTCCTTTTGAAAGATAAAAATGAACTCAAGTTAAAAACAACGCATGTGCACACACACACACACACATCAAACATACACCGAATACACTCTGATTTAAATGTTTCTCTTTCTTCCCTTGGGTTTAACCATACTTGGGGCTTATAAAGTATCTCCCTCATATTTGAGGATCTGCAGAGAATCTATTCTGTGGCTTCATGTTGGAGAAGGGACACTGCTGTTCTGTGATGCTGAAGGTAGAATGAAGAGCTGTTTCCTGCTGCAATCTCAAGTGATCATTCCTTTGGTAAGAGCTGGACCATGTGAGATTTAACTGCAAGGGTACACCAGCACTAACATAACATGTGACACCACTGACCCCATCTTCCTAGTCATCCTTCACTCTTCAAAGCACAGGGACTGCTTAGATATGTACTTAAAACACAAACTGAAAATACAGGTCTGTGCATTCTTCTTCAACCTGGCCAGACTCTTCAAAGCACATATTACACGCACAGCAGAGTCACACGCGACCAGAGGATATAACGCTGCTCTACAACAACTAAGTCCTGCAGGAGCAGTCTGCGTTTCCAGTCTCAGCAAAACGCCGGCCAGTCCTGGTAGCCCAGATTATCATTTGGAGTGGCTTTCTTCCCTTAGGCTAAGTTCTCATGACAGATGTGCACACTGCTTTAGTGCGCTTAGGGTTTATAGCTTCTACAGTTTTACACATCTGCAGAAACTTTCTCTGTCATTTCCTGTGGGCCTTTTCTGTTGCATTTTTCTCATTCACCACTAGTCACCAACAGTCTGATTACTTCATTTCCATCACTGGAGAATCGTAATAGTCACATTAAATAGCAAGGAGAACCTACCTGACAGTTAGCCTGATGGATTTTCCAGATAAGACAGGTGGGAACATAATAGGGGAGAAAACATATAAAAAGGTGAGAGAGGAAACAATTTCAATAATTCACCAATAGCACAGATTCATTAAAAAGTAAAGAGTGCCATAAAAAGACAGGCAGCTTTACAGATATTTGTAGGTAGAGTGCGACTGTTGTTTCAGAAATGGCTTTGGGCTTTGTCAGCACCCATCTCTCTTTGCTTTCCCTGTTTCCTCATCACTTTGTTTACTGCACTGCACAATCTTTTTTTTTTTTTTTTTTTGACAGGCAGAGTGGACAGTGAGAGAGAGAGACAGAGAGAAAGGTCTTCCTTTGCCGTTGGTTCACCCTCCAATGGCCGCCGCTGCAGCCGGCGCACCGCGCTGATCCGATGGCAGGAGCCAGGATCCAGGTGCTTTTCCTGGTCTCCCATGGGGTGCAGGGCCCAAGCACCTGGGCCATCCTCCACTGCACTCCCTGGCCATAGCAGAGAGCTGGCCTGGAAGAGGGGCAACCGGGACAGAATCCGGCGCCCCGACCGGGACTAGAACCCGGTGTGCCGGCGCCACAAGGTGGAGGATTAGCCTATTGAGCCACGGCGCCGGCTTGCACTGCACAATCTTAGGAATGACACACAAGAACCTCCTGCTTTGAGCTCCAGGCAACCAGCTGTTATGTGTATTACTGGAATCATGAAAAAAATGTGGTCTTTGATTTCTTCATTTGAATTACCTAGCTTTCCATTTTTAAATTCGGAAATGTGACCACAATTGAAGAAGGCTTTTCACTGGACAGTGTGAATGAAACTCACTGAATTCAGTAATGATAATTGTAAATACAATTTCTCAGTTGAGCCACGAAAATGGTGTTTGTTTTTTTTTTTCTGGCTGTTTTATACATATGTTTGAGAGTTATACCTCTTTCAAAGACTTCAAAAATGGATTCCTACCAGTATTATTATTTAATATTTATTGTTTCACACAATATGGACAAAAGCAGTCCTCTTGAAGAGTTTTTCAGCTAGCAATAAAATATGTAGATTTTCCAGTTTTCTTTTGTGACTGCCAAAAAGAGATATTGTGAAAATTGAATATAAAGTTAGGAACTTTTATCTTTCTAATGGCCTTTCTCAACAATTTCTTAAAAATGTGCAAGATGAAACAAAGGCAAGAGTAGAAGACACAATGTGCAGTTTGATGAGTTTAAGGCAAGGCAGTGTCTGAATTCTGAAAATAGAGAAGGCTGAGGCTGCATGGGCTAATGGTTTGTTAAATGTGTGTGTGAAGAACTCCCTACAAAGTGTTAACAATGGATTTCAACAAATCACCTTGCTCATCTCTTGCCATGAATGCATTCTCCTGGACAGATCCATCTGTGACATGAAATATTACATAGCTAACATTAAGATGAAAACACCAACACTTTATCTGATTATAAGAAAAGCCCACTGGGGCCGGCACTGTGGCATAGTGGGTAAAGCCTCCGTCTGCAGTGCTGGCATTCTACATGGGCACCTGTTTGAGTGCTGGCTGCTCCACTTCCAATCCAGCTCTCTGCTATGGCCTGGGAAAGCAGTGGGAGATGGCCCAAGTCCTAAGGCCCCTGCACCCACATGGGAGACCCAGAGGAAGCTCCTGGTTTCTGGCTTCGGATCAGTGCAGCTACGACTGTTGTGGCCATTTTGGGAATGAACCAGCAGGTGGAAGACCTCTTTCTGCCTCTCCTTCTCTCTCTGTGTAACTCTTTCAAATAGATAAATAAATCTTTAAAAAGAAAAAAAAGAACAGCCCATTTGTCCTTTCTTCAAGTAACTAGGCAGTTATTTCTGATAGTCCATGGTCATCATCCCTGGAAAAGCAAGAGTCTATTTCAGGGATGTCACCCAGGCCTCAAATTGTGTCCTAACGTCAATTTGCTAAACATGGCTGCCTGAATGCTGTGTTGAGAAGGGTTCTGAATCTGTGACTGGGATCATGGGGAAGGAAGGCTGGGCATGATGTCTGTCCTGGGAGAAGGAGGGGAATGAGCACACACAAGCCATACATGGCCATTCCTGGCCAGGCCACATATAAAGAACAGCTATAACTAAGACATGGAATCAACCTAAATGCCCATCAACAGAAGACTGGATAAAGAAACTATGGGATATGTACTCTATAGAATACTACACAGGAGTAAAAAAAATGAAATCCGGTCATTTGCAACAAAATGGAGGAATCTGGAAAACATCATGTTGAGTGAAATAAGCCAGTCCCAAAGGGACAAATATTATATGTTCTCCCTGATCGGTGACAACTAACCGAGCACCTAAAAGGTGAAATGGACACTAAGAGAAACAATGACTTGATCAGCCCTTGTCCTGTCGAGGAACAGCTTACTATTTTATTCTTTTCAGTATTTTCTTTTCCTACTTAATACTATCGGTTGAACTCTTTAATTAATACACAATTATTCTTAAGAGTTTAAATCCAACTGAAAATTGATCCCTATTAAGAGTGGGAATAAGAGAGGGAGAAGATGTACAGTTTGGCACATGCTCACTTGGACTTACCCCTAAGGGTAAAGCTAAAAACGTGCCATGGGACTCCAAATCCCATTAAGTTGGCAGGTACCAATGCCATCTTACTAGTTAAAGTGATCAGTTTAAGTTCATAATTAATCATAAAGATAGGATTGTCAAAGAGATCACATAAATAAGACTGGTGTCTGCTAATAATAACTGACAGAATTAAAAAGGAGAGAAACGATCCAACACGGGAAGCAGGATGCACAATAGACTCATAGAATGGCAAATGCCCTAAACAGCACTCTGGCCTCAGAATCAGCCCTTAAGGCATTTGGATCTGGCTAAAAAGCCCATGAGAGTTTCTCAGCCATGGAAAGCCAAGACACTGTGGCAAAAAATGATCTAAATGAAACATATCTGTGAGTGAGATCCCAGTGGAAAGAAGGGGCATCAAAGAAGGAGGTACCTTTCTCTGAAGGGAGGAGAGAACTTCCACTTTGATTATGGCCTTGTCTAAATAAGGTTGGAGTTTGTGAACTCAAGAGGTTTCCATAGCCTTGGCAACTCATGACAAGAGCCTCGGGTGATTACTGACGTCATAAACAAGAGTGTCAATTGTTAAATCAACAACAGGAGTCACTGTGCACTTACTCCCCATGTAGGATCTCTGTCCTTAATGTGTTGTACTATGAGAATTAACGGTAAAAATAATCTTCAAACAGTACTTTATACTTTGTGTGTCTGTGTGGGTGCAAATAGTTGAAATCTTTACTTAGTATATATTAAGTAGATCTTCTATATATAAAGATAATTAAAAATGAATCTTGATGAAGAATAGGATGGGAAGGGGAGTAGGATATGTGATGGTTTGCACTTGGGGGGTGGTTATGGGGGGAAAACCACTATAATACAAAAGTTGTACTTTCAAAATTTATATTTATTAAATAAAAGTTTTCTAAAAAAAAGAAAAAAAAAGAACAGCTATAAGACAGTGTTGAACAATGCAACAATAAGGGGATGAAGAGAGTGCTTCCAGAATAATGAAAAATAGGTAGAGTTATTTTCAAATAACTGACTGCAGCAGCCAGGACTTGAATCTCATATGGGATGTTGGCATTGCAGTAGGTAGCTTAACCTGCTGTGCCGCGATGCCAGGCCCCTGGCAGCTTCTCTTCTGACATAAGCTCCCTGCTAATGCACTTGGGAAGGCAGTGGAAGGTGGCCAAAGTGCTTGGGCCCCTGCCACCCACATGGGAGACCTGGATGGAGCCAGGTTCTTGACTTTGGCCTTACCCAGCCTCAGTCATTGTGATCATTTGGAGGAATGAACCAGTGGATGGAAGATCTCTTTCTGTCTCTCTTTTCTCTGTCACTTAGTTTCAAATAAATAAATAAATAAATAAATATATGTTTTTTAAAGGCTGTTTTAGTAGAAGAACCCACACACACATGCATGCACACATACATGGAGGCCTGGAAATGAGAAATAATATGGTGGTTTGGGTAACTGGTGGGAAATGAGAGTGGTACAGTAGGTCTGGAAGGTTATCACCTACTTGGCCAAGTTAAGATCCACAGAAAGCTTTGAAGTTGGACATAGGCCAGATCTGTGTTCCACAAAGATGGCTCTCGTGGTTATATGGAGGATGGACTGTAGTAGCACGAGGCTGGGTGCAAGCTTTGTGCAAATGCAAAGGAAAGACTCTAAGCACTGAGCTGAAATAGAGGCACGGGGGAACAGAAGGAGCCACAATGCTGAGGAGGGAGAATCCAGAAGATGCGTTCCTTGATTGGCTATGGAAAATGAATGAGGGGACGACGCCATGGGTGAAGAAGTTGTTAACTTGGATGAAGTGCCCTGGGGGGAACAAGCTTCTGCATAAACAGAAATGATTTTGCTTGTGCTCAATGTCATAACCAGGTAGAAATGTCCAGTGGAGAATTAGAAATGAGATCTGAGTCATGGTTAGAGATGGGAGCATATGAGGTAGAACAAGCAAGCAATGAACAAGAGGGCAAAGGAGAACCCCTCAGGGGAAGATCAGTTCTTATGGAGTTGTCGAAGGACCTGTGTGGATTTGGAAGACACTCACAGTGCAGCATCGGAGGGGCCAAGGTGGGGATCACCCACAAGAGAAGTGCCCAAGGCCATTAGGACCAAGAAGGTCTAAAACCTGTGCCCAGGGCAGTGGTTGGCACACTCTGGAGCTGCTTTTATTGAGTTTACTGGGTAAAAGCCCAGACTGTAGCAATAAAAAAAAGTATGTTGCTGACTTGATTAAGAATAGCTTCAGGAGAATGGTGGCACAGAGAAACGAACAGGGCAAGCTTCGCAAGGGATATCAGTAAAAGACAGCTGGGACAATGGCCAGCTCAGGAAATACACTCTTAGGCTGAATGCAGGCACCAGCAGTGATTCTGTTATGATACAAAGATTCCACATTAGATGATCAGCCAAACGGAATACAGATAAGGCAAAGACACAGGGTGGTTGTTTCTTTCTCTTTCACGTGTTCCAAGAATCTCTGTTCTTCTTGGGGTGTCAATGATGCTGGCTGAGCACAGGCCTTGGGAATGGCAGAGTTAGTATGGCGACACATCCCAATCTAGAGCCCACACTGTACTCCTCTCCCCACTGAGGCCCTTGACAAGAGGGATCCTGGCCAGCCACGGCGTTCAAAGGGACCTTGGAAGATCTTCAAGGGAAGGGTCCCCCCTGTGTGGTATTTATACTCAATCTCTTCAAGGGGGATTTTCCAACACTGTACTGTGACAGCTTATGGAGGGATCTTTCAGACATAATTATAGCAGAAGATGAGAATGCACAGAAAGAAAGCAAATACCCTGGCTTAAGCCAGGGGGGACTCAAGAAATCCTAGAAGTGCCCACTTCACTTCATGACGGCTCTGCAGCCATTGCAACATGAGCACAGAGCTTCAGTCCAACCTCAGGCAGTCAAAGCCCCACCTTTCCCACTTCCCCTCTAGTGCTGTGACCACCATGTTCTCTTCCTCCCTGAGCACCCCTGCTCAGGTTACAAAGCACACATTCCTATGCCCTGTCTGCGTGCTCTGCTATCTGCATAATGAATCCTCCACATGTCCACACTGAGGACTCAACCTCTGTCTACGCGCACAAACAGGATCCTGTTCTTCGGGCACATTCGCCTAGTAAGATGCTCAAGGCGGACCTGAACTTGTGGCTCCTTTCTCTCTGCTTTACTCTATGCTGTGCTCTGGGTGGGATTCCTGAGATTTCCCAGAATCCTCAGGTTCCTTCCCCATTCAGAGCCAGCTGTGAGGACGAGACCAATTTATACCAAGGACTTCTGAATACTCAAAGGTAATGCCCAACATTAACTTAACCTTTGCAGCATCTTGCTCTCCTGCAAATAAGCATTCAACTGTATTTTGCTCATAATTTCCCAAATTCAGATTTTTATTCTCAGGGAAACATAAACATTTAGTTATACAGGTATGGTACATTTCTGAAACCTAAAGTAAAATCTGAATCTTCAATTCAAAGATAGCTTTATAGTTAGCACTTGGATTTTTATCATAATCTATAATCATTATAATCAAATCACTACTTCATATCTAGGTATGGCCACTTGAAGTGTCATTCTTAGTAAGTAATTAAACACTTTTAGAACATTTTTATAAAAGGAGGGGTTTGGGGGTTCGTCAAGGAAAAGTAATAATGATTTATTTTCTTTTTAAATTATGAATTATGAACTTCTTGGTTGCAGGTTAGAAATAATTTCTGGTGCTTTTATTTATTTTTTATTGATTTGAAAGGCATAGTTAGAAAGAGGGGGAAAGGCAGAGAGAGAGAGAGTGGTACTTTTATTTTAGTTTTAAAGCATTCTTGAAAACAGGTGTAGTCATTCCTTGGTATCCATGGGTGTTTAGTTACCAAAAGCCTTGAATGTTCAAGTCCTTTATTGGTATAGGACCTATGCATATCCTTTTGTATATTTTTAAAGCATCTCTAGATTACTTATCATATCTAATGCAATTTTAATGTTATGTAAATAGTTGTTATATCATTTAGGGAAGGATAAGAAAGATGAGTTTCATATGTTCAGTACACCCATTTTTTTCTGAACATTTTCAATTGTGATTGGTCGAATCCATAGATGTGAAACCTGCAGCTATGGAGAGCTGACTGTGGTGTCTCATTTTTGAAAGCAGAATCTACAGATGGGAATATCTGACAGCACAACTTTCCTGAGTTTGTACAAGAGCAGAGAAGTTTAAGACTGGGAGCACATCAGTTGTAAGCTGTCATATTGGGTGTGAGTGTGGGATGATGATTATGTTCCACGTAAGAATCATTTGTGCCCACCACCCGTAGAGAGAAAGGGAAAATAGTAGTGATGGAAAAAAAAATTGCAGACTGGGAGGAGATTTCCAGATGGTCTATGGCCATCCAACTTCCAGAGTATTTTTAACCTACAGTCTTGTGGCTACCAGAATGCTTTCTGGTTAGATACCCAATGCCGAGTCATAACTGTTAGTTTTGCTATGTATTATTTCCTTAGTTGCAAAGCTTAATTATTAAATTTAGTTTCAGCAAGTAAATTAAAATAGCATAAAATACTTTTGCCTGGAAGTCCTGTCTTTCAAATGATTATAGCATACACAAAACAAGCATTATTATGATGATTTTGTATGTAACAAAAACCAGCTAGGTTGTGGGGATTATAAAGGATAAAAGCAGGAAGCAGGGCCAGCGCCATGGCTCACTAGGCTAATCCTCCGCCTTGCGGCGCCGGAACACCGGGTTCTAGTCCCGGTCAGGGCGCCGGATTCTGTCCCGGTTGCCCCTCTTCCAGGCCAGCTCTCTGCTGTGGCCAGGGAGTGCAGTGGAGGATGGCCCAAGTGCTTGGGCCCTGCACCCCATGGGAGACCAGGATAAGTACCTGGCTCCTGCCATTGGATCAGTGCGGTGCGCCGGCAGCAGCGCGCCGGCCGTGGCGGCCATTGGAGGGTGAACCAACAGCAAAAGGAAGACCTTTCTCTCTGTCTCTCTCTCTCACTGTCCACTCTGCCTGTCAAAAAAAAAAAAAAAAAAAAAAAGGATAAAAGCAGACTCCAAAGCAGATATGTGGAATGTGCGCCCGCCCTCTGCAGCTCAGGGAAAGGTCACAAAGGCTTTTGCAGCCTCACAGGCGGACTGCACTGCTTCCTCATCTCTGTCACTGGCTCTTCAAGTGCACTGCCCTGCTCTTGGGAGCTCTGGATGCCTTACTGCATGGGACATCCCTTGAGGACTGCCAGTGCCAAGTCTTACACTGATTTCTATGACGTCACCACTAAAAATATATTTATTTGAAAGTCAGATTGTGGCTGGCACTGTGGCATAGCAGGTAAAGTCACCACCTGCAGTGCCGGCATCCCATATAGGCAGCTGGTTCTAGTCCTGGCTGCTCCACTTCTGATCCAGCTCTCTGCTGTGTCCTGGGAAATCAGTGGAAGATGGCCCAAGTCCTTGGGCCCCTGCACCCATGTGGGAGTTCCGGAAGAAGCTCCTGGCTCCGGATCGGCACAGCTCTGGTCTTTGTGGCCAACTGGGGAGCGAACCAGCAGATGGAAGACCTGTCTCTCTGCCTTTCCTCTCTCTGTGTAACTCTGACTTTCAAATAAATAAATCTTTAAAAAAAAAGAAAGAAGAGAGACAAGGGGAGAAGGAGAGAGAGACAGATATATACACACAACAGAGAGAGAGGGGAAGAGAGAGAGAGAGAGGGGGAGAGAGAGAGAATGAGAGAGAATGAATATCTCCACCGGGTCAGTTCTCAAATGCCTGCAATAGCCAGGGCTCAGCCAGGTCGAAATGAGGAGCCAGAAACTCCATCTGGGTCTCCCACATGGGTGGCAGGGACCCAATACCTTAGCCATTACAGACTACTTCTGATGCGCATTAACAGGAGGCTAGAATTAGAAGTAGAGCTGAGACTTGAACTCAGGCGCTCTGATATGGAAGGTGAGCATCCCAAATGGCTCTTTAATGACTGTGCCAGATGCCTGACCCCACGGTCACCATCTTTCCAGGGAAAAATATGGCTAAATAGCAGCAATTTCAAAGGCTTCATTTTAGTGGCTGATGAAACCCATGATGATTCAAGGAATGACGATCCAATGAATTAAGGTTTGGGGACAAGAACAGAGTCCACACTACAAAGAAGAACCAGAGTTGGCCTCACCATATTGAGAACTCAGCAAACTTTGCAGAGAGCCCTGGTGCCTGGAGCCTGAGCAGAGGCCTTGGGAGGCTGGGAGGAGAGCCCCAGATGTGACAAGAGGGTAATCAGAGCTTCCTGTTGGAGTGGGGGAGGGCTTCAAAGATCCTGTGATTTTTTATTTTATTTTTTTTAGCCTCAAGGAGAAAAGGGTCAGGCATCCACATACACTGCAGGAAAGTGGCTCCGATCACAAGCATTGAGAGGCAAGCTTCTTAGAGGGCAGAATGGTTACTAGGGGTGGCTGGGAAGTCTCTCCCTCTGGACATCTTTAAATAAAGTTTGGGCTCTCATCTGTCACTACTGATTTAGGAGTAAGTCTCATTTGGCTGGGAAGTGAGGGTAAATGATCTCTCGAGGACTCTAGCCCAAAGGCTGGGGGGAACACAGAACCCTGAGACCATGTGACAAGAACAGGTAGTAGGCAAGTGGCCACTGAAACCCCATCTCTGCTTAAGAGAGTCACATTTGCCTGTGTAATGCATGAACTGGCTAAAGTCTGGTGCAACACAAAGTGGTGCCCTTGTCTCTCTGCTCCTCTAGCCCCAGCCAGTTTCCAGGCACAGGGCAGGAGGACTCTACCGAGAGCAGCCGACCTTCGCAGCAGTCTTGGCAGAAGGCCCAGCGGACCATGGCAGTGGTCCTCAAACTTTTGAGTGCATTTGAATCCCACGGAGGGCTTGCTACATTACAGACTGATTCAGTGATGAGAGTTTCTGATTCAGTAATCTGAGGTGGGGCTGAGGAATTTGCAAGTCTAACAAGCCTGCAGATGCTGCTGATGCTGCATGTTTGGGGACCACACTTCAAGCAATGACTGCTCCAAAAATGTAGTTGATCAGTTTGATGGAAAGCCACTGTCAGAACCGTCCTCTGCTGCTCTGCATATAAACTCGGTTGTACTGCAGCCTCCATTAATTCAGAGAGAAGCTAGTTTATCAAAACACACTGTTCTCTACTTGACAAGTGATTTCCAAAAATCCTTAGTTAGCATTTAGTTACAGCTCTTGGTCTTCAGAGCAATTAACAAGAATTATTTAATCCTTCAGGTTTCTCAGGGACTGGGAAAGCAGAAAACATTCTTCACATACAATAAAGAGTACAAGCCATGAAGAGAGATTCCAGAGCTACATCTAGAACAGATGCTGACGAGTGAAAGTTGCGAAGACTGGGGGTCATGGTGAAGACGTACGGCTTCTCATAAAAGCTCCCCAGTGTCCCTCAGCTAGGAGCAAACCCAACACATCAAGCACACGACACTGAGAGATGTGACAGGCAGACATTAACACATGCTTGTGTGCTGCTTCTGGGTGACCGCACTGGGACAAATTTGCTGGAAGGCAATTTGTCAACAGTTATCCAAAGTTTCAAGATGAAACTTGACCCAGCCATTCTACATTTAGTAGCTTATTATTGAAAAAATTTTAAAAAATTAATTTCCTGAGAGAGAAATAGACACACCTGCCATTCACTGATTCACTCTCCAAACGCCTAGGAGCCAGAAACTCAAGCCACGTTTCCCATGGGGGTGGCAGGAACCTAAGTACTTGAGTCATTACTTGCTGCCTCCCAGGGTACGCATTAGCAGGAAGTCAGAACCAGGCATTCTGAAATCCAATATGAGCTCCTTAACCAATGTATTAATTGCTGCACCAAACATCCACCCATATTTTAGTGGCTTAGGCAGCTGCAAACGGTTTCCTTTGGATATCTCTATAATATATAACAATGAACATGCGGTGCCTTTGTAATAAGAAACAAAGTTGGGGCCGGCACTGTGGCGTAGCAGGTGAAGCTGTAACCTGTGATGCCGGCTTCCCATATGAGTGCCAGTTCAAGTCCTGGCTGCTCCACTTACAATCCAACTCCCTGCCAATGTGCCTGGGAAAGCAGTGGAGGATAGACCAACTCTTTGGGCATCTGCACCCATATGAGAGACCTGGAGGAAACTCCTGGCTCCTGGCTTTGGGTGGATCCAGCTCCTGCCCTGCCACTGAAGCCATTTGGGGAGTGAACTAGTGAATGGAAGATCTCTGCCCTGCCTGCCCCCTGTCCCCGCCGTAATTCTGCCTTTCAAATAAACAAATACATCTTAGAAGAAACAAAGTTGAAATGTATGATTTTAGTTTAAAAAGCAAATTGCAAATGTGTGAGAAACACAGTTTTAAAATTTATCAGGTGTAAGTACACTTCAGGGTGTGTGTGTGTGTGGTCATCTTGAATTTACAAAGGAATCCAGGGATGAGCTCCTTCCTCTAGGAGGCACTGCAGTACAGCAAGTAGGAGCACAGGAAGCCATGTTTGGAGTACTGGCTTCATTTGATCTCTTGCCAACGCTGTGCTTTTGTTACCTCATCTGTAAAATGGATATGTTAATACCACAACCAATTTGTAGAGTTGCTGTGGGGATTACAGAAGATAATTCAGTGCCATACTATTAATCTGAGATTGGATGTTTCACAACGTCCCTTTCCAAAGCATTAGCATCCCACTGACAAGGAAGAGTAGAAGTAAAATCAGCGTCTGTGAGCATAACTGAATATTCTGGGCTACATGTTATCATGGCAGACTTCAGCAATGAACAGTCAGCAGATCAGTATCCTGGGCCAACAGTGAATTCCACTTGTGATGTAACACATGGTCCCTGCCTTCCAGGAGGTATGGATAACCAGGCATGTGTACAGTGTGATGTATGGCATGGCAGAAGGAAAGCATAGCAGAAGAAAGGCTCCTATGCGGGACCATGTCTTGGTGGCATTGTACTCAGGATTCCAGTTAATGCTTCCTTTAGGAATCCTTTCAAAGATGAAGTATGCGACTCTGAGCACAGACTGAGCTGGAAAACCCAACCAGTATTATAAAAGGCAGCACTAAATGATGGTGTTCAGATTCAATAGGTATTTTTGACAATTCTTCATATGTTACTAATATGTGTTTTTCGTTTTAATTTTGAATTGAAATGCTTGTTAAGATGCCATGGTAAAGGACATAAGCAGCCACGTTATACTACTAAGGAACAAAATAGTTCATAGAAATGATTCCACTTAGGGGCTAGTATAGTGGTGTAGCAGGTTAACTTGCTGCCTGTGACACTGGCACAGTGAATTGGTTCAACAGAGCCCCAGCTGTTCCACTTCAGATCCAGCTTCCCACTAATGCACCCTGGGAGGCAACAGGTATTGACTCAAATGCTCAGGTTTCTGTCACCCATCTGAAAAACCCAGATGGAGGTCTTGGATCCCGGCTTTGGCTTGACCCAATCCTGGATGCTGCAGCCATTTGGAGAGTGAACCAGTGGATGGAAGATTCTCTCTCTTGCTCTGTGTGTCACCCTCTTTCTGACATTTGGCTTTTCCAATAAATAAAAATTTTTCTAAAAAAGAATTGCTTCTACCTAAAAGTACACCTCATTATTAAAAGCGTAGCCAGCCTCAAGCTTTTATTAAAGGAAACTCCAGAAGATAAGGCACAAATTGCAATTTTCTTAAAAAAAAATAAAGTTTAACACAAGTTTTTTCTTCACTAAACACAATTTAGAAGATAAATTTAAGAGGAGCCATCATTTAGGGTTGGATCCAAGAAAAACATTAAGATAAAAACCTGCATACAAATGTGTATAGCATCTCTCTATATCATTGCCAAAACATGGAAGCAAGCAAGATGACCTTCAATAGATAAATGGATCAACTGTGGTAGATCCATGTGATGAAATATTATTCAGAAAAGGGAGGTAATCAGCCATGAAAAGACATGGGGGAACCTGAAACACAAGGCTAAGTGAAAGAAGCCAGTGTGAAAAGGCACACTGTGTGATTCCAACTGTGTGGTCTTCTGGAAAATGTAGGGCTATAGAGAGAGACAGTGAAAAGATCAGTGCAGGTTTAGCGGGGAAGGGACCTTAGAAAAGTTACTAAGCTTCCTTTGGTCTTTGTTCCCTTAGGTATAATGCAGGGCTACAGCAATACCTACCTTGTGGATTAATGAGTCAGTGTACATTCTTCACTTATGTGGGGCCAGCTCTGATAGACTGATTTCAGGAGACCTTGCCTATGTCATTTTTGGGATCACCTCTAACTAGCCCGTGGGCTGATTGGTAAAGTGAGCACCTCCGTGGTGGTACTTCTCCCATTGTGGGGTCAATGTCTACACCTTGGTTTCTGCCACTGGACTGTCAGCTCAGTGAGAGCAGAGGCTGAATCTTAATCACTTTGTTGATAAAATAAAGAAATATTTCTCAAAATACTGAACTACCTCAAATTAGGAAAGAAATTTTAATTTGTTAAAATGTAAAACAGTGTTCCTCAGAAAGTTCACAGAAAATGAAATTAAATATTAAGTGTACTTCAGTGCAAATTTTTGTTTTTAAATCCATGCACAGGAGGGGTCTTTATAAAGTTAGTGGAGATGTGTATTATTAAATAGGTATGCATGGATTTCATTTTTTGCATCAGAATACACTTATCTTTTAATTCTAGTTTCCATGAACTTTTTCAAGTACACTCATACTGTTGAGAGTCTTTTAAATTAATGAGTAACATTTTAATTCACAATATTTTGACCTAATAATATTATTATATGCAGAATTTAAGATCTTTGGTATCATAATGTATTTTCCATGGGGAAATCTGCTAGTACTAGGACTTTTGGCTATAATGTCACCAGGTTGAAAATGGAGAAAACTATCACTTTGGCTTCAAACTGAAGATTAACTGCCACGTGAGATCCATTCCACTTTTAGCTGGCAAACATTCTAATTCACAAATGCAACAGTCCCAGATAACAGTTCAAAATCGGTTCTAGTGGTTCCAGTGAATGCAAAGTTAGCTACCGTATCAAGGACTGAGATATATTTAATCAAGATGAGAATTAAGGGTTTATGACAGTCTAAGAAGCAATAAAATTACTATTTTCATATAAACTACCTAAAACAAACATCAAGGGCAGCAAACCAGAAAAATGCCCCAAAGAATAGAAGAATGCCTTCTAAATAGACAGCTTTTTCAAGGTTTCATTTTAAGCGACAGACAAGTATTTAACTAAATTATTCTCTACTGAGACTATTAAAATGGCTTGGCTATCACTAGCAGGATGTAATTTCAGATACATTCAATCTCAAGAAATTGGCTGAAGTTCAAATCACAGATCTGGTGTATTTTAAATGGTGCTACAAGCACTACGCAGTATTTATGCTGATTACAACATGGAAGTAGCTGGGTCTCAGGTAATTTAGTTAATAGTATTAAATCAGAGATGCCAAATTAATTTCTTAGACATGTTCATAAATATCTCTAAAGTCATTCTGAGGCTTGATGATTGAAAAATTTTTGCATTTGCTCATTGTCCATTGGTGACACAATTTAGGTCAGATAACTATATTTAGAACATAAGATTTCTAGAATTATAAAAGCGGGAAGAACCCTAAAGGGCATCGAGTCCAAGGTTCTCATTTTCTAAGTAAGCAGCAGAGGCTCAGGAGAAACAGGAGAATGTGGTTAAAAGCTTGGACTCCAGAGGCAGATAAACCTAGATTTTAGGCCCAGATTGGCAAACTGTGTGACCTCAAGAAAGTTACATACCTTCCCTAACTCTGCTCTTAATCTGTAAAATGGGAATAATAACTGTATGAGCACACACTGTGATTATCCAGTGGATGTGAGCAGCTTTATTAGTATTATTAATTATTATTATTACTATTATTAAAAGTGACTTCCAAGGCAAGTGAGCAGCAACAGAAGCAGAATGTCAGTACCTGGGATAAAAATCATTGGTACTGACAATTTAAGCATTAACTTTACATCTAGTAGAAGGGCAATTATTATAGCTGTTTTGCTATTAATCAGAAAAGTAACCTAGTGATTACATCCTGAGGTCTCAATTTCACGAACACTTGTACATATTTAGCTTTCCATGAACAATGGACAGTTCATGTTGACCTTCATAATTGCTTTGGCTCAGTTATATGTTGTGAAATATTTTCCAACCAAAGCTACTCATATTAAAATAAATGACAAAGTATACCTGTCCCAAATTAAAGGTAGGGTTCACTTGCTAGTGATCTTAAGTTTGACTTTGGTTACTTGCTGTATTCAATGAGCTCAATATTCTTGACTTGCACTGTCAGATAATTGCCATATCCTCTACACATGTGCCATGAAGAAAGCAAGCTTACGAACCCATGCTGGTAGGTGCCCAGGTGGCTCTGCAGTATGAGAGGGGTTTGCTTTGGCAAAAACAGACTCCAAGGGAACCAGCACCCACAAATCAGACATTTGGAATTTTGCCTCTGGCTCATTCCACTCAGAGTTAAATGTTTTATTTTTAAAAAAGATGAATAGTTAAGAGGTCTCATGAAAATCATTAGCTTTATGTAATATCCTCCCAATGCCTCTGCTTTAGTAATTTTTAGTTAATTGGTGGTCTTTTCAACAAATATTCTTAGACAGTCATGTGGGTGCTTAAAACATTTTCTTGTTTAACTGAAGATACTTCCTCTAATCTGGAGAATGATCAATGTTCATACAATTCACCTTAAACCTTTAAAACTTTAAGAGGAATGCAATATGGGATAACTGTGTCAAACAGACACTAACTCAAACCACAGGGAAATAAGCTCAAGTATGAACAAGAACAAAGTCCAAACATCTTTTTTTTTTTTTTTTTAAAATACACTCCCAATGTGATCCAGCAGACCAGCCAATGAAGAAAATAGCAATTTGAAAGGTGGCAATTTGTATCCTTACCCAGTATTTAGTATTTCAGCTACTAGAGAGAAAACAATTTGGAAAACTTACCCGCATTTTTGCACAAGCATCTTGGGTTGATTCTGTCCCCCTGAGCTCTTTGATCAGCATAGAACCTAAATACTAAAATATAAAAAATACAATGCTTTATGAAGAAAAGTATAACAATTTAAAAATAAACTGGAAGTACTACTGGCTAGATTTCCTGCCTATTTATTATTGCCTGACTTTTAAAAATGAACAGAGGGGCAGGTGTTGTGGTGCAGCGAGTTAAGCTGCCACCTGCGACACTGGCATCCCATATCAGAGCGCTAGTTCAAGTCCTGGCTTCTTCAATTCCTATCCAGTTCCCTGCTGAGGTGCCTGGGAAGGCAGAGGAGGATGACCCCAGTCTTGGGTCCCTGCCACTCACGTGGGAGACCTGGAGGGAGTCCTGGGCTCCTGGCTTCAGTCTGGACCAGTCTCAGCTGTTGGGGCCATTTTGGGAGTGAATCAGTGGATGGAAGATCTCTGCCTTTCACATTGGAAAACAAAACCAACCAACTAAAAACCACCCAAAGCAAACAGTAACTAATCCTAACAAATAAATACATTTGTAATTAGAATGCAGCAGAATTAACCATGAGTTTTGGAGGCTGAAAATTGCTCTTTATAATGAAACGGCAGCATTTTCTAAAGTTGCCGTCGTTCAAATCATATTTAACTGCAAAATGGGGGCATCTAAAAATGTTTTCCTTTTTTTTTCCTTGAGGCAGTAATGTCTGTAAAAATAAATCATGCTACTCTCTCTGTAATTACAGGGTTGTATGAGACAGCTGAGAAACCAAGCAACATGCCCCCTATTTGGGCTTGTTCAGCTCCATAGGTAATTAGTGTTGGGCTGCTCTTAGGCAGAGAAGCAGATTTAGACCCTTTTCATTCACAGCTGTGTTCCCCACGTTTAATCCACCTGAGAATGGATAGGAGGGTGGGGAGGGGAAGGCTATTCTCAGTTTTACAGAAGTCAGAGTTGAGCCCCTGGTGGGCTTGGATGGCTAGATGGAGGCAGGGTAAGCATGAGAATATCTTCTCCCAGGGACTATCATGCATCAGGTGGGCGGATCTGACACTAGCCTGGTGCAAAGTGCCATCCATGCTCTAGCTTCTGGTGGGCGGTAGATAGTTTTAAGCTTCAACAGGATTCCTTCATTTTATCATTTTTTCCCTCCTCTCTAATGCCTTTCAAGAAAAAAAGAGGGTCTATACATCTTTTGAAAAAGTGAATTAATATAATTATTTCAGGAGAGATTTGAAAAATACTTCTTGCCATGACCAGAGACACCCTGGTACACTGTAGAAACAGGGCTGGGATCAGCCTTGTAGACCAGAGAGGTCCTGACTTGAGTAGCACATGCAAAGGCACAACAGCACAGGCCTGGTCGAAGGCCATGAAGACAGGCTGAGGGAATACTGGGCTTGCATTTTGAAGGCAGGAGCCACTTCAACCTCATACGTTTTGAGTGATTGCTATTAAAATAATTCCAATGCTGCAAGATAAGGAAGCAGTCAAGGAGCAGATAGCGCAAAAATGGAAAACAGTCCAAATTGCCACGAGATAACCAAAATGCCACATCTAAATGAAATTAAGGAAAACGATCTTGGTAAGGTTCCCTATCTTCTAAGTTATCAGGAAAATTTGCCTTAATTGAAATGTGTTTCTTTAAGACAGGCAGTTTCAGAAGACTGCTTAAGAGTTCAGCCACTTTTTCTGCTGTAGACATGACAACCACCACCTGTCCCAAGCACACAGTATTTTTTGAACATTTACCTGGTGCATATTATTACTCACAATTCTCACCTAAGCCTAACTATTCCTTTACCTCTAAAAAGAAAGAGGAGTATAACCCTACTATTGCTGACAATGAAAAGAATGTGGTATTTATATAAAGTGGTGGACCCCATGTTCTGAGGTCACAGGGAATGAGTAAAAGGGTGCACCTACGCTATACTCACACTTGTTTCCATTTCAAGACTGCTTTAGTACACTGACTCTAAGACACACGACTGTATAAGAAGGCAGAAAACAGACTTAAGCTTTCAAGAATAAAAGGGTTATAAATCTCTGGTTGTTTGGACTTTGGACAGAATGATGCTTTAAGAAAAAGAGGAGGGGAAACATTTTAGAAATTTCAGCCATGGCCATTTTGGTATTTTTTTCAATATAAATGAAAACAAATAAGAAACATAACTTCTATCCCCATTTGTACCCAAAGACTGAATTCAGGGTAACTTACAAAAGCTTTGTAATCGCATGATTGGAAGATGAGCTTTTCTGGGTGATGTTGCCAGTACTGTACTGGAGTTGAGGCTGTGGCTTCGTTTGGAGGTCTCAAGGTAATGGAAGGTTCTCCCCAGTCTCCTGTCTGAAAATGACATTTATTCTAGAGGCAGTACAAGCAGGAAGCAAAGTTCACCCCCTATAGCTAGCCTGAGTTCACTTTCTAACACATGTGCTGCAAATGTGAAATGCATTTTGGTTACTTTTATTGGTTATTAAGTTTTTGAGTATACTTATTAGCACGTTTCTCCAAGTTAACTTTTGAAGCGTGAAGAAGTTGATTCATTTTTAGAATAACAGCCTAAGTTAGAAAATTTTAAAATAAAACATGAAGATACTAAGAAATAATCTATTAGTTTATTAGTTTCTGTTACAACAGAAACAAATCTGTAATCTTTGAAAGAATTTTCTGTTTTTAGATGACTATTTGAAATTTTTAGTTTGAATAGCTTTTACATTCAGAATGCAGAGTTCTATAAATTTCAGTTCCCAAATAATGACATGTACCATGTTCTTTGAATAATTTTATATTTTTGGAGATAAGTATGATACTATGAACAATTTTAGCAAAAAGTTTACTAATGACTAACAAGTAGTTTCTCTCATTGAATTCAACTGTGTTTGACTTAGCGCCACCATGGTTGTCTTGGACATATTTAGCTACCCTGCTCAGAAAACCCAAAACACCAATGATGACTAAACGCTTAAATGCCAAGGTTGCTCAGATATGCCTATGCATGTACCTGAGGAACCTCATTTATGAGAATAAGCACAGGCACATTTGGTAGTGTATCTCATAATACCCATGCCCACTAAGACCTAAAATATTTATCAATTTCCATGAGGTCAGCATCAACCAGTTTTATTACTGTAATGGTTGGTGTGAGCATCTGTAAAGTCAAAGGTCTCTGTTGGCATGGTTTTTCTGGGCTCTAACCTGATTTACATAGTATACCTAGGATATTTCATATTGTTTTCTCATTTCTCAAAATCCAGTACTTTGTTCTCAAGGGGACATAAACTAAACAATAACAGATTCTGGAAGACACTCTCTTCTAACTTTGATTTGGCTGGTCTTACAGAATGATGAGAAATTGAGGAACAGAATAAAAATGTCTTATGAACTCCAAAACCAAATAAAACCTTGGAGAGAGACAAAGTTCTATAGAACCAGTAGCGGTTGGCTTCACTGGTGTAGGATTTCTTAAGGAGAATTTTCAGAGTTCAGGACAAGAATGTGAAATTTTGGCTGAAGGTGCGTGTTTTGGGGGAGAAAGGAAGTCCATGGCTTTCATGAAGATACTTCCCAAATTTAAGAGTCACAGTCATCCAGGAATAGCTTCGCAGCCTAGCAATTTCTGCTGTGCAGTTTGGGCTTACGATAGATGGGATGTGAGGCAGCTGCCAATGATGGAAAGTGCCAGGCAAAGACCTTGCCTCCTGGAAGTTTCTAACTGGTTTTGAACAAGAGAAAAATGCAGAGGCTCTTTCATAGCAGTAGACAGCTAGAGGCAGCTGTCTCAAGGTGGGTCTCTTCCAAGCTGTGACCACTCAGAGCCCCACCCGCTGTCTCTCTGCTCTGTTGTCACCTACTCTGTTATTTTGGTTCTATTTACTGATTTACTAATACATTACTTGATACTCCCATTCCTTATCTGTTGAGAGTATTAAGACTTTACCTGTTAATATTAACTTTTGCATCTTTTCATGTTTTGTGAGCTGTTCCTGGACCATTCTTGAGGTTTTCTCCTTATATGAATTGTTCTTTGGAAAAAGCAACAACTGAATGCAATTTTAGAATTTTTTTTTCTAGCTTCCTAGTTTGAGTTTTTTGTTTCCTTGTCTCTAAAATGTCTGGATCTTTATTCTCTCTCCAGTCTACCTCAACTGGCTGTGATTTGCTCTCAAAAAGCTACCAGAAGATACAAAATGGAGGATATTTGGATTTTGTTAAGATTTTGAAGCTGAGTTTAGTAACTTTTAAGTCACAACAGCTTAAAACTCTATAAACGTGCTGCTGTGGGTTCTCAAAGTTCTCCCCAGATCCTCTAAGTTGCCCCATTAGCTTCTCCCCACTTCTCTCCCCTCCCCTGATAAAGAAACAACAACATAGCAAACAGGTATTATACATTTAAGTCACAGGTAACACTGTTAACAGAACAACAGAAGTTTGCACACAACTCTGAGGAATGATACAAAAGGAGGATCTGGTTGGCATCAAAAGGTCCTTTGATCCAGTGTCTGCTGATGTGACCATTCAAACCAAGCATGGCATCTTCATGTTAGCCCTGATCCAGTTTAGCAGAGGAACAGCTTGGCCGGGCTCAGCAGGCAGACTCTCAAAAAGCCTGAACAGACATGGCAGGAGCTGGGGGTTTATGGGTTGCAGGGAAAGGACTGGGAATAGGGCAGTGGTGGGAATGGGTGGGGTGAAGCTAAGATTATGGGAACATTTCGTGTATTAGTACATTAAGCATGCAAATCATATGCAAATCCATTCTCTAATTGTTCAATTATCTCACGCACTTTTATAATTAAACTTTAATGTGAGTTCCATACACTTAAAGCACAAACTACAGCCAAATGCTGATCCAAATATTTACATCATCCACAGAAACTGTAGCAGCCACTTTGGGAATAATAAGCCCCAGAACAGACAACCTATACAACCTCAGTCTGGAAATCATCAGGCTCTCTTACTCGAAGCCAGTTGAAGAAATCAGTAGTGCACCCACTTAACTCCACTTAGGTAGAGCCATCATCTGCTCTTCTGTAACTCTACTTTGTTCAAAAGCCACAAACCACCTGCTTTGAATCTGGAGTGATCTGATAGGACCTTCCATAGATACTATGTTCAGAGATAATTTTAATGAAGAGAAATACAATCCTTACTTCATTTTCCTTGTGGCCTTAAAACATTGTTTCAATCCAAATATTCTCAAATTCCCTACAGGCCAGAATCTACTTTTTTGGAATAGATGTCAAGTTCTGCCATACATAGTACTATTTCCAGAAATTCATTTTCAAACCCAGGGAAAAGTGTTTTTAAGATTGCATTTATAAGAAAATAAGTTTCTTTTCTTCCTGGTAATTTTATCAACTTTTGTCCCTTTTTAAAAGCTTAGATCTAAGAATACTTAGAAGACTCAACCTGTAGATGTTGAGTTTTCACTTTGGAATTAGTTAAATGGGAATGGATGGACTCCAACAGCAGGACTTCGACACCATTGCAAAGGACAGCTACAACCTTGGCCCTTGGCTGGGATTCAGCTCTATCAGGTTCACCACCAGCAAGAACAAAATAATTCAGAGAAGGGTGCCTTAGGTCTCAACCCTCCTGGAGGCTGAATTACAGCAGGAATACGCTGCAGGAGGAGCTAAGCGGAGTGGTTAGTCTGTGGAGTGGTAGAAGAGACCAAAAAATAAATAAGGGCTTTTATCTCAAACATCAAATAATTTTGACCTGTAAGTACAGGTTAGGTCTTATTAAGTAGTACCTTCATATCTACAGAATACTTGCATTTGCTCAGTCAATATTTTAAATTAAATAATTCCCCATTTAAAAATGCTTATGACATATTAAATAAAAATCAAGCAGATTTATGAAGTCTTGCCTCAAATAATGGCTTATAATCAAAACTTTAATAAAAAGTTAAACATGGGTAACAATGATGGCAGAATACTTAATTAGAATAACAAAATGAAGTAGGAAAAGTTTGGTTTAGAAATTCCATCACATTTTAAACTATAACTGACACAGATATGCTTAGAGGGCTTCTGTAAGTAGTTACAGAAGAGAAACTGAAATAATTCAAGGAATCTGTAATATGTGCTTCAGGCTATTTCTTTAGAGCTTAAAATACTTGGAGAAAAATCTTTCCTTTAGGTTCATGTATTTAAGTGATCAATATTCTAAGAATTTGGTCATGGCTTAAAATCTCATTTATTTGGTATTTATTTATATATATATATATATATATATATATATATATATATGCCTCTAGGCTTTTTCAATTTTTTTATAAGCAGACTAAAACACAACAATTCAACAGAGGGCAATGAACATCATTAACTATCTCTTCAAACTTAAACAAAAATTAACTTGTAACACAAATGGGAAACATAATTTGAGATTATAGTTTTAAATGGAGAGTTGATTCTGTTTAGCAGATATTTCTCAACTGTGAAGTATAAATTCATAGTCTGGCTGAGTGTGATGGATTGTAACTGGGCCACATACAATAATGTGGTTAAAGCAAACACTCTCTTATATCATCAGATGAAAAATATAAAACCACCAGCCAAATGTAGTCATTACATATAAGACATTTACAGCTGTCTATAGAGACAGATTTTACTGGGTGACAGATTCCAAAATAAGCTTTTAAACTTTCCATTATTTCAAAAGCTGTTAGATGGCTATAAGTCTTTAGTTTACAGGCACCAGATATCTCGGGGAAATTCAGAATCAGATCACATCATCTGGATCTCTCCCCAAAAAGGGAAACTGAGTATTACATATTCTGTAGGCTCTGAGAATGCACAGGGGAAAACCCTGCACACTTGTATCTTCTTCTTGAGAGGAAAACTCCATAAGTATATCAACAAATAATGAACAGTCATCATTATGACTTAGCATTCTAACATTAACAGAAAAGGTATGGTGTTTTCAAGCTTTGAATCTATTGTTCTTAAATTTTTTTAGAATTAGTATTCATTTTTTCAATAGAAGTTTTTCTGCTATTCCCACTGGTCTGTTAGTAAATTTAGATCTGAATATTAACAATTATTATTCTCTATTTCTTCAGAACACTTAACGAAAAACTAAATTGATTTAAAGCAACAACTGTTATTTTAAGGTTTTATACTTTTAATAATTCTGATCCATTTCAGAGATGGGCTACCCAACATATCCATGGTGGATGTGATCACATTGACTTTCCATGCTCACTGCTGTGTACAGATCTACGCATCCAAATGTGTGAATGCACATAAGGACAGATCTCCTGCAGACATTCATACCCAGGATGCTGCAGTTCTTTCTAAAAATCTCCAAGGATACAGAATGTTAGTTTGGTCAAATGCAGTTGGTTATACTGAATGTGTTCCTTTTGATGATAAAGAGCAGAGATGGCCACTTCTGAACACATAAAAGCTTTGGTTAGCAATTACAGGTTCAGGAGGAGTTTCCGGGTCACAAGAACCGGCACCGATGTTCAGACACCATGGTCCTCAGGAGCCACAGCCCATGCACAGGAGGACAGAAACGCCTGGTGCAGCACCCAGCAGAGGCCCTTTGCATGCCACTCCGAGAACTTCACTCAGTGATTCTCAACCAAATGTCTCCACTTCTCAGCACACTACCCAGCGGGAACAATTTAACAGGTTGTGAGAATAAGAATGTATTTTAAAATAGAAAACATAAAAAACCTCAAATATTAAAATGTTCACTTTCCAAAGAAGAATTTTTCTTAAGTCTGCAAAGGCGAAATGTGCATGTTTGAATATTAAGCAGCTCAGAGTAAAATGGGTCACAATTTCACACACATTTCAAAGATCAATTCGGTATTTTCAAGTGGAAAAAGGCTGAGAACCACGTTGTAGCTGTAACAGTGCCTCTCCCCTGCTAACTTCCTCCCACATTTGCATAAAATGTGTAAGGGTTTCATGCAAATCATACTCAAATATGTCTCACAAGTAAAGCACACAAATCTTTGAGAATCATTAAACACAAAGGGTTGAAGAGCCTATGGACATGGGAAAGTACAAAGTGTGGAAGAATAACACTGATATATACGTGTGTGTATGTGTGTATAAATATATATTTATATATATCGATTTACCCTTTTCCTTTTTCCTGTGAAAGCAAGTTAACACAGATGCCTGGAATGAAAGCCAGAACTCACATGGGACAGATTTTTAACCGTGGACTTTAAAACCAAGCATGTTTATCACTTTAGGACAATGTTTGCACATCAACTAGTCACAAGGCACAGTAAATGAAGTATAGAAGACGAAGAACCTCAGAAGTCACCAGACGTTACACACTGTCTGCATTGCCAGGACATGGTACCTATAGCCGTTGACAACACTTTGCAACACAGTACACAGCGCAAGTTCAGGAAGAGGAAATAACCACATGTAACCTTACATTATGAACCTGATGGATTGCTGAGAAAGGAAATCCAGCGTTCTGATTGGTCCATATCTCACAGACAGACGACTGCTGATATAAACAGAAAACTATCTCATCTTGTCAATATTTAAAACATGACAGCTACCACGGTAGCATCCAGGAAGGAAAGAGGAAAACAATAAAATGCAAAGAATCATATTTCTTTAAAAACAACTAAAAACTGTTTTAGGGTACCCAAGGTTTAATCATTGACTTCTAAATCATTCTTTTTGCACAAAACATTTTGGGTTGGCTGAGGGAAAGAAGACCATTTATATATTAGTGTTATACCAAGTGAAATTACCAACACATTCAAATTTAGGAAAAACCAAACTGTGTCTTACATTTGCCAAAAAGAACAGAATACCTTTATGTGGTTACTTTCACAGAATAAATATTTTTATTAAGTTCAAGAAAGATGAGGGAAAAACCATCAACAGGTTAAACATTTTTATTTTCTTATCTTCAATGACCAAGAGCAAATATTGCAATAGAAGGATTTTTTTTTTTTAAAAAATTAGTCATTGCTCCATTTGATGAATCTAGAAAATAGAGTTCTCAGGGAAAAACTCTGTTCTCCAGGGTTCTAAAGGGCAAAACTCTGGATAGCAGAAGGAGTAGTGACCTTCTGCCCCCAGGAGGGGGCATAGTGGTAGACAGGCCAGGAGGGTGGCTGGAGCAGGGAGGGTCTGGGGTCAGGGAAGCTCAGCACTGTTAATCCAGTAGAAACTTCCAGAAACAGCATTCATGGGTCTAATGAATCAGCTCTATAACTTGAGCTCTACCATACCAATAACCATCTAAGGCAATAATGTTTGCTCAGAACGAAGCACCAAACCCACAGACACCCCACGGACACTCGCTCCTGGAGTGCCGGCAGAAAGTACCATGCAGCTGAGTTACAGGAAACAGCAGAAAGAGATGGGGCTCTCGGCCTGACCTTTACGGAGTTCTTTTACTGAATTCGATCGTTCTAAAAGACACTGTGGAATTCAATCACTGAAATGGCAGAGAGCCTAGATTAATTCAGCAAGCACGGTGAGCATCCTCAGAATTCACAAGCAGATTCCTACAGAGATCACTGCAGGAAAGAGACAGGCACATCCACACAATTCGGTTTAGAAAACCAGCAACCAAATTATGGAAAAGCAAGCTTACCTTGCCTGAAAGTTTCCCTATTCCCTACCCTCCCAGGAGCACCCACCAGAAATGTAAGCTCTCTCTCTGCAGGTACAAACACATCCCTGCCACACCCACTTTTGCTTTCCACCCCTCAGTCATCTGGATGGCTTGCTGAGGACAGGCTGTAACCGGCCTTCTTTTAAGGAAGTTAGAGCCCCAGGTCTGACCAAAGGGCACCTTCAACTGCCTCCCACTTGAATCAACTCTGGTATTCTCAGTTCCCTCTCTAAACGTCATGCTGTTTTCTCAGTGGGTGGTCTAGTGTCTGCTATCTTCAAAGTCTCTCTAGCCAGTTACATCTTGGGCCCATGAATCCCCCTGGTCTTGTCTCTAGTAGCCACTATCCGCTTCATCCACGCAGTGGTCTCTTGGTATCTGTGGGAACTTGATTCTAGGACCTGCCTTGGATACAAAAATCCATGGGTGCTGATGTCTTTTATTTAAAAAAAAAAAAATAGCTCCCACAATCTTCCTGTATACTTGAAATCATCCTACATTACTTGTAACACCTAAAACAACGCAAATGCTTTGTAGATAGTGGTTATGCTGTATTGTTTAGGGAATAATGACAAGAAGTCTACACATGCTCAGGACAGACTCAAATTTTTTTTCAAATATTTTTGATTCACCATTGGCTGAATCCACTGATGTGGAATCCTTGGATATGGAAAGCTGATTGTGCTTTTGCTGTATTACCAGCATAATTGGCACAAAATACACTTCCAGGGTTCCCTTGACCCTCTCAGCACTATCAGCCGTGGTCTTGAGCTAACTCTCTTACATAAATTGCAGCTTTTGCAATGTTTACTCATGTCTCATGCCAGCAATAACCCATGGGCCACCTGTCATCTGACAGATGAAGACATAAATGTTCAGAGAGGTTAAGTGGCTTGCTCAGGTCATACAGGGAGAGGTAGGTGTCAGTCCACTGGGATGACCTGGATGGAGGGCAGGCCTGATCCCGACTTCATCACAGAGCAGAGGGAAGCCTGGTTTTATGGAGACTGTTTTACAGAGCCTGAGACAAATCTATCTAACTATAACCTGTTCATGGCACAGTGTCAACTCCACATGGGCTCAAACACCTAAAAGCTTGTTTTCCAATCCTTCCAAATGGGTCCTTATCCAACCTCCTTGCCCTCACTGGCATCAAACTACAGCCTAGTCTAGGCAGACTGCATAACTTTCTGCTCACAGAATCCATTCTGTATAAAACTCCATCTTATTTCTGATACATAGATTGGAGAGGCTTGGTCCACACTTTGTCTTCTCTTCCCCTGCTCTTCTCTATGAGGGAGGCACAGCATGATCTCGCCTGGGCTGTCCCCCACCCTAAGCTCTCCCTTCTTCATGGGAAGAGTTGGGGAGAAGGGTACAGGAGGATAAGGATCCTCTTTCTTGTCTGGCCGTGGCTGAATTCCCCGATGGCTGTCACTGCTTTCCTGATAACACCCATGTGGCATCCACAGCCTTCTGTGGAGCAGGTGCACCCACCTTAGTTCTACTATGCACCTAGGTGAAGTCTCTGGAGGGCTCTCCACTGTACAGTCTCGTGTACAAGAGATCTGGCTCCAGCATGGGTCCCTGCAACTTCCACTCAGCACTCCCAAGGCACAAAGTCATGTACACTGAGGAGAGTCCATGTGTTGCTCTTACACAGTTTTTATGAGTTCCAATGATGTTTTAAACTCAGAAAAAGTGAGGTCTCTAGAATTTCTAATAATTGTGTGAGTTAGTGCAAATGGCAAAATGTTAGCTTGTAAAATAGAACTTACACTGATGGCAGTTAATTGTGTCAGTGTTATAAAAGCTATTTTTGTTATATAATAAAGCTGATAAATCCAGATATCACAGTTATTGTTAACAGTAAATGATTTATTAGGCTCACAGAACAGCAACATAAGGTGGACTAGCTGTAATTGGTGTATTCGTAATCTAAAATGACTCTTCTTCTAGACACAGGGTTATCAGACTGAGTACTAGAATGAATATTTTTAAATGCAAGAGGGTTTCCATGGCAGAAATTCATTATCTTCATGAATATGATATTTCTGGGGACAACATGTATGGTGGTACTGAGTTTTGAAGTTTTGAGAGAGAAAAATAGCATACAGGTGATAAAATTTCACCTAAGCCCCAAATTCCTAGAAAAGTGGTGATTTAAATTTGAGTTTTAATTAGGCATTACAATGTCTTCATCTGTAAAGAGGAATAATAATAGGGCTTGACCTACTTATTTCACCAGGTTGTGTGCAGCTCATACTAAGCTTTGTGAAACAGGGGACTTTTCCATGGCTAAATTCCTAGAGCATGGAACACAGAAAGCCCTCTTCCATCCTGAATGAATGGAATTGTGTAATATATTCAAAAATTCTTGGTACACAGTAAAGCACTACACAAACATTACTACTGTTATTTGTCATCCTTTGTCAATGGTCTGCTTTATTGTTGCCACTTATGCCTTTGGTAGAGGAAGTCACTGCCAACACACCGCTGATAAAATGCACTCAAAATTAATGCTGCGGACTTCTTGCTAGAACAGTCCTCATTTCTCCTGGTAAAGGCTGAAAAAGGACTGTCAGTCCTGCTACAGAGAGAAGGAACACCTGTCATTAGCACACCTATATGTCAAAGGGCAGCTTGTTGAGAGCTCAGAAGCAATTTGGTGCAAGAATGATAATTATTCCTCTGCAATTTCATTTTCTTATTAATTTCCTCTCAACTCCTTTTCCACATACACCGTAAAGGCAAATTCAGTTTACCTGAACCTGAATTACTACGGAATCCAACCAAATGGGGGTAAACATGTGGTGGTCTTATAACTGAAATAATTATAAGAATGTCATATTTATTTCTTTGCCAATAAAATCAACAGTATACAGTTTTATCTTTAGATATCACCCTTAACTCTGGAAATATTTTCTTAAAAGTTAACACATATCTCTTTCCTGTTATCATCTTGTCCCTCATATTACTATGACTTCATTTCAGAAAAACACAATTGGCATTCAATTCTAAACACAAAATAAAAAGAATCTTATCAATCTCCAAAATTTTCCCCTAAACATGGATTTTTCTACTCAGTTGGTAGCAATCCAGTAGTTTACAGTATATTATTCCTCTTCAGTATCCATTTTACCCTCTTTAATGGAACATTCTCCAAAAGGGATGTAACATCTTCCATTAAAAGCAAATAAACCCTTGACCCAACACAGCCCTGCTCAGTGTTTCTGTTCCTGAAACAGAACTCCCCGAGAGGTGTGGACATGGTCTCCACTTCCTTTTCTCCTGTCCTCAGTGAGCCCATCCTTCGCAACCTGGAACCACTTTTTCTATTCCTTGATCTACTGCACATACTCCATCATCCCTCTCCTTTCTCAGTCTCTGCTGCTCGTCCCTATTGTCTGACCATCCCTGGAGTGTCAGTGCTCAATCATCTCCAGTATTTCTTGGCTATACCAGGTGGTCTTAGCCACTCCTGACTTCCAAGTTTGGAATTCCAGCCCAAATCTCTGCCCTGAATTCCAGATTTTGACATCCAAACGTCTACTTGAACTCTCTGATGTTTAACAGGCATCTGAACTTTAAATGCCCTAAACCAAGTCCCCAGTGACCTCACTTTCCCTATAAGATTCTTTATCTCAACAAACAGTAGCCCCCTTTCTCTTAAGATATTGAACTCAACCCTTCTCTTACATTTCATCTTTAGTCCAGCAGCAAATCTACTTCCTGGCCACTACCTTTTCTCATGTGGGTTATTCCATTAGCTTCCTAACTGGTCCCACTCCTTTTATCCTTGCTGCCTTAGTGTCAATTCTCAATCTTAGAGTCAAAAATGATCCATTTACCATGAAAGCCTGATCATGCCACTCAGCTCCCTTTCTCTCCCGAGAGAAAAGTGCAGAGTCCTCACAATGGCCTGCAGGGTTCTCCATCTCCAGGCAGTGGATCAGCTCACCTTTCCACTTACACTCCTACCTATACTCTCCCTCCTACTTGCTTGGTTCTGGACAGCAAAGCCTTCCTTTAAGGCCTCTGTACTTGTTCTTCCGTTGCCTGAAACGATCTTCCTCCAGACACTGCAGGACCAGCTTCCTCACTTCCTGCAGGTTCTACTCAAACATCACTTTCCCAGAGAACACTTACATCCAGATCCCAGCTGTGCTTTCCACGTTGTGAGAGGAGTAACCTTTCAAGTAGAATTTAAAATGAGGAAAACGTTTAGAGCCTAAGAATCTATCTCCCTGGTACCCAGACCAAAGATAGTTCCTGGTCATCTGTGTGCAAAGCACAGGTCACAAGAGTGAATAGGGATCATCCCTGCTTTTAATCAATGTTTATAGAATGGAAACTGTACTTGTACACGATCCTTGTTCCATGGTAAGACCCAAGAGTAGGCTGGGATTGGAAGGCTGATGTTGGGTCTCGGAATGGAGCAAGCTGTTGACAGTTCCATCTATTCTACAATACCAATTAGGCCCTGGAAACCTTCTGGGAGTCTGCCGATGCTGTGTAGCTAGTTTAAGAAAACAGCTTTTCATGAATTCCATCCTCTAGTCAGAGTCTATCAGATATGAAATTTTCTGCCTTATTCAATCCCTAAAAATAAATGGCCTTTCCTCATTTCTCCCTTACGTTTGCCATAATACTTTTAAACTTCAAGGTGTACAGAAATCGACCAGAAAGAATCCAACAGGAAATATGAAAGGTTCAGAGTGAAAGCTAAAGGAATAATGAAATCCATTCCATCTCTTGGATGACAGCACCACTAAAATCAAACTAAAACAAACTTGAAGAGCAGAGAAAACAGCTTCAAAGGCAGAGGAAAAGGGGCACTCCGGCAATGGACGCTTCGGTCAGGAGCTGGCAAACATGGCAGCTCCTGGAGCAGAGACTTAGGTGAGATCTGTCAAAGGATGAAGTCAAACAAATTCAGTGCAGCAAGAATAATACGCCAAACACTTTGTACACATATTTCTTCCAGCACTGACAGGCCCACTGCTGCTTCTTCCATGGGCACGAATGGAACCCTGCCTGGAGATCAGAAAATAAGGGAAGTTTTTGTTTCTCCTGTGTTACCCAGAGGCTGCAGGTCAGCATTTGAACGAGCCTCCTTTTCTCCTCTCAGGTGAGTTTCAGGATACACCATACTTGGCTCTCTTTAACACCTGTATGCAATCTGGATTCTTCAGCTACACTGTCAGCCTCTCATGTGCATAGTTCCAATTTGTTGATTTCTAGTTCTGAAGAGTGAAAGACAGAAATGAATGCACAACTGATCCTTTTAACTAAAGGTTTCAGATAAGCTCTTCTATTTGCAGTGAATGCTCAATTCAAGAAAATGCTGTTTCCCATCATTTTTCTGCCTTTATGAAGAGCAGTCCCTTCAAAATTTCATGATTGTGAGCTTCCCCTGGTGTCTAGGGAGAAGATTCTTGACAGATCAGTCATCACCTGCCGGAAGGGAAAAGCCAGGCCAACAGCTGCTTTCTCCAACAGCATCTGCATGTGTGACCTTCTCTTCCTGGTCTCACTGTTGATCAACCTACCCCAAGTGGGAGGAAGTAAACGGCACATTTGGTTCCATCGCAAGTCCACTGGCATGATGAACATTCTGATACAGCTTGTTCAGGTTTAAGGCTTTTTCCTGTGCTCCTGCCCTCCCCTCCCCTCCCCTCCCCTCCCCTCCCCTCCCCTCCCTTGTTAACCTTGATTCTGGAACTGAGAGCACAGAGAGTAAGTCCTCAGCTGGCAAAGTAGGAGAGAATGACAGGTTTATGATATTCCTATTCTTCATTTGCAGAGATCATTTATAACCTGCATTCCCTGAGAGGCCAGCTGTAGCCCTCAGTGGCATTACACAATTATTTATGAAATCTCTTTGCAGGAAAAAAAAATACAGAGAAGAAGAAAGAACATTATACAACCCAGATCTCATGGCAGAGCTCTCCAGGTTCCCTGAGTATTGCAGGGCATTTAAGACAATTGGGTTCATGCTGTTTCTAGCAGTATAGGCTATTTTACCTGTTCTATTTCAAAGTTCAGATGCCATCACTACTGATACACACATTTTTCAAGACCACTAAAAGGCAGAAATATTAATAACATTCAGAAAGGCACGATCAGCTTTTTATCTCAATGTGAATTGCTGCAAAGAAACTTGCCTTTGCAAAGTAATGCTGTTCTTTGTCTATAACATCTCTTTAAAATATACATTATCCTCCCTGCTTGCAAATGGAGATTGTCATTTCCTTTACTTCCACCCATTTATTAACTACGTGCTCCATGTTTGTATCTTATTTCTGGTGGGGAAAAAAAAGAGGCATTGAACAAAGCCATTCATGCAATGATGTTTACTGAGACACTCCATTTCCTCATTTTACTCTTGTGAAAAACATGGAAAAACAAGGTCTGGTTGAAAAACCATCTTGAATGATGCCACCCAAAGAGGTCTCTGGGAGAAGTCTACAGTTTCTTCTTTAGTTCTACCCTCTTCAACACTTCACTTGCTACGGTGTTGGATGACTTGGAAGGTATTTTTTTTGGGGGGGTGGGAGCTTCTAAATTAGCACATTACACAGCATCACTGACACACTGAGTGATAACCAAGTTCTAAGAAGGTATCAATAGACGAGGATTTTTGGAAAAGCAACTTGCTAAGAAAATCTTATCTGGAAAAGAATAATGTAAATGGAACAACCAGTGCTGCTGAGGGCTGTGAGGGGAGGCATGGTTCACACTGATAGCGGCTGGGAACTTTTCATAAAGAAAAGCTTGGTAGGATTAACGATATGTCAATGTTGCTCTGCATGAACAGTAACAAAACAGACATGCCCAGAGCCAGGGAACTATGATGTTGTACGGGCCCCTATCTCATTTATGAGAACGACATTGGTCAGGAGCTGTGTATATTTAATGTAGTGAGGAGGAGGTATCAAATTGTCTTCAGTCTTAAGGAACTATTCTCAGCAGAAGGAAGCAGATTTATTCTTTGTTGTTCCAGAAGAGAGCATTAACTATGTAGGGTTTTAGAATGGCTGCTTTCATCTCAATATAAGGCAAAAGTTATTATCAGTAAGAACCTTTCCAATGACGGGGCTGCCTCAAAGGGAGGCAGTTTTCCAGTGACAAGTGTCAGCAGAAACTGGTGGGTTTCTGCTAAGGATGTATGAGAAAGGGTGCCTGACTCAGTTCAGAGAGAGGACTGCATAGATTTTCTGGCCTCTTCTGATTCTAAAATTCTGCTTTTATTTAAGACAAGTACAGAACAATCCTCTAACCACTAATGCATACAGAGAAATGTGAATTATTGCAAATGTTACGACCTTGCAGTCACATAAACAAACCTCATTAGGATACAGACCCACTCACAAGGTGGGGGGGTTTGCATCATTTCATGCAGCAATTGTTTGCTATCCTTGCTCTGCAAGGGATGAAAAACTGGATGTCAAGAACAAGGGCCTTTCTTTAAATACAAGGTTCATCCATGCTATTGTAGAGAATCAATTCTCCACTATCCCTGCATTTGTATCAAGCATTGTATATTATTAATAGAGTTTTAGAACATTGCCTTGTAGCCTTCTGGAGTTTTAGAGTTTCTAGAATGTGTCATATCTGCTGGCACCCAGCTTATAGAGAAAGGCTGGTACATTCATCACTACAGTGGTTCAAGTGAAAGCTGTGAAGCCATGGTGCCTAGATTCAAATCCTGGCTCTACTCCTTATGATCGTTGTGTGGCCTTGGGCAAGCAACCTAACTCTCCAAACTCAGAGTCCTCACATTAAAGTTGTGCTAATCAGTGCTGAGTCTTCAGATGATGCCCATGAACCAGATCTAAGCTAGGTAGGTGACTGGCTACGTGTTCTGGGTAGTTTATTTCCCTAAAAGATCTTAGATCATCCCAATTTGTCTTCAATCTGATATGTTCTAGGGCTCTGTCATTTTAAGAAGCATATGATGTTACATAAAGTAATTTGGTTACCAAGTACTCCACTTGTGGACTGTTTACTATAGGGGAATTAAAAAAATGATGAGTCAAGCCTTGCCCCCACATAGCCAACATAAATTGAAAGCCAAAAGAGTGCATTTTAAATGAAATCTAAGTACATATTTTGAAGTACACTAACTTGTAAAGATATTTTATATTTTAAACTATTTAAATGTAGATATCATCCATCAATCTTTCACTACAGAGCTCCAATGATAATTAGACTATAACATGGATAGGAACTTCTTGAACAGTGTTTGCATTGATAAGAAAACTGTTTCTATATTAATGAAAAAGTATTAGTTTGAGTTGGAAAACAGAATGGCTTTGTTATGATGTAGTTAATTATTATAAACTTTAAAATGTACTTTACTCAGCTGCAGCTGCAAAGGCATAATGCAGATGTAGCCTAGAAATTACCACAAAATAATAATTTCTAAAACAACCAAAATGTGTAGCTTTAGAGTCTGTAAAATATTTCAACAAAAATTGCTTTATTTGTGTCTTGTGACAATGGTGTGTGTCAGGTTGTTACCAATCTCATTTTAGGAAGAAGAAACTAGGTTCTGACTAAGAGGCTTGTCCCAGGGTTACAGAGGTTAACAGGTATCAGGACAGGATTTTTAACTCTGATCTCATGGCTTCAAATCTGGCATTCTAACAAAGCTCATCAAATTAAGAGTTGACTGGCCAGCGCCGCGGCTCACTAGGCTAATCCTCCGCCTTGCGGCACTGGCACACCGGGTTCTAGTCCCGGTTGGGGCGCCGGATTTTATCCCAGTTGCCCCCTCTTCCAGGCCAGCTCTTTGCTATGGCCAGGGAGTGCAGTGGAGGATGGCCAAAGTACTTGGGCCCTGCACCCCATGGGAGACCAGGATAAGTACCTGGCTCCTACCATCGGATCAGCGTGGTGTACCGGCCACAGCACGCTGGCTGCGGTGGCCATTGGAGGGTGAACCAACAGCAAAGGAAGACCTTTCTCTCTCTCTCTCACTGTCTACTCTGCCTGTCAAAAAAAAAAAAAAAAAAAAAGGAGTTGATACCCACGTGATACAACAATTTTCCACCAGACATTGTCAGAATTGGGAAGTCAAAATGGGTTTATTCATCGCCCCCTATTATTTCTGTCTTAGAAATCAGTCCCACTTCTAGTAACAGGAGTTGAGACTGTCCATGGGAGGAGCTCTCGCCCTACTCCTCAGCTCCACCGGGAGCTAAGACCACCCCTCTAGGCCTGCAACCTATGTCTAGATAATTAGCTCCCTCCCCATGTTCCTTTGTGATTGGCTCAGGGATGAACAAATGATCTGAACCAGGTTGACCTGCACTGATGGGATGGAATATTGGAGGAAACACTTGGAAATGATAAGCTCTGTTTTCTTGTGGGGCCAAGTTTAATAGGAGCTGGGCTTGAGACCCCTCCTTCCCACCAACATGCAGAGAAGGCCTGTTGGGGAAAAGGGCTGATGCAGAAGGGAGCAGAACCAAGCTATGTGGACCCAGGGAGCGCGGTAAGGAAAAGTGCGTGGATCCAGAACAGCCAGACTGAGCCAAGACGTGATTCACACACTTGCCCTTTGCTGCCGAAGCTGTTGTGCGTGGGGTTGCAGTTTCCTGTGCCCAGAAGAGTGCTTCAGTCACATTCAAACAGAGTGAGCTGAGACTACATGATCAGTCCCATTTCCTCTAGACTTTAAAAAACCTTTCTTGCTTTTACCACTGAAAACAGAAAATGGAGAAGAAGAAAAAGAGAATTCTTCTACCCTTGAAAGTTTAGCAAGGTCAGATGACAACAGCCAACACTCTGACCTGGACTTAGAAACTGGACTGAATATAATGAGAAACATTCCAAAAATTTAACAAGTGGAAAAATCGCCTGGTGTGCCTCTTTGAGAACAAGCTGCTCAGTGTCAGCAAGCCTAAGGCACTACAAAATATCACAAGGGCAACTCCACGGAAATGGGACTTTTATATATTGTCATATTTCTTATTTATTCAACTGAAAATAGAATCTCTTTTATTGATTTTTTAAAAAAATTGATGGTCCGGTTTTAATTGAAAACAGTCACCTTGGTTAAGCATTAGCACATGGAGGGGGAGGGCAGGGGCATCAGAGCCTCTCCTGTCAGCAAAACTTTGCCATCTAATTTGCCTCCTTGCTGGACTTGACAGAGAATGAAAGAATCTGGCCCTGTAAGATGACCATCAAAACCTGAAAAGGAATCCATCTCTGATTCTTTCATTTAAGACTGATGTATGGGATATGCAAGACACTAATCATATTGGAATTAATGTTGCCTGAATGACACAAATCATTGAAATTTCTAACCTCAAGACTGTCACAGGCAGAGCAGGGAGTGCTTTGAGAAGAGGCAATTAGCTGACCACATTAATAAACAAAATGTACCACACAACAGGTTGAAATTCCGTTTTCTACTTGTGCTCGGTAACGCTGCCTTTGGTAATAGATGGTCACTGGTCTCGAGTTCTTGGCTTGAAACAGAGCACAGATATCATCAACACCCCCAGTTATCTCTGAAGCCAGCGCATCAGCTTGTCAGTCTGACAAGCTGTCAAACTTGAGCTCCTGATGGAAAAGTTTCCCCAGTTTATTCCTAACCTTCTTTTTTGGGTTACATATTATATGTGCTTGAGTATTAGGAGTTACTCTTTAGATATTAGTGAAAGAAAATTTTGAAATCATGGACAGATTGAGGTGTTCTGAACAGTAGAGAGGGGATGGAAATCTAAATTAAAAACAAGCTACGGGGGCTGGTGCTGTGGTGTAGCGGGTAAAGCTCCCACCTGTGCCGGCATCCCATATGGGTGCTGGTTCAAGTCCCGACTGCTCCACTTCCGATCCATCTCCTGCTAATGGCCTGGGAAAGCAGAAGAAGGTGGCCCAAGTCCTTGGGCCCCTGCATCTGCATGAGGGGACCCAAAAGAAGCTCCTGGCTCCTGGCTTTGGATCGGCGCAGCTCTGGCTGTTGCTGCCATCTGGGGAGCGAACCAGTGAATGGAAGGCCTCTCTTTCTCCCTCTCTGCCTCTGTCTCTCTGTAATTCTGCCTTTGAAATAAATAAATCTTTAAGAAAACAAGCCATGGCCGGCGCCATGGCTCAACAGGCTAATCCTCTGCCTGCGGCGCCAGCACTCCGGGTTCTAGTCCCATTTGGGGCGCTGGATTCTGTCCAGGTTGCCCCTCTTCCAGTCCAGCTCTCTGCTATGGCCTCGGAGTGCAGTGGAGGATGGCCCAAGTGCTTGGGCCCTGCACCGGCACAGGAGACCAGGAGAAGCACCTGGCTCCTGGCTTCAGATCAGTGCAGTGTGCCGGCCACAGCGGCCATTAGGGGGTGAAGCAATGGAAAAAGGAAGACCTTTCTCCCTGTCTCTCTCTGTCTACTCTGCCTGTCAAAAAAATAAAAAAGTAAAAAAAAAACAAAAACAAAAACAAAAACAAGAAAAAGAAAACAAGCCACTAACATCAAAAAATCTGAGGTGGCATGGTAATAAGAAAACTTCTATAGTCAAGGGATATATTTATGAATTGGGGAAACATTGTAAAATGCTGTTCCTTTCAACACAGTTGCACTCTTTTTTGAAGGCTGATTCTATAAATTCCAATAACACTGACATGCTGAGTAGAATTTCTTGTACAGTATATATAAAAGTATAGGTGGATAAATTACTTTTTCTTTTTTTCTCGGTGATGTTGATGTGTCTGCCTCATGGCTTTCTGGAATCTCCAAGCTTCTCTAGTTAGCAACTTTGTGTATTTCAAGAAGGTTCTAGAATTTATTTAAGGAAAAGATCCCCTCCTTTCACTTAGTGTTTTATAACCATGCTATAAGGTTAATATGTTACTGTGGTAAGATAGCGTCTGCTGTATTCTTCGACACCCTGGCCCGGCAGAGGAGTCCATCCATCCTTAGCATTCCCTGGCTTGAGATCATTCCACACAGAGGCTCCTGCCTCATCGTGTGGTATGCTCCACCGCAGACTTTGTGTTCATACAGTTAAAATGATAAAGAGGAAGATTCCAATTCTGCTCTCAGAACACATTCTCAGTGTGGATAACAAGAATAAAAAGCTGGTCTTCACAGAACGGTACAACCATGGGAGCACTTGCATTTTTATATTGCTGCTGTTAACTCTGTTCTACAATGAATCAGGGTTTTTTGAATTAGGGACTGGCAGGTGATACATCTGAACTGATAGCCATTTCATCTACCTATTTATTATCTATCAAATGACAGAAATTTACAGTTTAGAATATGCTTTCGCATGAATTATCTGCTAGACATAAATATGAGAAGCAGGCTTTACCCACACTTTAAAGACAAGGGAACTGAAGTTCAGAGACACCACATGACTTGTCCAGGTGACACAGACAAAAAGAAACCAGTTCAGAACTACAACTGAAGGAGCACTAAGGAAATGGCGTTGTTTGGAGAGAGACCACAGACAGCAACTTCTCTGTGTACAGAGTAAACCCCACAACTACATACAAACTTTGCCCTAACACAGGAGAGGCAGAGTTCTGCCAAGGTGGGCAGGTCTCCACTCAAAGGACCAACAAGTAATCACTGTACTTTTGCATTTAAAGGGTTGAATAGTGATACCCATGCACTGATTCACTGAGTTTCCACTACACTGCTAATGATTTTGTCCCCTGCTGCCTATGTAAGTGTAATTCATTACAATATATGGGACACCAGTATCTGTGGAACTATTACAAATATTTCTCACTTTGATGGGAGCAGCCCACGGGGCATCTGGGGATATGCTGAGGCGGAGCAGGAATTGCATTCCAGCCCTTCCATTTTCCGGGTATGAGGAAGACTCATTTCCTTGGCTTCCTCCATGTAAATGGGCAGTTATGGGGATTCAACAGACATCGTCTGGGGAACCCCAGGTATGAACCTGGCCACTGTGGGGCTTCCACATGGCTCAGTTCTTATTTCCCTTCCTTTAATATCAAAAGATCAAACGTTTGTAGAACTAATATAATATGTCAAGTGCTTCGAATAAAGAAGTTAATTGGTTGGCTTTAGATCAGTGCAGCTCCAGCAGTTGCAGCCTTCTGGGAGTGAACCAGTGGATGGAAGACCTCTCTTGCTCCTAAGTATGTAATACTGTTTAAATTGAGGAACAGTAGACTTGTAATTGAATTGACTTTTTAATGATTTAGAAAAGGTCTTTACAGTATCTGATCTATTGCCTCAGGCAATATATTTCCACGAGAACACTTAAAACCCAAGGACTTCTACATGATGGATTTGCCTCACTAATGCTTAAACTAAATTTTGTGCAAAGATATGTATTTTTCTTACTGTTGCAGAGTTTTTCCATTTGTGAAACCACAAATACTATTTCATTTTTATATGCATTTCTATAAATGGAAGCCCAGAAATGATTTTAAGTTTTAGCATCTTAAACTATTCTTCCTTTTCTCATAAGTTTGGAGAATGGGGTCCCCAAGCCTTATGAATTCCATTATTCTCTGTTGTTATTCATTTTTTTGTCATATTTATTAGGGGTTCTATGAGCTTCCTGTACTAGGATGTCTCTGTCCTTCTCCAAACCTGGGAAATTTTCTGCTAGTATCTCACTAAAAAGGCATTCTAATCCTTTCTCCCTCTCCATGCCTTGAGGAACTCCTAGAACCCAAATGTTGGTTTTTTTAATAGTATCCTGTAGATTACCGACAATATTTTTTAGATTTTTTCTTTTTTTTTTTTTATTACAGGCAGAGTGGACAGTGAGAGAGAGAGACAGAGAGAAAGGTCTTCCTTTTTGCCATTGGTTCACCTTCCAATGGCCACCGTGGGCAGCGCGCTGCACTGATCCAAAGCCAGGAGCCAGGTGCTTCTCCTGGTCTCCCATGGGGTGCAGGGCCCAAGTACCTGGGCCATCCTCCACTGCACTCCTGGGCCACAGCAGAGAGCTGGCCTGGAAGAGGGGCAACAGGGACAGAATCAGGTGCCCCGACCAGGACCAGAACCCGGTGTGCCAGTGCCACTAGGCGGATGATTAGCCTATTGAGCTGTAGATTTCTAATTTCCTCTTCTTTTCTTTGGTTTGACTGTATACTTTCCTGTTCTCTGTCTTCTAAGTTCGATATTCTCTCTTCTGCATCACTCATTCTGTTTTTATTATTTATTTTTTTATTTAATAAATGTGAATTTACAAAGTGTAACTTTTGTATCTGTTGTTATTCATTTTAAGGCTACAATGACTTTTAAGTTTCATTCAAGGAAACTTCCAAGGATTCCAATTTGACCCTCAATATTGGAAACTTTTACCTCCTTCTATGTCGTCTCCATAGAACTCAGAAATAATGTGTATACACATATTAATAATGCTAGGACACACTGTGTAGAATGCGATAACATATCAAAGTGCTCTGACTACTTAAACGCTCTATGTACATTAAGGTATCATCATTCAAACGTGAGTGTAGCATTTATCTACTAGGGAATGGAAATGGGGGAGCACTTTAGAATCTTCTGCCGGCTGGCGCCGCGGCTCACTAGGCTAATCCTCCACCTGCAGCGCTGGCACTCCTGGTTCTAGTCCCGGTTGGGGCGCTGGTTCTGTCCCGGTTGCTCCTCTTCCAGTCCAGCTCTCTGCTGTGGCCCGGGAGTGCAGTGGAGGATGGTCCAAGTCCTTGGACCCTGCACCCACATGGGAGACCAGGTGGAGGCACCTGGCTCCTGGCTTTGGATCGGCGCAGTGCGCCGGTCATAGCGGCCATTTGGGGTGTGAACCAATGGAAGGAAGACCTTTCTCTCTGTCTCTCTCTTACTGTCTAACTCTGCCTGTCCATAAAGAAAAAAGAACCTTCAGCCTAATGAGTCCAATTGAGGATTATAGGCTAGAGAAGCTAAGTGTTCAGCATGATAGGATGTCCCTTGTTTAGCAATGTTTACATCATTACAATTCAGTGGTTTGAAAGATGCTATTAGCGCTGATATCAATTTTTTTCCTCACATATTCACTTAAGACAATTAAAGGCCAGAATATTGCTTATATCAGAATAAAAGCAAACAATGGCCACAATATTTGCAATTCCCCTGTATTCCAACACAGGTATCTTTTAATAATGTTTCAAATTGAAAACAGGCAATTGAATGTCCCTCCAGAAGTACATTCTCAATGTTTGCTAACACACTAATTTAAGAGATGGAAAGAACATTAAATTTATCTCAATTTAACTTTAGGCAGTGTTTTTCTAAGTTAAGCAAAGCTCCCCCAAACATTTGTTGAGTAGACTTTAAGAAGGCAAAAGCACCTATGAATTATTACAGCCACCAAGAAGTTCAGGTTTCTGGCCTCAGGCTAGAATTCCAAATCAGTCTAGTGGTGTGCTCAGCTAAATGTAGAGAGAAAGAGGGGTTTCTAAGAACATGAAACGGTCTTAGTGATTTTTTTTCCCTCAACTGCATTCTGCTTTCTTTTCCTGGGAAAGAAGGAAAGCCTCAAGGTGAACTTGTGCATTTCAGTGGGAGACAGAGTGGAGACAGCGCTAAGCAAGCCACCGTCAACCTCCTGGGAGAACTCCCTTGAGGAAGTACCACAGGAACTGAGCTCTGGGTTGCAAGGAGGTATAACTGTTCCTTACAGGGATTTCAATTGCTAATTCAAGCCTTTAGGAAGACCCAGCTTTATTGTCTAAACACATAATTTCAGAGAAGAATACAGTCCAGAATGAGTGACAGGTTGTTATAAAAGCAAATGAATTTCATACAGTATTACTGCAAATGAGCAAAAAAGCAGGGCGGGGATATACAAAAAAATCAGCTGAGCGAATGGTGGAAAAGTCACATAAATTGAACTTCTCAACAAGAAGATCACTGAATATTTCATATTTTGAAAGGTTAACACTTTGAAATGATACAATTTTTAAGAGGTATGCTCGTCATTGATTCCTAAGTTTTGGTCTTGTCAGACTAGGGGACATTTCCAAAAAAACATAACCTAAACAGTTACAATCCCAGAATCCCTTTTTCTTATTGATCAGATTCTTGAAGTGCCATCTCTGATTTTCTCTGCAGAAAAAAAAAAAAAGCTGTATCAAACAGCAGGAGTTTAGAAAGCCTCTAATAAGCTGCTGGTTTTGGATGGAGCCATGTCTCTATCTGACATTCGATCGTCAGTAGGGAAATAAGCACTCTCTCATTGATGCCCTGTAGATCACCGCATTCCATCAACCTGCTTATCTCACTCTCCTGTCTGCTTGTGGGCTTTTCCTACCTGGCCAGATAAACGTTTGTTCTATTTTCTCCAGGCAAGACACTCCTGAAAGGCTTTCTTTCTCACCCAGTAAAAGAAAGCAGACTGCATTTTTGATTGGAGTGACAGGAAAAAGATTTGGGCTATTCCAAAGGTAACATTGCCCCTGTCCGTGAGCAACATTGCTTGACTACCTCTGAGTGTTCACACTTAGACTTAAGAGTAATTAATACTTGAAAAAACTGTCCTATGAGAAGAAATTTCATAAATCATACAAGCAGGTATCTCTGTTAGTAAGATCAACACAGACAATAACAACTAATGCTCATGAATGGACCACCCTTCCTTACCCGGGAAAGATAAGGGTTCAAAACTATTTCATTTGTATTAATATATAAAGACTACATGATTAAGATGAAAACAACTCTTGTCTCTGAAATGCTGTCATTAGGGAAATTTAACCACATATGTGATCTACAAACACTACCAAGCAGCTGGAAATAAATGGGCTGGATGGAGACAAGAGCTTTCAGACTGTCTTAAAAGAGCAGCAGCGAAAACAGTGATGAAGATTAAAAGACAACACCTAACAAGAGAAAGGGAAAATTATTCTTTCCATGTCTCTCTCACATTTTCCATCTTGCTTCAATAAAACATGATCTGTAATCCCAACATTGCAATTCCCTGCACAAAGGGCCCTGAGAACAATTCTATACCAAGACAGCACAAAGGAGACCAAAATCCCAGGCTCTTTTAATCCAAGGCATTTGCAGGCGGAACAGTCACAGTTTCCAGAACATTCTCTTCACATTTTTCCTTTATGAGCTGTAGCACAGAATGTTTACAAAAGGCTTTTGAAAACAGAATCTCACCAAACAGTTGAGAAAAATATTTAACAACCAAGGCAAAGCAATTACAGTCAAATTTTCACCTCGAGATTCTCATCTTAGGTGTGGGAGGCAGAGAGAAGTCTCTTAGCACATCAGTTTGAACCTAGAATGAGGAGGAAAAGAGTGGATTCTGCCAATAGTCATCAACAAATCCATATCTTTGAATCGCAGGGCAAATCTGCAGAGCTAGCTGTCCATCAGAATGTGCTTTGACAACAGTGTCACAGTTGGGCTATGGTTGACTCCAGCGTCTGAGCAGTGATCCAAGGGTAGGCTAGACAGGGACATCCTCACCAAAAACATGGCAAGGTCTGAAGGCAACAGACCTCTTTTCAATGATCTGGCCCAGGCAGAAGCATCGTTTTCAAATATTTAAGATGACAACATGAGATGACGCAACTAGTCCCTGTAGCACAGTTTTATACACACGTGTAAATGTAGGAGAATACTAACAACAGGACACAGAGTTAATAATACCTCCCCATCCCCTAGCTTCTGCCCCATTATTCAACCAGTTTACATTTTATAATCTAACTTCTATTATTCATTTGCATTGTAACTTGATTCTGGTTCGATGTTATTCCCTTTAGGGCAAAGACTTTGTGGGGCAATGAGATGAGACACCACTTCCTAGGGAAGAATGGGTAAGAAGGATATGTACATACATTCCTTTTCTAGGAAGGGCTGCTCCAGACTGGTTCCAGTGAGCAGGGAATGAGAAATACCCCATAAAATAGCAGAGTTCCAGTTAGGAGTGGACAACAAGCATCTGTTGTGAGCCACTGTTCAATATTCGAATGCATTACCTGATATGGGTGAAAGGCAAACACATCACAGACTGCTGAACACCTTACCTGGGCCATCTGCCTCTCCAGTTTTGATCGGGGAATATCATCAAAGTAGTTTTCATTTCTTCTCCTCCTTGCATCGCCCTGCATGATAATGTGAGGAACGTCTAGGGAGCCACCAGTGGTGTAAGTGCTTTGGCTAAGTGATGGAGACAACTGAGGAGGAGTGTGATTACCACTGGGTTCCTGAATGGAAATACATCATGAAATAAATACCATGCTCTGTGGCTAACCTTTGGTTCAAAACTGCGAAACACTGACAAGACAAAAACCCGTGGGGAGGTGGGAGTGGTTTTTGAACCGACTGCCAAGGACAGGATGACATCTGTCATTTTATTAACAGCATGATCTAGTCAATGCTTTCCCCCATAAGCATTTCTGGTCAAAGGCTTAAAGTATCAAGAATCAGGCTTTGTTTTCTTAAACCAGAGCTATGGGGATTTGAGTAGGGAAGCACAGCTCTGTTGGGCACCCCGACACCATCACGTGTGTTCACAAGGGGAGAAGGGGGTCTTCGCATAGGCAGAGCCCTCACCATGGAATATGCAATCATGGGAAAGCTAACATGGAACTGAATGGGTGTTGATCCTCCACCAGAGTGTTCTGACAGTAGGACCCAGGAGAGGACACAGGAGGGCCACACAGCATGTCGCGTGCAAGGACTGCAGAGCAGGGCAAGCAACGACAGAGGGTGCTCAAGCACAGAGAGCTGCCCCAAGTCCAGAACGGCTGAGCTGGGGTGCTGGTTCTGCCCGGCATGTGTCTCCCAGGGGTTCTGAACTTTCTCTGACAGATTTAGGTCCTGCACTTTTTTTTGGAAATCTCTTTGATCCATCTGTTTCTCCCCTAAATCTCTTCTGGACAGTTAATGCCAGAGGTTCAGGAAGGGAACACAGCAAGCAGCAGGAAATCGCTCTCTGCAGAGTCCTTCTGAGGTCATTACAGTGATGGCGCCTACAGCTTCTTCCCCTTCTATGGAAAAAAGGAAGGTAAGACCTCATCCCTTTCTAGCCTAATTTTCCTTCAATTTATTTAAGGCTGCTCTTCCTGAGGGGGGAAATGAATTGTATTTCTACTTCCCCTACTCTCAAAGCCCTCAAGTAGCTTCCAAACATGCCAGTGTATCCTGATTCCCCCAGTAATCAATTTTCTTCGTGGTTCCCTCCTGGAGCCAATTCTCTGGCATTCCCTGACATCTCGGTATATTTTCTTCTCTTTCCAAGCTCAGTCAGACTCAGAAGCTTCACAGCTTATCTCCTGCCCAGCCCCCTGCCACCCTGACGGTAGCTACACCATTCTGCTGCGCCTCCTTAGAGACAGTTACATCCAAGGGCCATGCCTGTGTCCCCCATTTACTGTCGCACTGCCTTTCCTGACACCTTGCAGAAAAGGGAATCTGAAGTAAGCACAGGACTGAAGAGAACAGTATGGGGAATCTCCAGCTTGCCAGGGAGAGCCCAACTTTGAGATGAATGTTGGAAAGGTTCTTAGAGAAGCCATGAAAACAGGAGATGTCGGCTGCTCCTTGGCACTGCTGTTCCTCCTGGAAATCGTCTCTCATTTTCTCTCTCTGTCCTTTCCCTTCCTGTTTATTTCCCTCCCCCTTCCTTGGTTCCTCTTATTGCTTCTCCCTGTAATCCTAAAATATAGCTGAAAGAGTTCATTAAATAAAGTTTTAGTTCTCTATTCTTAATTTTTTTAGAAGGGGGTAAAGATGGACAATTTTCATGTCTTGAAAAAAAGAAGACCCTAAGGTTAATTTTAAATTGATCTTTACTTAACTCCAGTTCTTTATTGATTTTCTTTCTGTGGGTTTGAGGGGTCTGACAGAAAACTCATTTCCGCTCTCTTAGTGTAGACGGGAGTGTGGGATAGGAGCTGGTTCCTAAAGGCGGAGGTTGGCCAGACTGAATTCCATGACAGATGCGTATCATCTAAAGCTCAAAAACACAGATCTAACCAATCAACAAAAACAAAGCTCGTTTTATAAAACACAACCAAAAGGGGGATTGTGAGCTCCACAGGGAACTGCACTCCTTGCCCATAGCTTCAGCTGCTTTATTGCATGATGAGATTTTGGAGGCCAAGAGCAGAGGACACGGAGGACTTCTTGGCACTTACCCTGAGGGTGATGGACCGAGGGGGCTTCTGCGGTGGATCCTCGTGCAGCCTGTCTCCCAGAGAGGCCAAAATGCGTTTCCTGTGGCCAATCAAATTGATTTTTAAAACCTGAAACGACATGATTTGGGTTAACTATCTCACCTGAGAAAACATAACTTGTATATGTCCTAAAACATGACAAGCACAAAAGTCATCTGTGTCAAGGTAGCCCACGCTCGAGGGATGCGGCGTTGAAGGCAGTGTGACTGTCAAGTTCAGAAAGAGGACGGAGCAGCTTCTAGGAAATCTGGAGGGACGAGCGTGGGGTTGGAAAAGCAGGCACAGAGCCATCTCCTTTGAGTCCCGCTGCCCTCAGAGTCCCATTGTTTACCCAGTAGCCAGGATACCTTTCAAAAATACAAACCACTCACATCATTAATCAGCTGAAAACTCTGACGGCTGCTAATGCTGAGTCCTGGCCTGGCCCTGAGCACCTAGGGCTAGCTGTCCTCTGTCCCTCTCTAACCACGTCCCTGTCCCTCTCCATCCAGGATGCTCACTCATACAGGCCTCCTCTGGGCCTTGAACACTCCCTACTCATTCCTGCCTTGGGGAACTCCCCATGCTCCTCCATTTTCTGGAAATGCTGCATGTTTTCAAACAACCAGAGACTGTACCCTTGTGGAGGCTGCTCAAATGCTGTGTCCCCCCCCCAACTCTTCAGGAAAAGGGCTGTGCCTCAACCCTCATTGTGCATGACCCTACAAACCCTGTTTTTGACCATTCTATGAAATCACTTTATTTCTAGTTCGTGAACCCGATCTCCTTCTGTGAGCTCCCTAAGAACAGGATACAGATCTATGTTTGTTTTTTGTTTGTTTGTTTTTGACAGGCAGAGTGGACAGTGAGAGAGAGAGACAGAGAGAAAGGGCTTCCTTTTGCCGTTGGTTCACCCTCCAATGGCCGCCGCGGCCAGCACGCTGCAGCCAGCGCACCACGCTGATCCGAAGCCAGGAGCCAGGTACTTATCCTGGTCTCCCATGGGGTGCAGGGCCCAAGCACTTGGGCCATCCTCCACTGCACTCCCGGGCCACAGCAGAGAGCTGGCCTGGAAGAGGGGCAACCGGGACAGAATCCGGCGCCCTGACCGGGACTAGAACCCGGTGTGCCGGCGCCGCAAGGCAGAGGATTAGCCTAGTGAGCCGCGGCGCTGGCCCGGATACAGATCTATGTTTATCACTACTGTTTCCTGAGTAATAAAGCAATACTTGACATAATATGTGCCCAATGTATCTGAAAGAATGGATGTAAGGACAAAAGTAGAAAAATGAGGGTTAGAATCAAATGCTGCCTACTTGGGGTGGACTCAGCGTCTCCCCAGGCTGGGCTGTGGAGTCTGACCATGCTGTTGAAGGATGCTGTGCAAGCAGTGTCTTAGGGAACTAAGCACTGCACAGATCCTCAAGCCCCGGTCCTATTCCTGATACTTTACAGACGCCACTCCCTTCAGTTTTGACAAGATCTCTTTGTAGAAGGGGTTTTCTCATGTCACAGATGGAGAAATGGAGGTTCAGAGTGGTTACACTGCTTACGCAAGAGCTAGTACTACAGGATTTGAATCAGGTTTTTGTTTCATTCTAAGGTATACACCGCAAAGCTTGGGTATGTCTCTAAATATTACTGATTTTTAAAATCAATATATTGTAAATCCATTCATAAAAATGTACTTACTCCTTCCACCCCCATGTATAGTGCCAGGATACAGCAACTTTGGCTTTGTCATTAGTTTCCAAAGTAATTACAACTTAAGTAAAAATTCTCCTCTCTTTACAAGTTTTTTTGGGGAGAGGTGGGCATTTCTTTGGTACACATCCCTTGGTACCTTGAATTTTTATTTACCTATTTATCAGTTAGCCTAATGGTCTTTCTGCCTTAACTGATTTAGATTTTAATTAGCACTATGTCAACCCCTTTATATCTTCCCAAACCCCATGTCAGTTGATGATGATGGGATGGTAAGTGTTAACCAAGGTAAATGTGTATATGCACCATACCCTCACGATTTTATAAACTGTTATCTTCCCAATCTGATGCATCCTAATCATTGCAAGTTTGTTAACCTAAAGCAGCTCCTCTTTCCCAAAGATCATTTTAGTTGCCATTCTCTGGACCTTTTCCTACCCTGTAAACTGCTTAGGGTTTGTTGAAAAAAAGGCTCACAATATGAAAAAATAAACAAAACTGACACACCACTGGCCCAACTAACCAAAAAAAGGAGAGAGAATTCCCAAATCAATAAAAATCAGAGATGAAAAAAGGAAATGTAACAACAAACACTACAGAAATAAAAAGAATCATCAGAAATTACTACATAGAGCTGTATGCCAACAAAATGGGAAACCTAGAAGAAATAGATTCCTGGACATAAACCTACCTTAATTGAGCCATGAAGACACAGAAACCTAAACAGAACCATAACCAAAATGAAAACTGAATCAGCGGCCGGCGCCGCAGCTCACTAGGCTAATCCTCCGCCTTGCGGTGCTGGCACACCGGGTTCTAGTCCCAGTCAGGGCACCGGATTCTGTCCCTGTTGCCCCTCTTCCAGGCCAGCTCTCTGCTGTGGCCAGGGAGTGCAGTGGAGGATGGCCCAGGTACTTGGGCCCTGCACCCCATGGGAGACCAGGATAAGTACCTGGCTCCTGCCATTGGATTAGCGCGGTGCGCCAGCCGCAGCGCGCCGGCCATGGTGGCCATTGGAGGGTGAACCAACGGCAAAGGAAGACCTTTCTCTCTGTCTCTCTCTCTCACTGTCCACTCTGCCTGTCAAAAACAAAACAAAACAAAACAAAACAAAACCTGAATCAGTAATAAAGGCCTTCCCCAAAAAGAAAAGCCCAGGACTGGATGGCTTCACTGCTGAATTCTACCAGACATTTAAAGAAAAATTAACTCCAATTCTTCTCAAGTTATTCAAAACAATAAGGAGAGGGAATCCTCCTAAACTTTCTATGAAGCCAGCATAACCTTAATTTCTAAACCTGAAAAAGATGCAAGAGAGAAAGAGAATTACAGACCAATTCCCCTAATGAACATAGACACAAAAATCCTCAACAAATTCTAGCCAATTGAATCGAACAACACGTAGAAAGATCATCCACTCAAAGTGGGATTTATCCCTGGTATGCATGGATGGTTCAACATTAGCAAATCAATCAATGATACATCACATTAACAAACTGCTGAACAAAAACCATATGATTATCTCAATGGATGAAGAGAAAGCATTTGATAAAATACAACACATTTTATGATGAAAACCATAAGCAAATTGGATACAGAAGGAACATTCCTCAACACAATCAAGGCAGTTTATGACAAACCCATGGCCAGCATCCTATTGAATGGGGAAAAGTTGGAAGCATTCCTACTGAGATCTAATACTAGAAAGGTATGCCCACTCTAACCATTGCTATTCAATATAGTCCTGAAAGTTTTAGCCAGAGCCATTAGGCAAGAAAAAGAAATCAAAGGAACACAGATTGGGAAGGAAAAAGTCAAACTATCCCTATTTGCAGATGATATGATTCTATATCTATATCTATATCTAGGATCCAAAAGACTACACTAAGAGTCTATTGAAACTCATAGAAGAGTTTGGTATAGTAGCATCACATAAAGTCAATACTAAAAAATCAACAGCCTTCGTATACACAGGCAATGCCATGGCTGAGAAAGAACTTCTAAGATCAATCCCATTCACAATAGCTACAAAAAATTCAAATACCTTGGAATAAATTGAACCAAGGATGTCAAAGACCTCTATGATGAGAATTACAAAACATTAAAGAAAGAAATAGAAGATACAAAAAAATGGAAAAAATCTTCCATGCTCATGGATTGGAAGAATCAATATCTTCAAAATGTCCATTCTTCTGAAAGCAATTTACAGATTAAATGCAACACCAATCAAAATACCAAACAAATTCTTCTCAGATCTAGAAAAAATGATGCTGAAGTTCATACAGAGGCACAGGAGACCTCGAATAGCTAAAGCAATCTTATACAATAGAAACAAAGCTGGAGCATCACAACAACAGATTTTTAAGACATACTACAGGGAAGTTATAATCAAAACAGCCTGGTACTGGTACAAAAACAGATGGACAGACCAATGGAACAGAATAGAAACACCAGAAATCAATCCAAACATCTACAAGCAACTTATATTTGATCAAGGAGCTAAAACCAATCCCTGGAGCAAGGACAGTCTCTTCAACAAATGGTGCAGGGAAAACTGGATTTTCACATGCAGCAGTATGAAGCTAGACCCCTACCTTACACCTTACACAAAAATCCACTCAACATGGATTAAAGATCTAAATCTATGACCCTACACTATCAAAGTATTAGAGAACATTAGAGAAACTCTTCAAGACATTGGCACAAGCAAACACTTCTTAGAAAAGACCCCAGTGGCACAGGCTTTCAAAGCCCAACTTAACAAATGGAATTACATCAAATTGAGAAGTTTCTGTATGGCAAAAGAAACAGGAAAGTGAAGAGGCAACTGACAGAATGGGAAAAATTATTTGCAAACTATACAACTGATAAAGGATTAATAACCAAAATTTACAAAGAGATCAAGAAACTCCACAACAGCAAAACAAAAAACCCAGTTAAGAGATAGACCAAAGACTTCATCAGACTTTTTTTCTTTTTTTATAGAAAGCTTTTATTCATTAAATATAAATTTCATAAGTACAACTTTTGGATTATAGCAGTTTTCCCTCCCATACCAGCCCTCCCACCCCCAAACCATCCCACCTCCTACTCCTTCTCCCATCCCATTCTTCATTAAGATTCATTTTCAATTATCTTTATATACAGAAGATCAATTTAGTATATGCTAAGTAAAGATTTCAACAGTTTGTACCCACACAGAAACACTAAGTATAAAGTACTGTTTGAAGACTAGTTTTACCATTAATTCTTATAGTAGAACACATTAAGGAGAGAGGTCTTACATTGGGAGTAAGTGCACTGTGACTCCTTTTGTTGATTTAACAATTGACACTCTTATTTATGATGTCAGTGATCACCTGACGCTCTTGAGACGACATTTTTCAAGAGAGGAAATCCAAATGGCTAATAGACAGATGAAAAAATGTTCAGGATCACTAGCCATCAGGGAAATGCAAATCAAAACCACAATGAGGTTTTATTTCACTCAGTTCGACTGGCATACAGAAATAAAGAAACAACAAATGCTGATGAGGATGTGGGGAAAAAGGAACCCTAATCCACTGTTGGTTGGAATGCAAACTGGTAAAGCCACTATGGAAGACAGTTTGGAGATACCTCAGGAATCTGAATATAGTCCTACAATACGACCCAGCCATCCCACTCCTCAGAATTTACCCAAGGGAAATAAAATCAGCAAGTAAAGAGCTATCTGCACCTCCATGTTTATTGCAGCTCAGTTCACAATAGCTAAGAGGTGGAATCAATCTAAATGCCTGTCAACAGAAGACGGGATAAAGAAATTACAGGATATGTACTATATGGAATACTACACAGCAGTAAAAAAAAAAAAAAACAGAATCTGATCATGGGCAACAAAATGGTTGAATCTGGAAAACTTCATACTTAACGAAATAAGCCAGTCCCAAAGAGACAAATATAATATGTTCTCCCTGATGTGTGACAACTAACAGAGCACCTAAAAGGAAACCTGTGGAAATGAAACTGACACTATGAGAAGCAATGACTTGAACAGCCCTTGTCTTGACTGTTGAGGAACGGTTTTATTATTTTTTTTATTATTTTATTTTTCTATGCAATTGGTTGAACTCTTTACTTAACACAAAATTATTCACAGGTGTTTAAATCCAATTGAAAATAGATCCCAGTAAAAAAAAGAGAATAAAAGAGGGAAGAGATGTACAGTTTAGCACACATTCCCAGGGACTTACCCCTAGGAGTAAAGCTAAAAACTTGCTATGGAACTCCAAATCCCATTAAGCTGGGTAGTACTAATGCCATTTTACATGTTAAAGTGATCATATTAAGTATGTAACTGATCATATATATAGGATTAAGTGTCAAAGGGTTCACATAAATAAGACCAAGTGTGTGGTAATAACAATAGATGGAATTAAAAAGGAAAGAATGTTCCAACATGGGGAGCAGTCCACAGCAGACTCATAGAATGACAAACATCCTGAACAGCACTCTGACCTCAGAATCAGCCCTTAAGACATTCTGATCTGGCTGAAAAGCCCTTGAGATCATTTCAGGCATGGAAAGCCAAGTCACTGTGGCAAAAAATGACCAAAATCTCAGGGAGTAAGATCCCAGTGGAAAGAGGGGGCCATCAAAGAAGGAGATACTTCTCTCTGAAGGGAGGAGAGAACTTCTACTTTGCTTATGACCCTGTCTAAATACGGATGGATTTTGTGGAATCAAAAGTCTCCCATAGCTTGGCAACTCATAGCAAGAGCCCTGGGTGATCACTGAAGTCATAAATAAGAATGTCACTTGTTAAATCAGCAACAGGAGTCACTGTGCACTTGCTTCCCATGTACGACCTCTATCCCTAATGAGTTGTACTATGAAAATTAACAGTAAAACTTGTCTTCAAATAGTACTTTATACTTTGTGTGCCTGTGTGGGTGCAAAATGTTGAAATCTTTACTTAGTATAGAGTTGGTCTTCTATATAAAAAGATAATTAAAAATGAATCTTAATGAAGAATGGGATGGAAGAGGGACTGAGGGTAGGAGGGCTGGTATCGGGGGAAGAACCACTATATTCCTAAAGCTGTACCTATGAAATTTATATTCATTAAATAAAAGCTTTCTTAAAAAATATGGCAGGTATAAGTGAATCAGGGTTTTATACCCGAGAGGGTGCTGCTTTTAAAATATCCTTTCTAAACACACTTGATTTCTGGCTGGCCTTTTAGCTGTAGTGGGAATAGCTATAGATGAACGTATATACTGACTATAAGATTTCCTAATTGTGTTAGGGCTGATAATGCAAAGCCCTTTAATCTTAGAAGAGTGGGTAGAATTATTTCTCCCCAAATGCTTTATCTTCCAGTTGTCCATGCAGAAGCCCATCTGCCACGCGTCCATGCTTCTGCCCAGTCACTCTGTCCTGTGTTCCTTTCTCCATTTATGTTAACCAGCTTGACACATCACTACCTGGTAGAGCTTAGCAGTTCTTGCAAACCTTAAAATCTCACAATGTCCTCCTTCTTTCAGATGATTTATGAATATGCTAAATGAGAATGGTCCTAGTGCAGAGTACTTGTAGACAGCATTATTTATATGATTCATAGAAATTCTCTTACATTCTTGCATTGTTTCTTTTTTTCTAAGTATTGAGATGAAAGAATCTCCCCATTTTAGAAAAATACACCATTAACTTTCTCAAAGATATTTTACAAGTCTAAATACCCCATTCTCTTATTATTCTCTTGTTCTCCGTTATTCTTGTTCTCAATTACTTTGCCAAAGGCTTCTATTGGGTCTAAATTGCCCCATAAAATCCCACTGCCTTTCTCCTGGTAACTGAACCCAATGCTGGTGTCGCTATGTAAAGTTCCTGAATCTGCTCAGAAATGTTTTCACAGTAACACACTCAAGATCACTTTTACAAATAACTGACACCTAAAAACAAATGACTGGGGTAAAACTGGGCTGGTGGGAACCCCATCGTTGCTTTCGGTTTACTCTGCCACCACTCAATTTTGGGCAGGTCACCCCAATCCGCGAATCTCAGTTTTTTCGCTATGGAGTGAGGTGGGTATTGCTGATCGCTAAGGTTGCTGGCAAGCTGAAGAGTGAAATTGTGAGATAAACGCTCATGGTGCTTGCAAATAGGAGACTCAAACTTCCCAGTGTGTCTGTTCCAGCTACTGGACTCTGAGGAGCCACGGAAACCCTGACCCAAAATAATAAGGACTTGTTCATTGTCACAAAGTGAATCATGTCAAATAGAGAACCTGTTGCTTTGCACAGAGAGATCTGGCTAAGCTTGGAAAAGCTCTCATTGAAGAAACTCCTCCTGGCAGGGATGTGTCCAATTTCTAGCTTTTAGTCTGATGCTAACCTAATTTAAAAGCACGTGTTTTTCTCCCATTCATACTGCTTAACCTCCAATAGGAGGCAAGTGGAGGCCTCTCCTATACGAGAACACCTTTGCTGTCCCCCTCCACAGAAATATCAAGCAGAGGGCGACAGGATGACGATTCATGTCAGCACCACTTAAGTAACCTTCTTTATTTATTAGAAAGGAGCCTATAGAACCACAGATATTGCCAATTACTACCATTTATTGAACATTTTCTATGTGCTAGTTATGATAGAAACTGTCCTAAATACATTATATAAGTACAGAGATAACTCATTTGATTCTTACAATAATATTGTCATTCCCATTTTAGGGACACAAAATATGACACCTAGAACTATTGAGTAATTTGTGTAAGGTCACACCGCTAACAGGTATCATGGATAGGATTTGTACCTGGTTATTAACCTCGTCTTTACTTCTTTTTTGGCTATTAACCTCTATACCTTTGGCCTTAGCTAAGCTTTGGTCATGCCATAATATCATTTCTTAATATGGTACTTCTTATTTTGAATTATTGTTTAAAAGATTTATGTTGGGTCTTGGCCATCTGAAGATATTAAACTAATTCAGTTTTGGATAAGACTCAGAGCCATGTTAAAGCTATAGGCCAAAAGAGCGAGAAACCATCATCTCTCAAGGTTCAATCCAAACTGGCCAACAGTGGAACAGCAGAGTGTGACATTTGGCTTCAAAACTCCCAAGCCAACAATAAGAAATCCAATTATCAGGCAGTAACACAGAGAATATTACAAATAAGAATAGTTGTTGTGGAAAAGCCAAGTCTGAACAGCTTAGTGGCTGATCAGTTCTGGAACCAGGATGGGCTCCTGCAGTAGTGGACTCCCACTGCTGAAGGCATCATGACTATGACCAGCAAACTTGCAGTTTTCAAAAAGCCACAGCAATGGTTACTGTGATAGAGAAGAATCATTTAGAATTTTCACAGCTGCTTAGATGAACGTTAACCATGTGTAGAAGAAACTCAATGGGAGTAAAAGATGAAGTAATGGTAATGTATTTGAGATTTTGTTATTCTAAGATATCGAGGCAACATAGTCCAACTAGAAAAATATGGAATTTCTGCCACAAATTATTTGGAGGATTCAGAAGTGAAACATGAACAGGATTTATAATATTGCAGAGATTGGGCACAAATAACTGCACTGCAAACCACTAATTAAGAAAAAAATAGGGGCCAGTGCTGTGGCGCAGTGGGTTAAAAGCCCCGGCCTGTAGTGCTGGCAGTTTGGGTGCCAGTTTGCGTACTGGCTGCTCCACTTTCAATCCAGCTCTCTGCTATGGCCTGGGAAAGCAGTGGAAAATGGCCCAAGTCCTTGGGTCCCTGCACCTGCGTGGGAGACCTGGAAGAAGCTCCTGGCTCCTGGCTTCGTATCAGCTCAGTTCTGGCTGTTGCGGTCATTTAGGGAGTGAACCAGCGGATGGAAGACCTCTCTTTCTCTCTCTCTCTGGCTCTACCTCTCTGTAACTCCTTCAAATAAATAAAATAAATCTTTAAAAAAAGGAAAAAATATTATTATACAAATGGGGATAGGAATGTGTTTCCAGCTACTTCCAACAGATAAGAAATAAATGCTGTTTGCATGTTTTCCTAATGGTTTTTACCACAACCATCATAAGGGAAATGCAGGTTGGTTAAAGGCAAGGGATCCTGTTGAAATAACACAGGATGGTCACAAATTGGTATCCATTCATCACAATAGTAGCTGTCTCCAGGAATTTTCTCCAGCATCTATTCAACTGGACAACTTCAGAAACCCTGTTGCAAATTCCAGCAATAGGAGAAATACTTTTCTGAGTGACAGTGCTATAATATTATGTCATTGTCATTTATGTTTCTGGGTTTAGCTGCCGGAATTCTGCCAGACAATATAATGACATTATCCTTGTGATAGCTCAAAAACAGAATATATGTCACAGCAAAGCTGAAAGTCAGTATACTCAAATTTTTTCAAGTTCAACGTGATATAAACATGCTGAATATAATGCGAAATAAATTAAACATGTGCTTCCTTTACCTTCACTCTTTTTAGAGATTTATTTATTTACTTGAAAGGCAGAGTTAGAGAGAGAAAGACAGACAGAGAGGTCTTCCATCAGCTGGTTCACTTCCCAAATAGCTGTCATGGCTCGGTGCTCAGCCAGGCTGAAGCCAGGATCCAGGAACTTCACTGGATCTCCCACGTGGGTACAGGGGCCAGGGACTTGGGCCATCCTCCTATGCTTTCCCAGGCACATCAGCAGGGAGCTGGATCAGAAGTGGAGCAGTCAGGACTCGAATAGGCACCCATATGGGATGTCAGGGCCACAGGTGGCAGTTTTACCTGCTAAACCACAGTGCCAGACCACCTTTACCTTCTCTTAAAAAACTGAATGTTTTGATTTTCTGTTATAGATACTTTAAAAGATACAGAAACACAAATAAGAAAACCAGTTATCCATTGACTATCAACACTTAGGCATATTTCATCTTCCTCCCCATGATTATGTGTTGTGGTGGTCATTTGCAAGCACTCCCAACGACGTAAAATTAAAAGATAATTGTAGGGGCCTGCCTTGTGGCATCATGAGTTAGGACGCCAGCATCCCATATCAGAGTGCTGGCTCCAGGCCTGGCTGCTCAGCTTCCCATCCAGCTCCCTGCTAAAAGGGCAACCAAGAATTATTTGTTCTGCGACTCATGTGGGAGCCTGGATGGAGTTCCCAGCTCCAAGCTTTGGCCTGGCTGAGCCCCAGTTGTTTTAAGCATTTGGGGAGTGAATCAGCAGACAGACGGTTCCTCTCTCCTTCCCTCTCTTTTAAGATACTCTGACTTTCAAATAGATGAATAAATCTTTGAAAATGTAGACAAAATCTGAAAAAAGATAAGCCTATTTTGAGGCAAAAAGTTTGAAATCTCTACATATCTTTAGGATGATACACATTTTTCCATGAATTTTGTATGCATGGATTTCAGAAGCTTTTGGACCTCAATAAATTTAACGTTTCAATTCCATTTTCCATGGACTTTTAGAAGTATTCCATATTGTAAATATAATTTTCACCTGGGTTTTTTTCATGCCCTATTAAAACTAAGAACTCTTTTTTATATATATAACTCTCAGTAGACATTTTAAGTAACTGTATTACCATAATATTGCTTTAAATAAACATTTTATAACATACAGACCATTCCCTGTATTGTTGTAAATTTAGTATGGATATCAGACTAAAACTTTTTCTGGATATCAGACATTTCACATGCTTACAAAATCCTATTTCCCTCCAATTTCCATTTTTATTGCTATGTTTGCACAGACACAGTATGAAAAACTCTGAAGAAAACCTCAAGTCACAAAGAAAAGTCATGTAGCGATAGTCTCCCTGTTCTGCATAAAATCCCAACCCATTTATTGATGGCTGGACCAAGCTCTCCAGGGAAAATCACATATCTGCATAACGTTCCTCAGTGTCACATTCTGATTGGTTCTGTTTCGGAGTTCAGAGTTAAGCTGACAGACGTGATACGGCACATGCAGCTGGAATTCTCTAGAGATGACACATGCAGCAATGCCGAGCATGAGCAGTTGCCGTTATCACTACCCTGGGACTGCGTCCTTTGCACGTCTGGGCTTTTATTTAGGGAGGGGAGGAAATGGCTTCACCTTGCATTGGAATTTCCTTCCACTGAGGGGAGTAGATTACTCCTCTGCTCCTTCCTACTTATTTGCCAACTACAGAGTAATGGCCATGTGGCTCTACGATGCTGATGGTCCTTCGGAGGAGCCTCTTTTAGTCAGTCTGCAAGCCTGCCAGGGAGACAAGGAGTTCTGCTGTCCTTAAACACCCAGAGTGGAAACGGAGGTGCGTTGTTCCCATCTGCAGAACTAAAATTACAACTGAATGTCAAACTTTCACCCTTTGCCTGGTAATAATTTCTAAACACCTTCCATCTGGAAACATCCAGGCAAAACTGTGCCTGTGGATCAACTTATTTCAATTCCCACAATTCCAGAAATCCTTGCTTCAACTTGCACCTGATTTTTTTGGAGAGACACAGAAATAGAGTTCCCCTCCAAGCGTTCACTCCCCAAATGCCCCAAGGCCTGGGATTGCACGGAGCCAGGGTCTAGCTCTGGCTCAAGCCAGGAACTGGAAGCTCAATCTAGGCTTCCCACGTGGGTGGCAGAAACCCAATTACTTGACCTATTATTACTGCTCCCAGGGTCTACAGTGGCAGGAAGCTGTTATGGAAACAAAGCCAAAACTAGAACCCAGGCACTCTGATGAGGGACACAGATGTTTCAACCAACAGCTTAATGGCTAGACCAAACACCTGCCCTGCATTTAATTTTAACTTTTGACATTTTCTTATTCATTTCTTGGCCTGCAACAATCCAAGCCTGGCATGCTGTGTTGGCTAGAAGGGCCACAGAAGCAGAAAGACATGACATCTGGTTCTTCCTCTCCCTGTTCTAGCTTAGTGATCCTACATGTATTTCAGTGATGTATATGGGACAATTACAATGTTATTCAACAAGTATTTATTGGATGTCTTTCACATACAACTATAATTTTATGCAATCTGTGAGCCACAATGAACCAAAAATATCCAGTCTTACAGGGCTCTCCATCCTGGAGTTTAAAAAAATACACAAAAGGCCGGCGCTGCGGCTCACTAGGCTAATCCTCCGCCTAGCGGCGCCGGCACACCGGGTTCTAGTCCCGGTTGGGGCGCCGGATTCTGTCCCGGTTGCCCCTCTTCCAGGCCAGCTCTCTACTGTGGCCAGGGAGTGCAGTGGAGGATGGCCCAGGTGCTTGGGCCCTGCACCCCATGGGAGACCAGGAAAAGCACCTGGCTCCTGGCTCCTGCCATCGGATCAGCGCGGTGCGCTGGCCGCAGCGCGCCGGCCGCGGCGGCCATTGGAGGGTGAACCAACGGCAAAGGAAGACCTTTCTCTCTGTCTCTCTCTCTCTCACTGTCCACTCTGCCTGTCAAAAAAAAAAAAAATAAATAAAAATAAAAAAAAAATAAAAAATACACAAAGTATGTGTGTGTATATAGGTGTATATATTTACATTTATGCATATATACATACACGTGTGTAGAGTTATTTATTCTTACCTCTCTTATCACCCATCTATCGAATTACATATGTTTAAACAGCCTTCCCTGCTTAAAAAGTATTTCTGTGAGTTGAATGAGAATGATTAGGCAGCTTCCTTGGGAATTACAAGGCACTGAATTAAGCCATTATTTCTATATTAAGTATAATGGAAATTTAAAATGTTCTTACCCTATCAGCAATATTTTGAATACTAGCTTTGTTATTTAAATATGCTAGTATGGATATCTCAGAGTAGATTTTAGATCAAGAACAATGCTTTTCACTTCTCGAGCCCTCTCTCCTATTATCTCTTTGCCCCACACATACACATTGCTGCACATTCTAGAACATCCTTGGCCCCCTTTTCATTAGAATCTTGCAAAGATGAAATAAAGATCTGCCTAAAGCCTTCCTTGCTCTCCCTGGATGACATGGACCTCTCTGAATTTCTCTACTATTTGCAAGTTGCTGTTGACTCTCGACAGGTCCTGGCATACAAAACTAGCTCTCTCTGTGTGTCTCATCTGATCAAACAGACTGTATGCTCTGGGAAGACTCATAGATGTCACTGCATCCTAGGGTTTCTCACAGCCTCTAGCACACAAGTACACCTCCACGGTGCATCCCTGGGATCTTGACTCTGACTCTTTTCAAGGTAGACAATAAACGAAGGAGAGGTGTCTCTGAAAGACAGAAAGGGAAGGAAGAGAGCACCCGTATTTTTTATTCCTTTCCTTTTCTAATTCATTCTGAGCTCTTGCACCTTAACTACAATATGCAGTCTTACCATAGTACGGCACAATTTCTTTGACTCATGCCATCTGCAACTCTTTCCTTTGACTTCTACTGCATCGTCTAAGAAAAACCCCTCTACCAGATTTTCCAAATTCTCTTTTCCTTCTGAGCAGCCGTCAAAACAACTACTACTAAATTATCAACAAGTAAGTCTTTTGTGACAGATGCCATGGAAGTAAAACTCTAGTAACCTCTGGGAAGGAAGCAAGGTCCCAAGTTACACAGCTCCAGAGAGTAAAAGACTGTGAGAAAGAGTGAGGAGGGAGCATGTGTGTTTTCTGAAAACAGCCTCTCTCAATAAATAGGAAACACTAATTATGAGGAAATGAGATAATCTTTGCATATAGAGAGAGACCTTAATGGTATAATTGCCTCTGAGCATTGAAGGGTTTTGGAGGCACAAAGCTTTCTTTTGTAATCAATGAGATCCTAGGTTTATTTGTGAAGCTCCCTGAATTACCTCTTGATGAAGGTACTAATTTTCTGATTATATTTTCACATAAACATTACTCCAGAAGATTAAAAAAAAAAACAACAAACCAATCAGTTGCTAACTAATTTCCATGTAAGTCAGTGTAAGTACAGCTTGCTGCAAGTTAGGTTTTCATAAGAGAAACTCTTAAATAACCCGGGTACTGAGAGTACTGAAGAAAAAATTGGTTACAAAAGAAAATGGGAAAAATGTGCAATATTCCATATCTGAAGTTATTTAAGAGATTTATTTATTTGGAAGGCAGAATTACAGAGAGGCAGAGGCAGAGAGAAAGAAAGAGAGAGAGAGAGAGAGATGTCTTTCATCTGCTAATTCACTTCCCCAAATGGCTGCAACAGCAGGAGCTGGGCCAATCTGAAGCCAGGAGCTTGGAGCTTCTTTTGGGTCTCCCACATGGTGCAGGGGCCCAAGTAATTGGGCCATCTTCCACTGCTTTCCCATGCACATTAGCTGGGAGCTGGACCAGAAGTGGAGCAGCTGGGACTCACACCAGTGCCTATGTAGGATGCCGGCACTGCATGCAGCAGCGATTTTACCTACTATGCCACTGTGCTGGCCCCTGAAGTTATTCTTGGTGATGTGATGATGTGCTAATAGTATTTGAAAACTGCAAATCTCTCTGTATTATTAATACACTTTGTATTTTAAGGAGTTGAGACACTGTTGTTTTGCTTATATTTTGCCAATCACAGGGATTTTTACAGGTATTGAGGGTATTTCCCCACTTTTTCAATGTTTGAGATCATAAAATTTATGATTAATTTTATGGTGTGACTAATGCTCTCAGTACTGCAAATAAAATTATGGTTATAAAAATTCATGGTGTAGGCATCTGGAGTACCAGTGAAGCCACCACTTTGAGATGGCGGCATCCCATCCTGGAGTGTGTGAATCTGAGTCCCTGTTCCACTCTCCATCCATCTTCCTGCTTTTGTGCACCTTAGGAAGCAGCTCAAACAGCCGGATCCTGCCACCCACACGGGAGACCCAGATGAGTTTCTGGCTCCTGCTTTGGCCTGGCCCAGTGTTGGCTATTGTGGGCATTAGGGAAGTGAACCAGCAGATAGAAGATATTTCTCTAGCTTTCAAATAAAAAAAAAAAGATAAATAAGTAAAAGGAAAAAACCCAATAGGAGTATACAATGAAAACACTTTAAAACATTCATTATCAACATATGTCCATATACTATAAAATAAGTCAAAATATGTGAAAATATACACAGTTTTAAAGAGGCTTCTGGACAAATTGAATCTCAAGATAACCCCAGGTACATGGGGATCTGGTTATTCAATTTTTGAATCATAAATGGACTTTCTGCTCTGTTGTTGCTCTGCCTTTTTTCTTGCTGTTGAGCTATTTTCCTGGCATATAACACCCTCCATCAGAGGGTGAAAGAGGCAATGGGTTAAAAAATGTAGTCAATTCTGTTGCCTGTCAGTAGTCTTTATAAAAGAATTAGATGTGGGAGGAGGTAAAAATCTATCTGAAACTAGCTCAAGTTACGGTTGTAAAAATGCATCCATGGATTTTACTTAGCCTGGCTATAATATCACATTTCAGAATTGAGAGCTTTCCATATTCCAGCTTATACATGGAGTGGAAAGGAATGGTAAAGGTTAAGGAAAAAAAAGCATTTAGAAAGAAAGCTGATGTTGTTAGACCCAAGGGCAAATTTAAGACGAGAAAAGAACAGGATGATGACAGTGATTGATAGATTTCTTATAAGCCCTTTTCTTCTATCAGCCCTACCTCCCCACACAACTCTCCCTTTCCTTATCTCCTGGAGAAACACATAAGAGAATAAAGCTGGGAAACACTATACACATTCGAATGACTAAAATAAAAAAGACTGACAATACCAAGTGGTCATGAGGATAGGGAGCAACTGGAACCTTCGTAGTGCCAACCAGAATATAAAATGGTACAGTCACATCTTAGAAAGCTGCCAGTCTCTTTTAAATATGACCACTTTAAAAAAACATAAGCTAGCAAGTTTACTTCTAGCTAGCAACTCAAAAAATGAAAATATACATCTGCACAAAGATTGGTACATGAATATTTAAACACCTGTATTCATAACAGCTGAAAACCGCAAACAATCTAATGTCCCAACAACTGGTCAGTGGGTAAGTAATGGAATGCTGCTCAATAACACAAGGAAGGGACTGGCACACGGTATAGCATGGACAGACTACAAAAACATTATGCTAAGTGAAAGATCACATACGTGTGATTCCATTTATATGGCACTTCTAGTAAATCTTTATATAAGGGTTTGGTGTTGTGGTGCAGTGAATTAAGCTGCTGCTTGTGATGCTGCCTTCATATCAGAGCGCTGGTTCAAGTCCCGGCTGCTCTTCTTCTGATGCAGCTCCCTGCCAATGTGCCTCTGAAAGCAGTGGAAAACGGCTCTAGTGCTTGAGCCCCTGCACCCACATGGGAGACCTGCATGGAGTTCTGGGCTCCTAGCTTCAGCCGGGGCCAGCCGTGGCCACTGTGGTGTTTTGGGGGAGTGAATCAGCAGATAGGAGGTTTCTTTCTCTCTGGCCCTCTCCCCTCTGTAACTCCTCCTTTCAAATAAATAAATCTTAAAAAAAAAAAAAAGAAAATATTCATATAAAACCATGTACAGAGAAGCCTATCAGTAGAGCCTGGATCTAAAACCAATGAGCCCTATGATCACTTCAAAGGTACTCTCTGCCCTAGGGCAGAGGCTACTCCTCAGGTCTTGTACTGATCCAAAGGAATGTCCCATAAGATTCCAAGACCCGTGTGGCAGATAGCCACAACTACTGGGTCGGCTTTCTGGGCATCCAGATACCAGGAAAGGAAGTACTGAGGACAGGAGAGGGTGGAGCATTTAGTTACAGTTAGAGAATCCTTTCCATCAACAGACTAGAAATCCAGATACATTGTTCCCTCCCCAATTCAAAATTACATCAACACCACCGAGGCACAGTATCTGCTCATGGAGACATGGAATGTAAGAGCCGGGCTCAGTGTCAGGGTGACCTGAGTGTGAGCCTTGGCTCTGGCACTTACTATATATGACGTCTGGCCAATTGTTTATAATCTCTCAATATCCCTGAAGTCATCCAAAATAATGAGGATAAAAAAGAATATTTACCTCTTAGCGTTATGGTCAGGTTTCAGTGAGACACAGGCAAAGCACTCGGCATAGTGCCTAGAATAACATGAGTCTCAAAAAATTGCCACTTCACCCAGAGCTTCGATGAAGCCTCACTTCTGAGCTGGAAGAGCTGAGCTCACTCTTGGAATCTGGTCAGCTCATCAGTGTAACACAGCAGCCAGGGCAGTTTGGGAACTGGCACGGGGGGTGGGGCTTCTCCTGCCAACCACCTCTGCACCAGCTGCCAGTCTTCTCAAACTTCAGTGGTCTCATTAAGAATGAGTTTTTGCTGAACTATATTAATTTCATTTTTTTTTTGACAAGGTTATTAGTATGAGGTTGACAGACCAGGAGAATGTCATAGACACAGTGGCTTTGATTCAAATAAAGCACTTGATGAAGTCTTTCATTATCTGTAAGATGGTAGGCTCCATGAGTGAAAAATTAAGTGGATTCACAGCTGGCTATACATCTACACCTAAGAGGCATGATGAATGGCTTTGTCAAAACCTGCAGGGGGACCACTGATTGAATGCCACAGGGCTTTGTCCTGGATTCTAGTCTATTCAATATTTTTATAAATGTCGTCAAAGTAGACATAAGAGGAGCACTGATCAGATTTTTCCATGACACGAACTGTAAAGGACATTTAACACAATAATAGGCCAATGCAAAATTCAAAATTCCCTCAACAGGCTGAAAGGCCAAATTGATACCAAAAAGATGCAATTTAACAGAGAATAAATACAATGTCCTATATGAAGTGTCCAACAGACATCAACTGTGCAAGTCCAAGACGGAGAAGATAGGACTTTGCCACAGTTCAAAGAAAAGCTGAATTTTTGACTGAACACAGGAAGAGGCTCCATGGAAAGAATGCAAAATGAAGGGCAGATGGGAAGGGGACACATGTGTTTACAAAACAAACCGTCTTTCACTTCACCATTTCAACCTTGCAGGGCTGGTAATCATCTCCAACTTGGAAATAAGTAAAGTGACGCTCAGGAATTTAAGGAACTTTTCAAAGTGATGACACCATTAGGAAATGAATCCAGTTCTGCCTTCCAGAATGTATGCTCTTTTTAAAAAAGATTATTTATTTTACTTAAAACACACACACACACACACAGAGAGAGAGAGAGAGAGAGAGAGAGATATCAAGAGAGAGCAATCTCCCATCTACAGTTTTACTCTCCAAATGTTTTTTTTTTTCTTTTTTCTTTTTTTTTAAAGTTGGCAATAATCTATTTGACACAGTCTTTATACTGCATGGACAACAAAAGAAAATAGAAGAGGCATTATATAAAATTAAAATCTTTTGTATGTCAAGACACTCAACTACGTTAAAAGGCAACCTATTTAATGGAAAATATATTTGCAAATTATGTTTCAAAATAGATTAATACTGGGAATTTACAGTATATAAGAAAATCCTACAACTCATAAGCAATAAAAAATATTAAAAAATGCAGAGGATTAACTGAATCAAGGAAGGTATATAAATGACTGATTTGTACAGAAAAGATCCTAGCATTACTTATCTCTAAGTAAATGCAAATGACAACCACAATGAAAAACCACTTTACATCCAATAGCAATTTATTATGAAAAAAATAGGCATTGACAAGGCCAGAGAAGCTGAAACTCTAATGCACTGCTGATATGAATGTAAAACAGCAGAACCAATGTGCAAGAGAGGCTGCATCTAGTGATAACCTTCTGTGTGGCAAAGGCCAGAGGTGGCTCAGGGCATCACGAGGCAAGACAGGGAGCATGCACGAGTCTCCTAGATCTCTGTCTCCTTTTTTTTTTTTTTTTCACCCCAGAAACCTCCTATTTAACGTCTACAAACTTCATGTTTTATAAATACGTTAGGAACATAGTTTTAGTGATTTTTCCCACCATACCCCCCCCTTCTTCCTTCTCCCTCTCCTATTCCCATTCTTATTTTTACTAAGATCTATTTTCTTTTTTTAAACAAACTTTTATTTAACAAATATAAATTTCCAAAGTACAGTTTATGGATTACAGTGGCTTTTTGTCCCCCATAACTTCCCTCCCACCCACAACCCTCCCATCTCCCGCTCCCTCTCCCATTCCATTCACATCAAGATTCATTTTCAATTCTCTTTATATACAGAAGATCAATTTAGTGTATATTAAGTAAAGATTTCAACAGTTTGCACCCACACAGAAACACAAAGTGTAAAATACTGTTTCAGTACTAGTTAAAGCATTAATTCACATTGTACAACACATTAAGAACAGAGATCCTACATGAGGAGTTAAGTGCACAGTGACTCCCGTTGTTGACTTAACAAATTGACACTCTTGTTTATGGCGTCAGTAATCACCCTAGGCTCTTGTCATAAGTTGCCAAGGCTATGAAAGCCTTTTGAGTTTGCCAACTCTGATCTTATTTAGACAAGGTCATAGTCAAAGTGGAAGTTCTCTCCTCCCTTCAGAGAAAGGAACCTCCTTCTCTGATGGCCCATTCTTTCCACTGGGATCTCACTTGCAGAGATCTTTCATTTAGGTTTTTTTTTTCTTTTTTGCCAGAGTGTCTTGGCTTTCCATGCCTAAAATACTCTCATGGGCTCTTCAGCCAGATCCGAATGCCTTGAGGGCTGCTAAGATTTATTTTCAATTAACTTTATACACAAAAGATGAACTCTATATTAAGTAAAGAGTTCAACAAACAGTATGGGAAAAAAAGCTGTTCCTCAACAGTTTTTTGATTTCTCTTTTGATTTCTTCTATGACCCACTGTTCATTTAGGAGCATGCTGTTCAGTCTCCATGCGTTTTAATATGTTCCAGAGACACTTGAGTTGTTGATTTCCAGCTTCATTCCACTGTGGTCAGAGAGGACGCACAGTGTGATTTTCATTTTTTTTGAGTTTGCTCAGACTTGCTTTATGGTCTGGCCTGTGGTCTATTTGAGAGGAAGTTCCATGCACTGGTGAAAAGAATGTGTATTCTGCAACTGAAGGATGAAAAGTTCCGTAGATATTCATTAGGTCCATTTGGTCTATAGTGTTGATTAACTGTTGTTTCCTTGCCGATCTTCTGTCTGGTTGATCTGTCCATTGCTGAAAGTGGGGTACTGAAGTCCCTACTACTGTATGGGGGTGTCTATGTCTCACTTTAGATCCATTAACATTTCTTTTAAACAGCCAGGTGCCCTGCAATTAGGTGCATGTACATTTATTACAGCCACATCTCCTGTTGAATTGATCCCTTAATCATAGGATAGTGCCCTTCTTTTTCTCTTTTAACAGTTTTTGTGTTAAAGTCTATTTTGTTTGATATTATGATGTCTATACCAGCCTTTTTTTGGTTTCTATTAGCATGGAATAACTTTTTTCATCCTTTCATTTTCACTCTGCAAGAATCTTTGTTGGTGAAATGTGTTTCCTGTAGGCAGCAAATAGATACTTCCCTCCCACCTCCCATTAAGCCAGTCTGTATCTTTTTACTGGAGAGTTAATGTCATTTACATTCATTGTGACTATTGATAAGCAACGACTTTTGCCCGCAATTTTTCCATAAATATTCGTTTTTTTTTACCCTTTGGATTTCCTTTGTACTTTTACTGGGAGCTTTCCTTCCTTTACCTTCTTTCATATTGATGACCGTGTTTCTGTGTTTGTGTGCGGCACATCCTTAAGCATCTTCTGTGGGACTAGACGGGTGGTGACAAGTTCTTTCAATTTCTGTTTGTTATGGAAGGTCTTTATTTCACCTTCATTCATAAATTAGAGCTTTGCAGGGTACAGTATTCTGGGTTGACAGTTTTCTCTGAAGACTTGGACTATATCTTGTCATTCTCTCCTAGCCCGTAGGGTTTCTGATGAGAAGTCAGCTGTGAGTCTAATGGGAGAGCCTCTGAAAGTAATCTGGCATTTCTCTCATGCACATTTTAGAGTCTTTTCTTTATGTTTTACTGTGGAGGGTATGACTATAATGTGTGTGGTGAGGATATTTTCTGCTCATGTCTATTGGGAGTTATCTGTGCTTCCTGTACTTGGACGTCCCTTTCTCCAAGTTAGGGAAATTTTCTGTAATGGTTTCACTAAAAAGGCCTTCTAATCCATTCTCTTTTTCCATGTGTTCAGGAACTCATCAGACCTGTATGCTGGGTCATTTGATTGTATCCCATAGATCTCCAACACTGTTTTATTAGTTTACTCTTTTTTTTTTTTTTTTGGTCTGACTGTAAAATTTCCAGATATTTGTCTTCTAACTCAGATATTCTTTCTCCTGCCTGATTCTGTTGTTAAGGTTTCCACTGCATTTTTTTATTGGTTCTATTGAATTCTTCATTTCTAACATTTCATTTTTTTCTCTTTAAAATCTCTATTTTAGGAGAAAAATTTTCTTTCATATCATGTATGAATTTCTTTAGTTCAAGGATTTGCTTCTGATTACTTCTAAGTTATCCTACAATCAAGGTTTTGAATTCTGTTTCTAGCATTTTTTCAGTCTCTGCATTTTCACATTCAAGTATTGACGTGTTGTTGTGTTCCTTTGGGGGTGTCATATTGTCTTCCTTATTCTTGTTTCTTGAATCCCTGGGTTTATTTTTAGATTTTTGTGGAGATACTTGTTGGTTTATTTTTTTCCCTGTGATGGCTTTTACTTGATTATGCCTCTGTGGATCAGTGGAGTGTCTACTCTGTCCACGAATGCCCTGAGCCGTGTGCTGGGTGTGGACAGGGAGCTCTGTTCCATGCTCCAGGGTGGGGCATGGCAAATCTGTATTTTTTTTTTTTTTAATCAGTTCAGTTCTGTTGGCGTAGTCTCATGCTCACCCCCTCTCTTCCGAGAACACCAATGCCTGGATGCTAGGCCCGCCCCAGTAGGTACAATATTCATCCTGCTGCCACAAGAACCACACAAAGGATCTGTGCAGCCCTCAGTGTGAGCACGGATCCTGCAGCAGTGACCCTCACCAGGGAATCAGGGAGCCCTGAGCATGTGGAGCTGTCCACAGTGACTGCCTAAAGACCCAGCCACACCCTGCACCCTCACGCAAAGCCACAGTGTTCTCACAGGCCCAGCACACAAGGCTCCCGCATTAAGAGCCCCCAGCCCCTTGGCCGGCGCCGTGGCTCACTAGGCTAATCCTCCGCCTTGCGGCGCCAGCACACCGGGTTCTAGTCCTGGTCGGGGCACCGGATTCTGTCCCAGTTGCCCCTCTTCCAGGCCAGCTCTCTGCTGTGGCCCGGGAGTGCAGTGGAGGATGGCCCAAGTCCCTGGGCCCTGCACCCGCATGGGAGACCAGGAGAAGCACCTGGCTCCTGCCATCAGATCAGCGCAGTGCGCCGGCCGCGGCAGCCATTGGAGGGTGAACCAACGGCAAAGGAAGACCTTTCTGTCTCTCTCACTGTCCACTCTGCCTGTCCAAAATAAATAAATAAATAAATAAATAAATAAATAAAAATAATAAAAAAAAAGAACCCCCAGCCCTTGTCAATGCTCCCAGCCAGACTCGGGTGTCTCGTCTCAGCTGGTTGCTGAGCATACAGACATGAGCTCGGGTGTACACCATGGCTCTCAGCTAGTGACAGTCACTGGTGCCGCTCATTGAGGAGCGAGAAAAGTGCCCTCCCCATTTTTTCCCTCTAGGTTGACAGTTAACACTGTCGCTCTCAGGGCTCCAAGCCAGACTCACGTCAGGCTCTTCCAGCAGCTCTGTCGCTAGCAGCGTGGGCTGCTGCAGTCTGGTCTTACCTCACTCTCCAAAGCTGGTGCTGATACTCCTGCCTGCCAGGATCCTGGGTTGTGTGTGTCCCTCTAATCTGCATGGATTCTCCTCTGCCATTTTCTCCCTAACTCTTCCCTAAAATTGTGCTTGCAGTTTTTTTTTTTTAACTATCTTGCCCTAGATTAGAGCTGTAAGGTCCCTCCCTATTCTGCCATCTTGGTGCATCTCCTCTGTCTCCTTTTAAAGCCACCAGAATTTGATCAATCCTGAGGGTTCCACTCTAATAACCCCATCAGGTCCTACAATCCTCCTAAAGGCTTCACCTCTAAATACCATGGGCTAAGTTTCCACCTTTTTAATGCATCAAATTGGGGATTATCTACAACAAATGAAGCTCAAATCATAGCGACATACAATAGTATATTATTGAGATTTAAAAAGAAAGTGCTGACAAATGCTTCAACGTGGATGAATCTTGAAGACATAATGCTGCATCAAGTAAGCCAGGAACAGGCGGACCAATGTTGTGTGATTCTATGTGTACAAAGTTGACAGAGGAGGCAAATTCATAGACAGAAACTAGAACAGTGACTGCCGGAGTCCACCATGGAGGGGCATAGTGATTTTGTGTTTAATGCACACAAAGCTCCACCAGGGGGAGATTTAAAATTCTGTAGAAAGATAGTGATGATGGTTGTACAGTAATGTGCATATGCTCACATTTTGAAATGTCCAATACTATGCATTTTGTCACAATAAAATGCTTGTTTTAAACCATTAACCAGAGTCCTCATCCATAACCACCCCTATGATTGATGTATCTGTCGCTCCCCCTCTTCATGGAGGAACGACACAGGACCCTGCGTTGTTCTTTTGTCTGCTTGGCCCTCCTCGGGTTTGCTGCTGGTTCTTCCCGGGTTGGCTACCGTCCCTTCCACCTCCATGGAAGGGCGGTTCCCCCTGCCACTTTCCCCACTTCCACGGGGGAGCGGCACACCGCCGGCCGGCTCTCTCAGGGGCTGCACAGGTGTTCCTTTAGATAGATGTTCCTGGTGCATGTTGTCTCTCTCCTCCTTTATAGTCCTCTTCCACCAATCCCAACTCTGCTACCCACACGCCGAGTACGCTGCTCTCCTCCAATCAGGAGCAGGTCCTGCTGCTTATTGGTTGAACTGGAGGCAGCTTCGTAGAAGCTGTTTACTCCTCTCCCAGCGCCATATTGTGGGAGAGCAGATGCATAGAGTAAGTCTTAATTCCAGTAACAGTCTAGTCCGAGTTGCTCCCCACATGTATCTATCTATTTTTCATGACTTTTCTGGAAGCAACTACATAAAATAACAGAATAAAGGGTTTTTTTTTTTTTTTTTTTTTTTTTATAGCTTTGGCAGGAGTGAATGAATCCCAGTCCAACACAATTACATTGCACTGAGTTGCAGGTTTTTCGGAAAGCATGGAGTTTTCATTGATAACCTAAGAATTTTCACCAGGGGAAGAAGTGGTGGAATGCATTATCCTCATTGGGTGGGAAAGGTGGTGAGGTATGGGTTGTAGCCCATAAAAACGACTTTGAGACTAATATCCTCAGATACGGTTTGTGCTGGAGATGTATGTATTCCTTTTCTTTGTTTTTGCAAACATGCAGAACTCTAGAATTGTACCACTGTCCATCTTCCAATGAATCTAGGCATCCTCCTGAGGGCTCCTGTGCTGGGGGAAGTTCACAGAGCAGCATCGGCTGAGCCACCTGGGGCCTCTCTCAGGAGCGGAAGCAGGAAGATGAGTATGGTGGCACCAGAAAAGAAGGTCCTGCATGGTTCTGCAGTCTCCACAGTGTGTTACTTAAATGTAGAGTTGTGAGCGCATCTGAAAGACTGGCACTTTATGTATCATAACATGAACTCTGCAATCTAGTCAAAGCCTTTTAAAGTTTATTATTAATTTAAAAACCACAGAAATTATTGTCAATTTTTCTTCTCCTACTCCTCATTATTCTCAAATCTATAATATCAGAAGAGGAAGCTCTTGCCAGGTAAGATAGCAGGAAATTTGAGGGCAACAGTCACTAATGAATCCCAGATAATTAGAACTTTTTAAAAATTAAGGCAATTTTCAAGGCTGCATTAGCAGTTCCATGTCCTATATTTACATGATAAAACTTCAATTACCTTTAGATAATGATGTAAACTTAGCATAATGATGTGTATATAGAATGCATAAAGTTTCCACTTAATTATTTAATTAGTTGCTGTTATGATTAAAGTGATACTTTCTTCCTGTTGTTGTTGGAGTCCTTGTTAGAATGCTTCCTAAATTTTTTTATTCATGGCTATTTTTCTCCTGCTAAGTGCAGTTTACTGGTGACTTTTAATTTTTTCCTGCATTTCTGGAATGCTGCATTGCATCTGAGTCATGCTCCGTGAACCATTTGTTACGGGGCCACAGCACTGCTGCAGAAGATGACTGAGGAATGCACGCTGGCTCCAACAGAGTCCCCAAGGATTCTGCTCTTTTTAATAAATAAATTCTTAGGAGTAGTTGGTTGGCATGGTTGTACCAAAACCAAGAACTGACCATTAGCTATGTGAAGTTTCCAGCTAATGGAGGTTTACTATAAAAAATAATCTTTTAGGGTGGGAGATGTAGGCTCTTTTAATTTTCTCTCCATCTTCCTGTTGGCCTTGGCCAGCAGCCGGTCACAAAGCTGGAGAAGGTAGAGTCAGCTGGGGCTGAGGGTGCTGGTGGTCTTATTCTGGCAAGGGTGACCAGGTTGACTTGTGCAGGGGATGTGCTGAGAACGTCCACTGTGAACTGTCCAATACAGATGTGGAGAAAAGTGATGACTGCTTTGAGCGTCAGACATTTAAATAAAATGGGTCACAATTGAATTCTTGAGTCCAAATGTGAATGCTTTAGTGAACGCTTTCTTTTTGGAATATCCTTCACCTCTGCTCCAAGACTAAGTTCAAACACTTCATTTCTGTGAGGGATAGCTTCCACCAACACCTTTTGCCATCAACCTGCTGCCACCTGCCACCCATCAGAGGCGCTACAGCTAGGTGGTTACTTGTTGTCTTCTGTGGATCACAGTCTTCTTAAAGGTGGGAAAAACTTTAGTCCCTAAGTATTTCTGACATGTGGCATATATTAGAAGGTAGTTTCAAACCAAACCAAGCTAGACCAAAACAAAGAAATCTCAAAACAGGTAACAGCAACAGGACTTGGGAATGACAATACCAAACTAGCCATGTTCCTTGAAAAAAAAAATCTATTTAGCAGATTGCGTGAAGAAATGAAGTACATGTTTAGTTTCTTTTTTTCTTTTTTTCAAAAGCCACATTATTGAGGTACAATTTACAGGTAAAAAAACTGTACTATTTAATGCATACCACTTGATGAGCTAAGGGATAAGTATGCACCTGTAAAGAAATCATCACCACTATCAAGATCAAGGCCATAAACAAATCCATCATCTCGTAAATTTTCCTCATATCCCTTTTATCACCTCTTCCTCCCCTCCCTCCCTCCCTCCCTCCCTTCCTCCCTCTCTCTCCCCCTCTCTCTCTGTAAGGATACTTAACATAACACCTACCCTCTTAGTAAAGTTTAACACAACAAAGTGTTGTCAGCAATTGGCACTATGCTGTATAGATCTCCAGAACTTATTTATCTTGTATAACTCAAATTTTGTACACTTTGAGTATAATATTCTCAAATTGGTTCCCCCAACTTCAGACTCCTGACAATTACTATTCTACTCTCCGCTTCTATGAATTTGATTATTTTAGATTCCACATATAAGTCACATCATGTGGTATTTGCTGTCTGTGCCTGGCTTATTTCATTTAACATGATCACCCAACTCTACCCAAATAGCCTTAAATAGCAGGATTTACTTCTTTTTTTAGGGCTGAAAAATATCCCACTGTATGTATATATCACATTTTTCTTTATTCATTCATCCAGCCATAGATGGACATTTAAGCTGTTTTCATTTCTTGACTGCTATGAATAACGCTGCAATGAACATGAGAATGCAAGTATTTCTTCATGATCCTGATTTAAACTCCTAAGGATAAATACCCAGAAGTAGAATTGCTTAGATCATATGGTAGTTCTATTTTTAATATGTTTAGTTTGTATGAGGTTGCATGCAAGCTTGTTGATCTAAATTATGAGTTGAAGATGAAAAAGTGAAAAGAGCAGCAACACTTCTTAAAGTAGGTGCTGAATTATCAAATGGAAAAGTAAGATGTCCACTTGCCAATATAATTCATCATAATTTACGAGTCTCCAATGACCACCAAGAATCAGTAATTAAGCATGTGGTAGCAGAAGGGGTTTAATCCCAATTGTCACTCAACTCATTACTTACATATGCCATTCACATAGCAAGGAATCACCCATTTTTCATTTCAAGATAGTTATTTTAAGCTGGATAGAAATTATATAATGAAGATTTGGTGATGTATTCATATATTGTCCTAGAAAGATGATAGTATGGCGCATGGCATTAATATAATGTTAGTCACATAGTAGATACTTAATATCCATGAAATGTATAATTAATAATGAAAATGCTAAAATATTATCACACTTATTGATCACATCAATTTTTTTTTTCTATCCATGCTTAAACTAAAACTTCTTGAAATCCTTGGTTTGAGTTTCATGAGTGCCAAGTAACTTGTGATGTTTAAATACTATTTTTCATTTACTTGAGAGACAAACAGAGGGCTTCAACTGCTGGTTCACTCCTCAAATGGCCTTAATGGCAGGGGATGGGCCAGGGTCAGAGGCATGAGCAGAGTAAAGAGCCAGGATCACAATCCAGGCCTCCTACATGAGCAGCAGGATCTCAGCCACTGAGCCATAGACCTAGTGCCGTCCAGAGTTTGTACTGGAAGGCAGCTGGAGTCTGAAGCCAGAGTTCAGAACCAAACTTACTGTGATATAGGATGTTAACAAAGAGGTTATATGCATCTTTTAAATTTCTGATGAAGAATTTAAATACCAAAGTTCATTTTCAATAGGTGAAAAATGGTTGTCACAGAATTCTTCCAATCTCAACTTTAAAAAATTTTTGCTACCTTTATTTGAGGCTAAATGCCTCTAATGTTGAAATCTCATATTGGGGCATGCATTTGATGCAGCAGTTAAGATGATGCTTGGGGCACCCACATTCCATTTTGGAGAGCCTGGGTTCAAGCCCTGGCTCCGATTCTAACTGTAGATTCCTGCTAATGTACACACTGGGAGGAGGCAGCAGGTAGTAACTCCTATGGTTGGAATCTTGTAATCCATGTGGGAGACTAAGACTGACTTCTAGACTCCTGGCCTTGGCCTGGCCCAGTCCCAGCTATTGCAGAATTTTGGAGAGCGACCTAGTAAATGGAAGATCCCTGTCTCTTTGCCTTTCCAATAAATGAAATTAAAAAAAAAAAAAAAGAAATTCCATTCCATATTAAAAATTTTGAGGATGAAAGTGGCTTATTTTCCCTAGCACTTCTTTGTTTTTATTTAGATTTTAGTCTTATCTTTCATCAAAGTTCATTAAAAAATGTGTCTCTGACTCATGAATGTGACGAATGTGTTGAAGGCTCCCTGAAGGAAAACGATGAGCAGAGACAACATTTCTTGCAGGATCCTTATCTGCTAAGCTAGAGTCTCTTAGTGAAATGCCACATGTGAGAAATGCTAATTAAGGAGGCTGGGAGAAAAGAGTTGCTACCTTTCCAAACAACATTTAAAAAACAAGTATTATTAACACGGCAGTTCTATGAAACACTCAAATCTTACATAAGCATGGCTTATTTTTTATTTCCCAAAAAAGATGGCATTTGGGCAAACCAAAACCAATATATTCTTACATTTTTCATTTAGAGAGAGCAAGCAAACTAGAGAGAGAAAGAGCGAGCACTCTCATCTGCCAATTCACTCCCCAAATGTCTTCAGTGGTCAAGCGTGGGCCAGGTCAAAGCAAGGAGTCTGGAACTCAACCCAAGTCTCCCACAAGGGTAGCATGGATCTAACCACTTGAGTCAACCTGCTGCCTCGCAGGGTCTGCATTAGCAGGCAGCTGGAATCAGGCACCAGAATCAATTCCAGATACGCTGATGTAGGATATGGGGATCCTAACCTGTGTCCTGACTGCTAGGTTAAATGCCCACCCTCGAAACTGAGTACTTTAAGTTGTGAATTTGAGAGGAAAAAAACTTCATCTAGTTAGGAATGTAATAATGCTTCAAATATTTTTTCCCCCATTTTATAGTCATTCACACGGTCATCTGCAAAATCACTAGTTACAAAGAAGCTGAAAAAGACTGCTTTAATTTATTAAAGAAAAAAATTTTTGAGGAGAGACAGCATGCATGTGCTCCATCACTGGTTTACTCTACAAATGCCTGCAATGTCATGGGTCAGGCCCAAACAGGGAGACTGGAACTCAATCCAGTCTCCCATGTGGGTGGCAGAGACCCAATCATTTGAGATGTTACTGATGCACCCCAGGGTCTGCATTTGCAGGAAGCTGGAGTAGGCAGCCAGAACAAGAAATCAAACTCAGGTGCTCCAATGTGGGGCTCAGGCATTTTAAACACTAGGCTACATACTCGCCCCAAATACTATTTCCAAATAGTAACATTACACTCATTTATGAGGATGTTTACCAGGAGAAAAATTTTATAAGCTACTAATTTCAATATAAAAGGGCTTAAATTCAAGGGTGTTTACATTTAGAATTTGAATTTAGTCTTTAGAATGGCCCCAGGGCTAATAACTTGTCTACACAGAAGGTTAACCAGATATGCATCTCTGGTTAATTGGACTTACTGCCAAACAATGTACTAGCAAACTGAAGGATCTGGATTCATCACAAAGACCACAAAACAAATGGGCTTTGTCTGGTGAGTTCAGTTTCCCTACTGATTGAAACATCATGCCAGTAAAACAATCTACTTGACTTCTCAGTGAGACAGATACCCCTGCGACATACTTACTACATAGAAACACATCTTTGTTAAGTGGCCTAAATGGTCAATTTTCTAAAGCTCACCATCAAATATCTCTGTTCTTTATGTCTGTGTTGAATTATGTCTCAGGAAGTAGAAGGACTCTTTGTTGTCACGTGTCCTGAACTACTGTCATATTTTGCACAACTGGAGACTTTTTTGGAAAATGGGTAATCTGGATATCAGGTATCAGAAATTATAAAGGTATCTGGCCTTCCTTCAACAAGAACTGCTTTTCCTAGTATTCAAGTTGGAACTTGGATAAAAATTTAGGCAGAAGGTCTCTGTGGGGTGCTTTTAGGTCATTTTCCACATAATGAAGAGGGTGTAGACCAGAGAGACAATATTTAAGAAGTAAAACAACGAAAACAACAAGAAGTCTTTCCAACTCTATCTGCCTAGTCTGCCAGTGCTTCCATCTTCACAGTACCCAGGCTAGCCAAGACCTAATCTTATGTGGAACAAGGGGATGCTTCAAATGAGCACAGAATCCTATTACCTTTCTTACTTAAAGTGTGAGACACTAAAGGAAGACAGCTTGTTAAAGAGCGACAGTGTGTTTTGGAAAAGTTGGTTACCATGACCTAGACGGGACTGTTACACAGCCCTGCTTGCAACTGCTATCCTCAGAGTCATGCCTTGGTGGTGGGGGTACAAGTCACACCGCCTGGAGTGGGACACATTCATTCACCCACTGAAGGACACGGCGAGGGTTCATTGTGTTGGCTAATACTGGGTTGCTCAGGAGCACACAGAAATGAATGAACAGGATATCATTATTCCCTCGAGGACTCCTGGTCTGGTGGGGAAGATGGTGACAGACACTCCAAAGGATTAGGTTCAGCACAGAATGGAAGCACAAGGTAGGGAGTGATAATCTCTGCCTAAGGGGCTACAGATGGCCTCATGGAGTAGGAGACTGGCTTCAGGGAATAGTAGGTATTTTCCAGGTCAAGACAACAGGGAAGGAATTACAGGTGGAGGAGACATCAGGGGAAAAGGCCCGGAGGTATATGCAAGAACCAAAATTAGTGTTATTGTTTCAAAATTTCATTTATTTCCCAATTAAGCTTGGTGAGGGGGGACTGTGTGTGAGTGGCAGGACAGGAGGCTGTGAGGGCGGGTCATGGCTAGATTGTAAAGCTGTCTTTGTTCTGCTTCAGTTAATAGGAAACCAAATAAGGTTTTAAAGTAGAGGAAGGATGAGGTCAGAATTGGTTTAGAACAATAATTCTGATGTTAATACTGAGAATGGACTAGAATGGGCAGGCATTGTCCACAGGCCAATGGGAGGAAGTAATCAGAGGATAGGGGTCAAGAATTACGTCTTGTACCCTAGTGTAGTCCCAGTGGCAAGGGTACTGGCCACAAGGAGTGAGTGCTCAACAGATAGCCCTTGAATGAAAAAGTGAGTGGCAATGGGAGGAGGGAGCAGATCTGAGAAATATCTAGAGCAGACACAGAAGAAGAGGTGGTGAGTACTGGATGTAGGTGGCAAAGGAGAGGTTTGTTTTTTTTTTTTTTTTTTTTTTAAGGACAAGTCTGGAAAACTGTGCTTGGGAGGATGGTGGTGCCAAATACTGCAATCAAGGAGAAAGGAGAGCAGGACTTGGCAGGGAGGATAAGGCTGTGAGTAGTACTACTCTCCCTGCGTCTGCTCGGGGGCAGCACTCTAGAGAGCCGAGAAAAGGGGGCCAACGGACAGACAGAGACCCTCTCTCACACAGGCGCTGTGCTTGCCACGCCCCAGGAACTGAGCCGGATGCCTTCCCCATTGCTTTATTCAATCCCCACAAACTCTCTGAATTTGGTGGTGTTGTCCTTTTTTTACAGGTGGGGAAGCTGAGCTTAAGTTGAATCTTGATGAAGAATGGGATGGGAGAGGGAGTGGGAGATGGGATGGTTGCGGGTGGGAGGGAGGTTATGGGGGGAAAAAGCCGCTATAATCTAAAAGTTGTACTTTGGAAATTTATATTTATCAAATAAAAGGTAAAACAAACAAAAATGACATACTGACAGGTGGCAGAGCCCAGATTAAAAACAAACCCCCTTCTGACACAAAGCCTGGCTTTTTTTTTTTCATCCCATCAAAATGCCTCCCTCATTAAAGTGGACAATTGGAATACAGGATTTTCTACACTCAGAAAGCCTAAAGCCTGGAAGCAGTGGTGCTTTGCAAAGAAACCAAAGCATAATGTCTGTTAACTCTGTGCTTGATTCATACTCCAAATCTGTCTATATCATTCATAGGGCTATTGTGAGGAATTAACCAGATGTGAACATTCTTTGAAAAATCTAAACTACTACATAAAAACAAGGTGATACAAAATGAGAAGGAAACACATTCAGATTCTTGTTAGGGAATCTAGAAAAGTACGGAAGGTGATAGGAACTGCAAATTCTTGTTATCAGGACCATTGGACTATCAAGGTCATCTCTCCAACCAGAGAGCTTGCTGAGTCTCTGTCTTTATGAGCCAGTTTCATAAAACACAAGAACCTAAATTTGAGATATAAGGTCAAGAGTGAATCTTGGTCGGTGCTGCGGCTCAATAGGCTAATCTTCCACCTGCGGCACTGACACCCCGGGTTCTAGTCCCGGTCGGGGTGCCAGATTCTGTCCCAGTTGCCGCTCTTCCAGGCCAGCTCTCTGCTGTGGCCCAGGAGTGCAGTGGAGGATGGCCCAAGTCCTTGGGTCCTGCACCCGCATGGGAGACCAGGAAAAGCACCTGGCTCCTGCCTTCAGATCAGCGCGGTGCGCCAGCTGCAGTGCACTGGCCGCGGCGGCCACTGGAGGGTGAGCCAACGGCAAAGGAAGACCTTTCTCTGTCTGTCTGTCTCTCTCACTGTCCACTCTGTCAAAAAAAAAAAAAAAAAAAAAAAGAAAGAAAGAGTGAATCTTGCCTCCCCAAGTCAGAGAGTTTACAACTTTACTTGTTTCACTCCTCTTTCTAAAAATAAATCTAAATTTCTAGCACTTGTCTCAGCAGGGTTCCATCATGGTCTGGGCTGAGTTGCCACTGGGTGTGGAGTAAGAATTACACGCCCATGAAGGGTCCACGGACAATGGGGTGAAGTGTCTTCCCAGTGGAAGCATGCTGATTGTGTGCCTAGACACTCCTGGTAGCCACAAAGACAGCAGGAAGCAGCTCATTACATGGAACTGAAAGCATTAAGTTGTTACACTCATCCCTTTCCTCTCCACATGGCTGCTCCTCTTCACCCAGGTGTAATCTTAGATGGCATTCAGTGGAGAGATGGTTGATGACTCTCCTCTTTAAGAAGGCTCTTCATTGGGGCCGGTGCTGTGGCACAGTGGGTTAAAGCCCTGGCCTGAAGTGCCAGCATCCCATTTGGGCACCGGTTCTAGTCCCAGCAGCTCCTCTTCCGATTCAGCTCTCTGTTATGGCCTGCAATAGCAGTGGAAGATGGCCTAAGTCCTTGGGCCCCTGCACCCGCGTGGGAGACCTGGAAGATGCTCCTGGCTTCAGATCGGCTCTGCTCCGGCCATTGCTGCCATCTGCAGAGTGAACCAGTGGATGGAAGACCTCTCTCTCTTTCTCTGCCTCTCTGTGTAACCCTTTCAAATAAATAAAATCTTAAAAAAAAAAAAAGGCCCTTCATGCACTCTCTGAATACGCTCTACCTGTCACCTGGTTCTTTCTATAATTTCCAAACATACATTTGCTTCTCTAAGTAGAACGAGGCAGCATGTCTAGTGATTCAGCCCGACACTTAGCACAGGCTCAGCATGAGGTAGGCATTTGGCCTCATTTGATGTCTTAATGCACAAATGGTGCTAAATCAAAGATGGTGAGATAAGTGACAGGAAAGCAGAAGGGCAGCTCAGCACTCGGGGGATCTTGTGTGATAGTCAGGCTTACTTGTGACCTGAAATCAAGAACAGAGAAGGGAACTGGTTCACATGAGACCTGAGGACATTCCTCCAGTCTCATCAGCAAGACAGAGTGACCAGATGAGCTGAGCAGCCCACACGCAGGCCTGAAGGAGAAGAACAGAAGCATCACTATTTCTCAACCTGAGAGTAGGTTACTTGTTCTCTAGTTAAATATGCATGGTACATAAAAATAATTGTGCAGACAGAAGGATTCACAGTTGCTCAAAGTAGACCAGGAAAGCGTTTGAACCATTCAGTGGGTGGTGGTGCGACTGCTAGGGGAACCAGGACTGTTCCAGGGGTGGGAATAGAAACTACTCCAGGAAATGGTACTGTATGAAATGATTTACATATTTGAGGGCATGGGAGGTTCTGGAACTGCATTTGTTCCCCTCTGTTTCTACCACTGAAATTAACCATTGAGACCTAAAATGAGCAGATGCTATGTAGTGATGTGGCCGAAAAGTCACCCAAGACTAGTTGACTGGCCAGGCTTTATGCATAATTTATCACATTAGGTCTCTACAACCTGAACAGAAAGTCATGCCACCCCCCGTTTTACATATGAGGTAACAGGTTCAGAGAAGTTATGCAAGCATCCAAGTTTGCGACATTTCAACTTGTATTTTCTTTACCATGAAGCCGAAGTCTAGAAAGCCCAACTGTTTAGGATATAATAATACTGCTTTTTGCAATGTCATTTTTTATTTACCTTTCAGGTATCAGAATGTATTTCTGACAGTAGGACAGCAGTGCAAAAATGGTAGCTCTCAAGAGATGGGGTACATCTCCCATTTAGAAACAGAATTAGGGGAAGGGTAGTTTTATTTCCTGTCAATTAGAATGGCAGTCACTTAAAATTTCACCCATTTCCTATTGAAAAATTTTAATCTAACTAAACAGGTTTTTGTTTTTGTCTTTTTAGAAACTACCACTTTTCAAACTCTCTCCTTGTAAAATACTCCTTTACCAGTAGACATTGTCTTTGGCAATTCTAAAGAAGGTATTTGAATTCTACATCTTGACTACAGTTGTGAAGAGAGTTGAAATATGCAATAGCCATATTTTTAGTACCAAAACCTGCTCTTGTGGTGTTGCATTTTGCTGACTTGTACACCCTGCAGGACTTCAGTGCTTTAAATATGCCCACAAGCTATTTATTGCTGCCTAATGTACTTATTCATCAATTTTTGAAAATAGAAGCATTTTATGGAACATAGTTCATCTTGTGATGATGTAAGTGATCATATCTAGTTCTTCACCAAAACTACATGGAGTACTTGGTATAGTGATTACTCAGTAAGTAATTACTAAATGAAGAAAATATATGGAGGTAAAAAAAGTATTTTCCCATAATCCTACTTACAGGTAATTTCTAGGATTACATTGGCTTAAATACTGGCATAGCCTATAAAAATACACAATCAACGTGCAAAGTTGGGCAAACAGGGATGCAAAGTTAAAAACTGGCTCTAGGCCAGTAACTTTTTTAAACATCTATTTTATTTATTTGAAAGGTAGAGTGACAGAGAAAGAGATCTTCCATCCCCTGGTCCACTCCCCCTTGGTTGCAATGGCCAGGACTGGGCCAGGCCAAAGCCAGGAGCCTGGAACTCCACCCATGTTTCTCACATGGATGGCAGGGACCAAGTACTGGGGACATTATATGCTGCCACCAGAACTTTGGCAGGGAGCTGGATCTGAAATGGAGCAGCTGGGACTTGAACCCGTGCTCCTATATGGCATGCCAGCATCACAAGCAACAGCTTAATTTGCTGTGCTACGGTGCTGGTACCCAGCCAGTGATTTTTTTTTTTTTCTTAAAAGAAGGTCTTCAAATATTTGTGAAGTACAATAAAATGCCTTTGCTGCCTTTTCCATCTACTTTTAATAATTGGCATCGTCATCTGAACTCACTGTCCCTTTCAAACTAGTCATTTGTTTGGGATCCTTAATTACGGAGAGTGTCAACTTTGTTCCTGCAAGACTAACGGTCAATGCACCGTCTTTCTCAGAAAGCACAGGGAGTCAAGCCAATCCTTTAAGGTCCTTGATGGGTTGTGCTCTGGAATTTGATCTTTCCAGAAACACTGCTTTTCTCTGGTCCTTAATTTTCTTGTCTGCATGATGGAATATCCTCTATCTCAGACGGAAAGTTGCAAATATAGATACAAATATAAATATAAAATGCCATTGTCCTCAGGGAACAACAGTTTGTGAGGTGCAAGCATCAGTGGTGAGGAACAGGACTGATACCTGACATATCAGGGTTTAGTAAATCATTTCTATTTTTCATGATGTATATGCAGTGTAGCTGAAAATGATCAGCCACAAGTTATACATGGGAGCTACACAATTGCTCATGTTGATCAATTCTCCCAAATGCTTTGATACAAGACATCAATGTCTGAATTAGGGACTGGACCTTAGGGAGAGCACTGACCTCTCTCGGTTCTGATGAACTAAATAATACCAACTTTCTGTATGTCCATTAAAAGCATTTAATGTGTTGATTGTATGTCTAGAAATGGATATGTTAACAAAGTGAGTTGATTTTATATGTGTGTTTATATACATATGTGGGTGCAGCCTGAAGAAAAGTTTCCTTTCCATATGTTTTGTTATTTAACGTGGCTGAGGAGAGTGGTCACTGTCACTCTCGTCCACAGGTTGGGCAGGGTCTGGTAAGATGCAGAGGTGGGGAAGGACAGCCACAGGCAGTTTCTGAATAACCTCTGCGAGCCTAGGAAGATGATTGCAACTTTCCAGGGACAAAAGAGGGAAAGTCAATTCATCGATTAGTCCTGATAGTCTGTTGGTAGAGTCTTTCGGTTTCTCTCTATGATAGAATAGTGTCATCTGCATACAGGGATAATTTGACTTCTTCCCTTCCGGTTTGTATGCCTTTTATTTCTTTCTCTCGCCTAACTGCTCCAGCTAAAACTTTCAGTACTCTGTTGAATGACTGCAATGAAAGTGGGCATTGTTGTCTGGTTTTGGACCTTACAGGAAATGCTTTTAGCTCTTCCCATTCAATATGATGCTGTCTGTGGGTTTTTCATACAGAGTATTTATTAGATTGAGGTATGTTCCTTCTACATATAATTTATTCATAGCAGCAAAGACATGTAACCGACCCAGGTATCCACTGACAGATGAACAGATAAAGAAAATGTGATATATACACACAGTGGAACATTAGTCACACAAAAGATTGGAATCTGATATTTGCAGTTAAATGGGTGAAATCAGAGATTGTTATATTAAGTAAAGCAAGCCATACACAGAAAGACAAATGCTGTACCTTGTCCCTCTTATGTAGAAGTTTAAAAACAGTCAATCTTAAAATAGGCTGGGAAGGGTTGAGATGGGGGATACTGGGAGGTTGGATAACAGGCACCAAAACACAATGAGACAGAAGTAACAATATCTACTTGTTCACAGTACAGTGGGGGTGATTATAGTTCACAAGGATGTGTTTTATAAATAATTGGAGGATATTAGCCAGTAGGCTCCAAGCCCAAAGAAAAGATAAGGAGATGGAAAGGCTGCTGACTTGAAATGATTTGATTATACTATATATATATGTTGACATATTGTACTGTAACCCATAAAAATGTGCATATTTTACATGTTAATCAAAAATTGTTAGTAACATAATTTATAGAAAAGAAAAGCCAAAACAGTTTTTGAAGCATACTTTCTTCCATAAATAGAAAAACCAGCAGCAAAGCACATCATGCAATGATAGATTCTACTAGAGAACACAAATGACATGACATGAGTGTTTTATCAAGTACTAGGTGGTGAAAAGAAAAAAAGCAGAATTATAGCACAAACATTCCTTAAAATATCAACTATGTGAGAAAGTAATACAATGGAGAAATAGTAATTCCTAAGACATAATAAGCCCTGCACACAAGTTCTCAATCTAATGATAAGTTTATAAGAAACTACCCTGTCAGGCTATGATGAATCCCATGTGAAAAGACAACGTATCATGGGAACACAGAAGAGGAAGTAGTTATTTCTATGAGGACCAAGGACACTTTCAAAGACGTGAGAATATTTTAAGAACTTGGAATACATAAAAGATGTTGACAGGGAAGGGAAGATATAAAGGTAATGTAGGCCAATGTACCTGCATGGGTTAGGAATGGGCTATGATGTGAACAATGCTTGGAGAATCAAAGGTCTTCTGATATTGCTGGAAGACAGTTGTATCAGCAGCCAGGAGCTGAGGTTGCATTTCAGGGGGCCTTGAGGCTAAAAGAAGAGAAAATTGATGGAGCTTGGGGAGGAGAGGTAGGGGTGGACCCAGAGCACACACAGAATCCTTAGCTTTGGAGAGATAAGAGAGATACATACTTCTCTGAGCAGGTGAATCTGGATGTCACTTGGAAAAGCCTAAAGAAGAAGCAGCATTAAGTTCTAAGAGAACATTCCTGTTACCTTCCCTTCAGGCTCTTGGTGTGATGGGAGGCAATGTCACTGAGTGAATTTAGTTAGCAGGGGTAGGAAGCTTAAGAAGCATAAAATAAAGGTTTGCTGAGCTATTTATGGGGATCAGCAAACACGAAATGAATGAAGGCATGGCTTCTACACACAAGGTATTCACAAGCTAGTTGGAGGAACATGTAAGGACATCATGTACTTTTGCAGACCAGGAAAAGTTAAATAAATGGTTCATAAAATAGGATTGAACAGAGGGAAAAGCATATTCATGAACTGTTTGAGAAAGAAGTTTGCAGCTTTACTTGTATAATAAACCATGGTGTACTGTAATTATTTTGGGGGTATATGTTCCCTTCTTAATGTTAAAAAAATTTCATTACCTATGTGACAAAAGTTATTCTTTAGGCTGGCGCCGCGGCTCACTAGGCTAATCCTCCGCCTTGCGGCGCCGGCACACTGGGTTCTAGTCCCAGTCGGGGCGCCGGATTCTGTCCCGGTTGCCCCTCTTCCAGGCCAGCTCTCTGCTGTGGCCAGGGAGTGCAGTGGAGGATGGCCCAAGTGCTTGGGCCCTGTACCCGCATGGGAGACCAGGAGAAGCACCTGGCTCCTGCCATCGGATCAGCGTGGTGTGCCAGCCGCCCTGCGCTGGCCACGGCGGCCATTGGAGGGTGAACCAACGGCAAAGGAAGACCTTTCTCTCTGTCTCTCTCACTGTCCACTCTGTCAAAAAAAAAAAAATTAAAAAAGTTATTCTTTCAGCTTTATTCAAGTTTTGGATGACATCTGATGCACAGATTCATGTACAAGTTCTAATAATTGCAAGCATCTCCCACTGCCATCCCCTCTGCCCAGGATCTTCAGGTCACTGTTAGAACTACTGCATTCCACGGCTCCCCCTAAGCAAATAGGGTGTTTTCAACAAGAACACAGCACTAGATGGTAGCCCTGACAGAGGAAGCTCTTGAATCATGGAGAAAGCATAGTTCAGAGTAGGAGAGAGAGAATGGAACATGCACAGTGTGTTCAGAGAGAAAAGCTGGCTAGTTGAATGGAAGAGAGTGTTTTTCCAGTAGAGCTTTGAGGGATGAGGCTGGAAGAATAGGCTGAGGTTAGACTCTGTGTCTTGACTTTGCTAAGGAATCTGTTTCTCATTCCATGGACACTATGGAGCCATGGAACAGCACATTTTTCTTGCACTGCTAGAAACTGCGATGTCTGACTTAGAATTTTTGGGAGATATAACTAAACACAACCTTAGCACGTCTCCTGAGTTTCCTTGAGGAAGGAAGTCTTGTGAGCCATCTGTTTTCCGTGAGATGAGAAAGGAGCGTATATTATCCACTTACATTAAGAATACTTCCCACTTCCCTTAGGGTTTCTGTCTCTGGGATCTCAGACAAGTGCTTATTTCTATGGATTTTCTATTTGCTAAAGAATGCTACGTCTAGTTTGTTATGATACATTTTCTGGAAAACATTCTTCTTCCTGGGAGCTCATTTGTTTTCTGAGTAAAACAAAGGCAGGATTCTAGAAGAGCTTTTGGGTCTATCACCAGGACTTCTGACATAAAACTAAGAATAGAAAATAATGGGAACTCAAGCTACCAGAAACAACTTCAATAGAACATTCACTCATGTGGTGGTACCAGAGCCCAAGTCTTCAAACAGAAATATTTAGAAAATGCTCACTGGTTTCTGGCAAGATGAGCATATTTTTATTTTTCAAGTCTTTATAAAAACAAAAAAAGATAACAATTTTAAACCTGGACATTAATCAAATATTTAATAATGCCAACAAGCAAATTAAATTCTACTGCAGTTCATGTGGAAAGACTAAAGGAATCAGAGTCATAGAGCTACAAATAAGCCATTGTGAATAGTTTATAAAGTGATTGATACATGAGCAGTGATTAATAATGAATCAGAGGTGATGCTATGAATGACAACAAACAGAAAGGACTTGTTAAATTACAAATTTTATCAGAAAAATATACTTTGGATGTTGATTCAATGTTTTCAATGGTAATAGGGAAAATAAGTGAACTTTTGTGTAATGCATTTTAGCTGATCAAATTCAAAGTGATACTATGAGACAATATTCAAATCAATACAGCCCAGGAGATGTTAAAGTGTAGGCTTGTGTGGCCTTCTGAATAACTGACATTTCTATATTTTATTTTTCTTAAGATCCATGTAACAAGATGGAAAAGCTCTCTAATTTTTTGGCTTTTTGGAGGGCAGATTTTTCAGTTTTGCTCAGATTTGGGTCAATATAGTGACATTTTGTTGATATGCAACAAAAACATTTCAACATCTATTTTGGACCCTTTTTTATTACATAGAAAACACTTCCTTGCACAGAGAAACAGAAGATAAATTGAACTGATTTTATAAGCTGCAATAAGTACAGCTTCCAGAAACAAATGCAAATGGAATGAACAGTTCTTACCATATGTTTCATGTAGGATAATCACGTTTTCCCTTACCCTAGGATGATTTTAAAAACCTGTTCTGTTAATGTATGTACGCAATTCTGCAATCCGAAGGATTTAAAAACCTATGTGTTTCCACCGCACTGAATATCTTAATACACATCATTTTTACATCTGGATGCTGAACACAGACACTGAAATATATTCTATGAACAAAGGAATTTGAAAGGGACTACAAATTCCTCATTGCATGCAGAAGCTGTCCTGTGTCGGCTCTTCACATAAATGCCAGGCTGAAGAAATGGAGGCTTCCAAATTTTAAGAATAGATGCAATACTTCTGTGTCAGTAAGTCTGACCCTTTGTTGTCTATATCTGCTCCTTAGAGATCCAAGCATGCCTTGTGCCTACTGAATGAATACTAATGTCTCAATTAAACCTTGACAGAGCAGCGCACTGCAGCCCTCACTTAAAATAAGCACCAAATTAGAAGGGGATAGGATGGGGAACGGCACATTGTGGACCCATTAAAAGAGGAAAAAATCCACACCTCCTAAAGTGCACTGAAAAGACTTTTTCTCTTCTTTCTAAACCCCAAAGCAAAGCCTGCTCTCATTTCCCCTTCATTCTCATACATCTTCTTCTGAGAGGTGAGGGGCAATGGAGCCAGAGTGGTTTTAAGTAAATGATGAAAATATTACTGACACACGAGTTCCATCTGAAATAGCCTCTTCATGGCTCATGGATTCTTGGACATCCCCTCCTCTCCGGAGTTGGGCAGGCGGGAAGGGCCTGAAATTTTCACACTTTAGTCCCTTTAGGTAAAACTGAGACAGCTTCTCCTCCCGAGTTTACGCTTCATAATTTCTAGTGCCTGTGCAGATAGTGATAACATAGATGGATCTGGATTCATATCTTGATTTTAGTAATTTCCACATCAATATTCTGGGAGGCCCCTCTTGGGAGTCTAGTCTCTAATCTCAAGAGAAGACTGATCTAGAGTCTTCGCTCCCCCCTCCCCCCGCAAATAAAATAAAAATAAAAAAGGAAACAAAGATCGACCATGACGGTGGAGTTAATGTGATCAATTTACAATGTTTGGACAAAAATGATGTTTGCCCAGCTGTTGATCTCATCAGGAAAAAAAACGGCCACAATAATCATCTTAGAAAAGAGCTTAATTAGTTTTGATTGTGGGATATCATGTAAAAAAAGTTCCACACTGATTTCTAATCTGATGATATTCATAAAATACTAGAGCTGGCATGAACTCCGGAGATGACTAAAGGAAAGGGATTTTAAGTTTGTGAAAAGAGATGCAGAGGGCCATGTCCCCAAGGTCACCCTGAGTTAACAGAAAAGTCAGGACTGGCTCCTGGGCTTCTGAGTTGGCTATTTTTTACATTGCCAATCACTTTCTGAGATTAATACTTTAAAAAAGAATGACAAAGTAACACAGGCTTTTTGAGGTTAGCTTTTCCTTATAACAAATGACTTTTTTTTCTGGGAGAAAAAAACTTGGCCTTCCTGTTTTTACATGTTTAAGATGCTACTGATATTTCAAATTTCATTTTTAAAATTCAGTAATGATTTTTGGGAGACAAATTTCCAGTTTCTGAAGGTAAGAGTTTGGGCCAATTCTCTTCATAATCTTAACTGCTTTAGTCACCCCTCAATGTAATAAGAGTTTGGTCTCTTATGTTGACAGTAAAGTTTTCTTTTCTGAAACTAGAACTAATGCCTTGACCTTGACACATATGAGTACAGGTCTTGAGGTCAGCTGGCCCACCTTGGAACCAATCCTACCACTTCCCAGCAGTGGTAGTGTTGAGAGAATTATTCAAACTTCTCTGCATTTCAGCTTTCTTATTTATAAAATGGGAATAACAATTTTTTTTTCAAAGGGATGCTTAGGTGAGAATTAAATGAGCTGATACATGCTAACTACTTACACAGCCAGCAGCACACAGTAACACAACATAGTTAACAGCTATTATTAGCAAAAAGAAATTAAAAATGATTTTCTACAACTGTCATGTATATATTGTAGTCAGAACTTTGCTTCATAATACACTAGGAATATGAAACTTCATCATTAAACTTGATTGACATTTTTACATAAATCCTTCTGAGACACTGTAACTTAGCAATGACTAACTCATGATTGGGGAAATACAGAATCTGAACCAGTCTGACATGAAAATTTGCTCATTGAAAAAAAGATAAACCAAGAGGGTAGGCTTGCTCCCTGTCAAGCATGAATCAGTAATGCACATTCCCTCTGTATCTCCCTCCTCACTCAAGGAAAAAAAAAATTTGTTCAAGACAACCTTGTTTTACATAGTATTCACATTTATACATATTCAGGACACATTTAGAATTGTGAAATGTGGTGTACAAAGTGAACATTTTGATAGGGCTAAGTTCCCAAAGAACTCTTTTGGTACCAGTATAAAATCCACAATTGCATTTAATAGTCCAATACAGACCCTGCAGGAAAACCAGCTCATCACTGAACGCGATCCCGCCCCCTCCACACACACATTACAGCATGCCCTCAGTCTCAGATCCACACCACTGGGGTTCTCACCAACTCTTCCTGGACTCAAATGTGGCTGGGATCCCCTCATGACAGGGGTAGCCAGCAATTCCAGGCTAGTCCTGCATAACAACTTTCTTACACTTAGTAAGTAGAATTCACCCCCTCATCCTACTAGTAAATATTTATTAACCGTAATGACTAATAATAGAGGTTCTGGCCTTTCTCACCCGAGAAGAACAAAACAGCAGGATTTTTCTGCAGCTCAGCTAGACCTCCACTTCTGTGACCTCTGCTGCTAACAGGCGCATCACAGGCAATGAACAGGAGACACAGCCATGCAAATTAGAGCAATGATGTTCCCTGTCACCTACAAAACCCAAAGGGCCCACATGGATGTGACCCACATGAGACTTCTGTGCTGTGTACCCATCTAGGTGGACACCCCGATTGGTTTGATTATGGAAACAAACTTGCATTCCCTTTTGAGGTACGTGGAGATTATTTGTTAATCTCCTTTTTTAAAAAGAAGTCTCAGGAGTTGGCTAAGCCTCTGGCTGTGGTGCCAGCATCCCATATGGGTGCAGGTCAAGTTGGGCTGCTCTGTTTCCAATCCAGCTCTCTGCTAATGGCCTGGAAAGCAGTGGCAGATGATCCAAGTGCTTGGGCCTTGCAACCACGTCAGAGACCCAGAAGAGGCTCCCGGCTCCTGGGTATGGATCAACCCAGCTTTGGCCATTTGGGGGGTGAACCAGTGAATGGAAGAGCCCTTTCTCTGTCTCTCCCTGTCTGTGGTTCTGCCTCTCAAATAAATAAATGTTTAAAAAAATGAAATATCAGATACAGTGTTTTGGTCGTACAGGTTCAATGTTGCAGGGAGAAGAGTTAGTATTGTGGAGTAGCAGGTAAAGCTGAAACCTGCAATGCCAGCATCCCACATGGGCACTGGTTTGAGTCCCAGCTGTTCCACTTCTGATCCAGCTCCCTGCCTATGGCCTGGGAAAAGCAGTGGAAGATGATCCAAGTGTCTGGGTTGCTGCCACCCATGTGCGAGAGCTGAAGAAGCATCTGGCTCCTGCCTTTGGCCTGGCCCAGCCCTGGCTATTGTGACCATCTGGGGAGTGAACCAGTGGATAGAAGATTCTCTTCCTGTTTCTCCTTCTCTTCTGTAACTCTGACTTCAAAATAAATAAATCTAAAAAATTTGCAGGGAGAGGGTATTTTGGAAGTAAAAATAAAATCATTCATGCATTGTGTCAGCTTGGTTGAAAGGCATTTAAAGATAATATATTGTTTTTTCCATGTCAAGTACAGACCATTGACAACAGCTGGGACAGAAGAAAACCAGTACATTAGGCAAAATAAAACATAAATTGCTAATGATTTAACTAAAGAAATTCTGGAGGCAGGGAAATAGCCCACAAAAAATAATGAATTCTTTTTCAATGATTGTCTTGATAACAATTGTAAAGGGATTGATACAGCAGACTCAGATAGATATCCACTAATATTCTGAATTGCCTACACATGCATACATGGTACCAGATTCACCCTAAATATAAACATGAGTTTACCTTCTTGGAGGTGGCCTAAAAGCACAATTTTGTCATGCCGTCAGTGACATTCACTCAATAACCATGAGAGCCAGTCTCCTCCCCTAGACTGTCTTGTCCCTATTGCTTCCCCAGTTGGACCTGGCCCACAACAGGTACCTGTTAATGTGTCAACTTGGCTGGGCCACCATGCCCAGGCATGTGGTGGTCAAGCTTTATTTTTTTTTTTTTTATTTTTTTTTACCTATGACTTTTTTTTTTCTGTTATTATTTTTTTTTAAACTTTTATTTAATGCATATAATTTTCCAAAGTACGACTTATGGATTACAATGGCTTCCCCCCCATACCGTCCCTCCCACCCACAACCCTCCCCTTTCCCACTCCCTCTCCCCTTCCATTCACATCATGATTCATTTTCGATTCTCTTTATATACAGAAGATCAGCTTAGTATACATTAAGTATGGATTTCAACAGTTTGCTCCCACACAGAAACATAAAGTGAAAAATAATAGATGATTTTTTTAAATGATGATGAAATCAGAGCAGACCTATTGTCATGTTTAATCCCAGTGAGAGTCAAGTTGGGAATTGATAATTTCTTTTTTTTTTTTTTTTTTTTTTTTACAGAGGATCAGTTTAGTATGCATTAAGTAAAGATTTCAACAGTTTGCACCCCCATAGAAACACAAAGTGAAATATATTGTTTGAGTACTCGTTATAGCATTAAATCTCAATGTACAGCACATTAAGGATAGAGATCCTACATGAGGAGTAAGTGCACAGTGACTCCTGTTGTTGACTTTACCAATTGACACTCCTGTCTATGGCATCAGTAATCTCCCTATGCTCCAGTCATGAGTTTCCAAGGCTATGGAAGCCCTCTGAGTTCTCCGACTCTTATCTTGTTTAGACAAGGTCATAGTCAAAGTGGAGGTTCTCTCCTCCCTTCAGAGAAAGGTACCTCCTTCTTTGATGACCTGTTCTTTCCACTGAGATCTCACTCACAGAGATCTTTTGCCAGAGTGTCTTGGCTTTCCATGCCTGAAATACTCTCATGAGCTTTTCAGCCAGCTCCGAATGCCTTTAGGGCTGATTCTGAGGCCAGAGTGCTATTTAGGACATCTGCCATTCTATGAGTCTGCTGAGTATCTCACTTCCCATGTTGGATCACTCTCCCCTTTATTTATTCTATCGGTTAGCGTTAGCAGGTACTAGACTTGTCTATGTGTTCCCTTTGACTCCCAGTCCCTTCACCATGACCAACTGTGAACTGAAACTGATCACCTGGAACAGTGAGATGGCATTGGTACATGCCACCTCGATGGGATTGAATTGGAATCCCCTGGTATGCTTCCAACTCCACCACTTGGGGCAAGTCAGCCTGAGCATGTTCCAAATTATACATTTCTTCCCTCTCCCATTCCCACCACCATGTTCAACAGGGATCACATTTCAGTTAATTTTCAACACTTAAGAATAACTGTGCATCAATTACAGATCTAAACCAGTCATATTAAGTAGAACAGATAAAAAAAACTACTAAGAGGGATAATGTATTAAGTTGTTCATTAACAGTCAGGGCTATGCTGATCAAGCCACCATTTCCCATAGTGTCCACCTCACTCCAACAGGTTTCCCTCTTGGTGTTCAGTCAGTCATCACCGATCAGGGAGAACATATGGTATTTGTCCCTTTGGGACTGGCTTATTTCACTCAGCATGATGTGTTCCAGATTCCTCCATTTTGTTGCAAATGACTGGATTTCGTTGTTTCTTACTGCGGTATAGTATTCTAAAGAGTACATATCCCATAATTTCTTTATCCAGTCTATCGTTGATGGGCATTTAGGTTGGTTCCAGGTCTTAGCTATTGTGAATTGAGCTGCAATGAACATTGAGGTGCAGACCGCTTTTTTGTTTGCCAATTTAAATTCCTTTGGGTAAATTCCAAGGAGTGGGATGGCTGGGTCGAACGGTAGGGTTATCTTCAGGTTTCTGAGGAATCTCCAGACTGACTTCCATAGTGGCTTGGTCAAGCTTTATTAAGGATGTTTCTGTAACAGTGTTTTTGGGTTAGATTAGCATTGAAATCAGTGGATTGTGAGTAAAAGCAGGATACCGCACAATGTGGCTGGGCTCATTCAGTCAGTTGAAGACAAAACCTGCCCTCCCTTGAGTAAGAAGGAACTCTGCCAGCAGCCTTTGAGACTGAACTGCAGATTCTGGACATACGAATTCTTAAAATTTCTTAAAATAGATCTCCGTGGTGTATACATATGTATTCACATCCTATTGGTTCTGCTTCTCTAGAGAACCCTAATTAAAAGCTCAATAAAAATATCTGTTGTCTGATGACCAAATGACTGGCTGTTGTCTCCCATCCCTCCAGGACTTGCACTGACTCCTGCTCCAGGTGTTGTTTAGACCTTGCCTAAATTGCCATCCCCTCTGTTATCTCCTTCCATGATTCCCCTCCCTTCCTTATCCAGGGTAAACTCCAGGATGCTGCTGACACCGTCACTATGCCACCTCCCCTGTCCTTCTACCTTGCAAGTCCTCAGCCTCTGATCAAATCCTGCATCTTTGCCCCTGCTGTGTTGTCTACTGTTGAAGTCTTCCCTCCAGCCTGCGTTCTACAGCTGAGCCCTCACTCCACGCAGAAACCCTGTCAGCCCCAAGCCTTGCCTGCTCTTCCTCCAGTCTCCATTTCTATCTTGAGACTCTTGCCTTTACCACTTGGCAAATGTTTCAAGTGGAACTCAGCACCTCCCCCATTTCTTGGTTCTCTTCTGTTTCCTGGTTTGGAATGAATTACCCTCCTACACTCATTCATCTGCCCAAGCCAGCAGAAAACTCGGCATCATCCATGCCTCTTCTCCCATCTTCAGTTCCAACATGCATCCAGTCATTCATTTAACAAATGTTGGCCAAGTGGCTACTCTTTTGCCAAGATTGTTCTAGAGCAAAACAAAGCATTCCTGCCCTCCTGGAGCTTATGTTCCAGGAAGGGAGAAGGACCAGGAGAATAGAAGTGATAAAATTTACAGAGTATATCAGGAGGTAAGTAAATAAAAACATGGAAAAACAGTGCCTGAAGAGGGTGAGAGTGCTTCAGGTGTGTGAGTGGGAGGGGCGCCGTGGGTGCTGGCAGAGTCCGTGTCTGGTGGAGGCCTGTTCCTTGTGGACGACGCCCTCTCTCTATACCCTCGCAGGGCGGAAGGTGTGAGAGAGTCTCTGCTTTTTGTTTGCTTGGCTTGTTTTTAGACAATGATCAAACTCCCCGCCCAAAGTCTTGCCTCCTAATCCCATCCCTTTGGGAGTCAGCCTTTCAGCACAGGAGCTTTGTGGGGGAAGGACACATCCAGACCACACATGGCAGGCCCTGGGGCAGGGGGTCCCTGGCATGTTTCGGGAGTAGCACAGAGGCCACAGTAACCCAACAGAGTCACCATGTCCTTCAGTTATGGCACTCATATGGACCCCAATCTATCCTCTGCACTGCTACCATTTCAATCCAGTCTCTAGTCCTTTCTCACCTATATTAATACCCCATTTTTATAACTTGCTTTCTTGTATCTGGTCTTGCCCCACCCCCATTGATTTCCTATACTCAGCTGGGATGAGCTTTCAAAAATGCAGATATTGCCTGATCAGAATTCATCCATGGCTCCCCATTGCCTCCGGCTGATGTGAGCACATGAGCAGAGCTTAGCTGTCTCCCACCTGTCTCCAGCCCACTTCTCCAATGATGCCTCACCTACCCCTGACACTTGGCTATGGGGCCCTCCAAATGCAAGGATTTCTCTTTGGCCCCTGGGTCTTTGTGGGTGCCACCTACCCCAACTCTCTTTCATCACTTGTCACTTCCTCCTCCCACTAAAAAGCAAGGCCTAGCCATACTAGGGACTGGGAGCAGTTTCTCTTCTCTCTTTCTCAAACAATATCACTTCCTGCACGAAGTTTCACCTGACCTCCTCCTCTCTGGTTCAGGTTCCCCTCTGCTATGTTCCCACCAGAGCTGTGTCCCAGGATGGCCCAAGTGCTTGGGCCCTGCACCCCATGGGAGACCAGGAGAAGCACCTGGCTCCTGCCATCGGATCAGCGCGGTGTGCCGGCCGCAGCGCGCCGGCCGCAGCGGCCATTGGAGGGTGAACCAACAGCAAAGGAAGACCTTTCTCTCTGTCTCTCTCTCTCTCACTGTCCACTCTGCCTGTCAAAAAAAACCAAACCAAACCAAAACAAAACAAACAACAACAACAACAAAAAAAGAAATGATCTCCACAGCCTCTCGACATCATGGTCTCCCCTGATAGGTTTTAAGGAAGGGTGGGACCATGCTTTTTAAAACCTCCCAACACCCAGAGTCTCACTTGATACAGGGATGCTATATAAATGTTGGTCATATGAGTAAAGACAAGAGTAATCCCTACATGGGAAGATGCAGATTACAGAGCTGAATAAGATAGGGGGAAGATGCACGTAGAGGCTGCACGTCACTTCCTCTAAGAATCAGTTTCTTATAGAAGCAGAATCTGTAGCCACACGGCAGCCATGCAGAAGAATGCAGTGCCGACTTGCACTGCTTCTGTCACTGTGGGTTAGGCTGAGTTTTAGGGTCATCTGGATTATCCTGATCCCTCTTTAGAGCCATTACAACAAATCTCATCTCAAGCACAGACTCTTCCGGCACTTGATCCCTTTTGTACACTTTAGCTCACACAGTGCAAGACCATCTCCAAACAAAAGGATCTCTGGTTTTGCAGACAAAAAGAATGTAATCCATTTCCTCCACGTGACAACAAAAGAAAATCTAAAATGGCATAAAAATCCAACAGTAACATCATCCAGACAGGAAAGCACTGAATCAAAATGAAATACGACCAAACGCAATCAGCATCTAACGGTAGGAAAAAGGCAGCTGTCATCTTCACTTCTCGCGTGCACTTCTTAAAGAAAATCATGTCTTTTAGAATAGAAGCCGGCTTCCTTTCTGGATTTTACATCATGATGCTTCTGGGAGGAAAGGCCTTCCCTGCATCCTCCAGGTTGGAAGGTGCCTCTGGAGCCTGCTTTGGTGTCTTACTCAGGAGAGCCCGCCTTCTTTCTGCCAAGAAGCTTCCCCAAGCCCCTGGATTTGACAGTCTTCTCCTTTTGTCTTCTATCTGACCCTGATTAAAATGCATTGTATATTGACTGATTAACAAACATGTTGCAGAATCTCCGGGTGCTTAGAGTCTAGAGAGGAAAGTCCTAGACTCAGAAACATGAAACTGCAATTCAAGGCAGAGCAGGGCCTGAGGGGGCTGCCGGAGAGGTGCCAAGTGTGGGCTGCGCAGGGAACAGGAACACTGGTGTTAGGTGTGGGCTGCTTGGAACGTCCCAGGAGCGGCTTGCCGCATGGCACAGACTAGGAATCCAGCTGTCTGGAGGTGGAAGAAACCATGGATGGTGCAGATTGCAGAGATACGGTTTCAAAATCTTGCAGGATGCACACATTGGGAAAGAAGTCCACAAAAAAAACACAAAAATCTCGGATGGCTTTAAATGAGTGCAGAGTACTCAAGATATTAATTTTTGGTTTTTATTTATTTACCATGTTTATTTATTTGAGAGATCAGTAGATACAGACAGAGACAGACCAATAGAGATATTCCATCTGCTGGTTCACACCCCAAATGCCTGCAACAGTTGGTGCATGGGCCTGGCTTAAACCAGGAGCCCAAAACTCCATCCAGGTCTCCCATGGGGGTGGCAGAGACCCAAGTACTTGAGCCACTGCTTTCTGCCTCCCACGATGCACATTAGCAGGAAGCTTCAGTCCAAAGCAGAACTGGGTCTCCAACCCAGGCATTCTGACATGGGACGTGGGCGTGCCATGTGGCGCCTTAACAGCTGTGCTAAACACTTCCACTCAAATGTTAATCTTTATAGAGATGCAGACAAGGTGTTTCACAAACTACCTCCAATACTGAAGACGAGACTAATTGCCCTCTTTAAAAAAAAAAAAAACATGAGACATGAAAAATATCTTTGGAAAGGAAGAGAGAAATTTGGGCAGAGTTGTAATCACCAGAAGTAGAGCCACCCCGTGGGATGAAGTTGCTAACACACTTAGCATGAGACCTGGCCCTGCTGGGTACACACTCAACAAGCGGGGCTTTCATTGTGGTGATGAATGACTATTTATGCAATGTCCTGCCGGCTGCCGCCTTACAGGGGAAAGGCTTCTGCACCTGAACAATAGGGAGGCATTGCGACTGCTCATTACGCAGCATATAGTATGGAGGCACTTTAAAAAGTTCATGGAAAATGGAAAAGATAGGTATATCTCAAAATCCATGCATCCAAGGAGTTCTCAAAAAGTTTATGAAAACTGTGTATTGTGAAAAAACTATGCATGGGCTCTTTCAAGTAGCGTCTGTGTTTAGGGGCTTGATGTGCTGTTTTCATTTTATCTTAGTAGTCCTTTTGGAGACATATTTTACATTGATTATGCAGATGGCAGCTCTGAGATGCTACGGGTGTCCAAGGGCACAAAGATGATTGGTGAAGGGGGAAGTAGTGGACGCAGGTGCCTGGCAATCAAGCCCAATTTCAGGGCTCCCAGGACACCCCCTCTATCTGACCCAGGCTGGCTCGTTCTCTTACAGAGCAGCCTCGTGCTTTCCCCTCCTCCTCAGAGACATTCTGATAAACACCTTAAGACAGGTACTACCCTCTGGCAGTTTCCATATTGTCTTATGCATGCTTGGTGCTCAATAAACATTCACTGAGAAATTTACAGACCAGGGCCTAGGAGGAGCTCCTCCAGTACCATCTCCCGCCCAGGTGAGGTTGAGATCTCCCCTTAAAAAGGTCAGGCATGAGACAAAACGCTCCTGGGAGGGACGTAGCTAAGACAAAGCTTGTGCCGAGCCAAGTGACAAAGGATCTGTGAGACTGGAAGGAGTTGCCACCTTAGGATATGCTTAGTGTTTAATTCTCTCTTCTGGTGAAAATTAGCTGAAGTTCCGGAACTCGAGCCATTTCCAGAATTATGGCAACTGTCTTTAATAGCCATTAATTTTTTGTGAAATTTTCACTTTTGCAACAAACACAAATATATATATTTCACCAACCCTCATCTAATGGGGAGAGTAGTTTTAAAACAAAAAGAGGGGCCAATGCTGCGGCACAGAGAGTAAAGCCACCACCTGCAGTCCAGCATCTCCTGTGGGCATCGGTTCCAGTCCCAGCTGCTCCACTTCTGATCTAGCTCCCTGCTAATGCACCTGGGAAAGCAGAAGCGGATGAACCAAGTACTTGGGCTCCTGCACCTATGTGAGAGACCTGGAAGAAGCTCCTGGCTCCTGCCTTTGGATCTGCCCAGCTCTGACTGTTGTGACCACTTAGGGAGTCAACTAGAGGATAGAAGATCTCTCTCTGTAACTCTGCCTTTCAAATAATAATAAAAAATATTTTTTAAAAAAATCCAAAAAAAAAAAAAAGGAAATCATGCCCATTACTATTATCCAATGATCTGATCAATCCATTGCTCACTACCATTTGACTCCTTGAAGCCTCACTTGCATCTGCAAAATAGGGATAATCAAACCTTCTGCTTCATATAAGCAGAGTGTGATAAAATGCCCTGAAATCCAGAGGTAGTATTGCCCATGGCAGGGCCTTGCCTGCTTCCTTCTCTTTGGTTGCGGTAGTTGAGAGGGATGCTCTGGGCCCTAGGCCTGGCTCCTTGTGTTTAGAAGAGCCTGTGCCGCGTTTTCTTTCTAACAGGAGGGTAGTGATGCAGCCAGCTACTAGAATCAGGAAGACTCCACGAGAATCCATGAACGGTGCATCTAAAGCCCTTATGAGGGGCCCAGCACACAAACAAGGCTAACGCGAATGCTGGCTGTGATCATGACGCTGCTTTCTCAGGACGGGCACACAAATGGCAGGGGTGCACAGTGACACGTTTCCAGAGCGTGGAAGGGTCTGTTAGCCCTGGTCTTTTGTCCGGTGCCGGGGTGATGGGTGGGCAGATCTGGGACGACCATCCCACAGAGGTGGTGGCCCCAGGAGCTATTCTGCCAGATTGAGAGGAAGCAGAGCACAACTTTGGGGAGTGGTTTTCCTTCCTCCCTCTGACCTTGCTTCCTTGATTTTTCTTTCCTATTTAAATAAGCCACGGAACTCAGAACTGCCTGCGAGGAGATGCTAGGGCAGCTGGGAGTCCAGCTGTGAGATGAGGAGGAAACAGGCTAAGCCCCCTGCTATGCCTCCCAATCCACTCAATCTTCCCCAATTAACAGATGCCAGGGGGTGACACCCTAACCACATCTCACTTCCAGCTGGTAACAAAGCTAGTGCAATGAATGCAAACCCTGTGTCTGTCCAGAGTATGCAGCCTGGACACCCATCTCACCCTTCCTCCTCTGTGTCAGCATCTAGGGGGCTGTGACAAACTTCCTTTGTGCTCCATGCAGTGCAGTACCAGGCTCTGAGGGTGTGCACACAACGCTTTTGTACGGCAGTAACAAGAAAAGTCCCTCACGGGCCACCTTGAAGAGGAGGCATATTCTGTGTGGGCCCTGGCTAGTCCTTTCATTATCCAGACTTGCGAAGGAGCATGGAGGTGTCACCACCTCATTTTGTCCTTTCTCTAATCAAAACTTCCTCCCACCCTTTCAGCTGGGCCTAGCTCCTTTTCCGTTTTGAAAATTGGTTTCAGACATCTTTTTCATTTCACTTTAAGAATGACTTTAATGGTCCCAGTTTAACCTCTTCCTCATGTATCAGAAGGGACCTGTGAGGTTCCTTCCATCTTACACTGTTTGAATTTCAAATTCCTTTTTTTCCTAAATCAATTCCATCTTAGCAAGACAGTATTACTTTCTGCCCATATAAATACTATAATCCTCATTTTTCTCCCTTCCATCACAAAGCATGACTTATATTGATATTTAAAAATAAATTCTGGAGCCAGTGCTGTGGTGTAGCATGTAAAGCCACCGTCTGCAGTGCTGGCATCCCATATGGGTGCCAGTTTGTGTCTTGGCTGCCCCACTTCTGATCCAGCTCTCTGCTATGGTCTGAAAAGGCAGTAGAAGATGGCCCAAGTCCTTGGGCCCCTGCACCCTCATTGGAGACCCAGAAGTTCCTGGCTCCTGGCTTCTGATCAGTGCAGCTCCAGCCATTGCGACCAACTGCAGAGTGAACCAGCAGATGGAAGACCTCTCTCTCTCTCTGCCTCTCCTTCTCTATGTAACTCTGACTTTGAAATAAATAAATAAATAAATCTTTAAAACAATAGATTCTGATACTTCAGTAAAGTAACTCCTACAATGGAGAAACATACAAGAAGATAAAATAGGAAAGAGACTTGATAGATACCGATATAATAATCATCTTCATCTGGCCAATAAGGAAACAAAAGCTCAAGAAAATTCAATGCTTTGCATTAGTTGCAAAGAAGTTGGCCCAGCTGAAATTAGGATTGTCGCCTTTGTGATCATCACGTACGTCTTTTAGTCAGACCATGAAAAACCACTCCGGAGAAACTGTGAATGTCTGAGAACGCACACACATTTCAATTCTCATACTTAACAGATAATTATTTTTCATAAAGGATATCCCAGAAGCAATCACACATTTTGAGGAACATTTTGGAAAGTCATGTTATCTACAATGACCACCTAAATTAAGAGAAATGAATTGTTCTCTATAGTGTGATCAGATTACTGGAAGTTAAGCGCGGTGAAGCCTAATTGTTTTACCAGTGATAATGAATGTAGTTCAGCTTTCACTGCAGCATTGAAAAGCTTAATACACTGGCACAAGTTCTAGGCCTTCAGGAATAAAGATATTTGATGAGTAACGAGTTCTGCAATATTTAATTCTAAACAGAGAAACAACAGAAATCCAGAAGTTTCCAGGGAATATTTAGTATAACTGCAAATCACTGAAATTAGCTATGATGAGCAAATCAGAGCTCATCAGGTTCCTTCAGGACAAGTGACCCTGAAGTCCAGTTATGCCATTAGTTCAAACACTACCAAGGACTTAATAGGAAGTGTTATGGGCTAGACTGTATACTCCCAAATTCATATGCTGAGCCCCATATCCCCCCAGTACCTGTGAATGATACTGTGGTTGGAGACAGCTTTGTACAAGGTAATTAAGTTAAAGCAGGGTCACAAGAGTGGGCCCAAATCCTCTATGACTATTATCCTTATAAGAAAAGGAGAATATAACAGACATGTGGGCACACAAAGGAAGATTGAATGAGGACACAGTGAGAAGCCAAGAAAGAGGCCTCAGAAGACTCCAACCCTTTTTTTTTTTTTTTTAAGATTTATTTATTTATTTGAAAGGCAGAGTTACAGAGAGGCAGGGGCAGAGAGAGAGGGGCCTTCCATCTGCTGGTTCACTCCCCAATTGGCTGCAACGGCTGGAGCTGCACCGATCTAAAGCCAGGAGCCAGGAGCTTCCCCTGGGTCTCCCACATGGGTGCAGGGGCCCAAGGACTTGGGCTATCTTCTACTGCTTTCCCAGGCCATAGCAGAGAGCTGGACTGGAAGAGGAGCAGCCGGGACTAGAACCAGCATCCATATGGGATGCCGGAGCTTCAGGCCAAGGCGTTAACCCACTGCGCCACAGCACTGGCCCCTCCAACCCTTCTGACACTTTGATCTTGGACTTCTAGCATCCAGACTAAGAAATGTTACACTGCTGCTGTTTAAATCTCCAGCTCTGTGGTGCTGTTATCACAGTCCCAGCAAGCTCACACACTTAAATCTAGACCTGCTCCTCCCTCCAACCTCAGTGCCTGTGTCTTCCACACACCTGTAACACAAAGATGAACATATCTGGAAGGGAGGACCCAGGGTAAATTCAGAGTATCCACCTTGTAAAACTGTATTTTTTTTTTTTGCCAGCCAGAGTTACAGAGTTAGACAGAGAGAGAGACAGAGAGAAAGGTCTTCCTTCCATTGGTACACCCCCAAATGGCTGCTATGGCTGGTGCTGCACCTATCTGAAGCCAGGAGCCAGGTGCTTCCTCCTGGTCTCCCATGCAGGTGTAGGTCCCAAGCACTTGGGCCATCCTCCACTGCCTTCCTGGGCCACAGCAGAGAGCTGGACTAGAAGAGGAGCAACTGGGACAGAATCCGGCGCCCCAACTGGGACTAGAACCTGGAGTGCCAGCACCGCAGGTGGAGGATTAGCCTAGTGAGCCGTGGCACCAGCCCTAAAACTGTATTTACTTTGGAAAGGCCACTCTTGTCTGCCAAAAGTGTATCCTGATTCATCCCTTGAAAGATTTCTTCCAGGGTGGGGTCCCTGCACCACTTTGAAAACCATCTGGTGGCAACACATCCTGCACCACGTTAGACTGCTCCCATTGTTGGCTTCTTCATGATTGTGGATACTTTGATAGGAGCGACTCTTCTTCACAGTCTAGTATGTGACACCTACTCAGGAAATGTTTGTTGAATGAATGAATGAAATTTAGAAAAACTCAAGTCCAGTTGGTAATAAGCTGTAAATACTTAAGTTCCCTATACAGTTTTAGTGTATTGTATTTGTTTGTTGAGGAAGGAAATCATTAAATGATGCAAAGTTAAAGTAATGAACATAGCAGAGAAGAGCCTAATGATGAGCTTATTAATGGGGAACAATTAATTGGGGATGAAAAACTGGAAAAAATAGAAGCAGAGACTTGCACAACCCAAGAGGGCTGTAACCTAGCACAGGTTTGCTTAGACAAATTCCCATGTGAGCAAGGAAATGACAGGGGCAACTGCTCTGAACCAGGACCTGGCCTACAACTCCCAACCTGGAACCAATGCCCTCATCATGAAGTTCAAGAACCAAGGATTCAAATACTCAATGTGCAACTGAAAAAAAGATAGTCACAGTCTTGTAGGTAAAAATAACTCCCCACCAAGAAACAGAAACGTGAGAGAATGGGGAACAAGCAAATAAAATGAACCATGCATGTGTCCTCTCCTGCAGGGCAGCAATAGCAGAGGAGTTAAGGCTAATGGTCTGTGCAATATGGAAAGGGTACGATAAATCACTAAACTCTGCAATGGGGCAGAGGCCTGCTGGCCTGGAGGAAGATGATGATGAAGTCAGGATGACTTGAAAATGGTGTGAGAAGAGGGCTTCAGACCCTAGGGCAGCAGGGAGACCACTCCTGTCTTCCTCTCCTTATTGTACTCCCATCCTTCAAAAACAATGACTCTGGCTAATGTGAGACTCAGGATGAACAGGAACCCAAAGATTTAGGCATCACAAAATGAGACAAAAAGGAAAAGTGCGTCTTCATCTTCAAACAATGAAAGTGACCCTGGAAGTCATAATTGGGCAAGTTTGCAATATTGTGAGAGTAATAAAAATCTGTTAGCATCTAGAGGGAATAAACCCAAAAGTAATAAGAAGCCGAGCTTTATGAAGAAAAAAAAGTACACCAAATTTGATTGCTTTTCTGATGGAATTACAAGATTGCTAGTGTATGGGAGTGGAGCAGATGTGATATATTTGAATTTTATTAGAGCATTTGGAAGAATGTGTCACATAATTTCCTTTATGAAACTCAGTGCCTTTGGCTTGAATATGGACTGAGGAGATAATAAATGAAAGGCAACAATACATTACAATCAATCTGGCTGGGAGGTGTTACCAGTGCTCCCTCTTCTGGGGGTATGTACCAGAATATTCTTTTTAAAGTGATCTGTAAAGGCGGCAAACTCATGGTAGACAGGGAGCATGGAAGTTTATTGGACAGAGGGCCTGGAAACTTGGATAAAATATCTGAAGGTAGAGCAAAATGAAAGCTAACATTTATATATTTAAAAAATATATTTGGGGCCGGTGCTGCGGCTCACTAGGCTAATCCTCCGCCTGCGGTGCTGGCACACCGGGTTCTAGTCCCGGTTGCTCCTCTTCCAGTCCAGCTCTCTGCTGTGGCCCAGGAAGGCAGTGGAGGATGGCCCAAGTGCTTGGGCCCTGCACCTGCATGGGAGACCAGGAGGAAGCACCTGGCTCCTGGCTTTGGATTGGCGCAGCGTGCCGGCTATAGTGGCCACTTGGGGGGTGAACCAATGGAAGGAAGACCTTTCTCTCTCTAACTCTGCCTGTCAAAAAAAAAAAAATATATATATATATTTGGAAAAATGTTTGCAAAAAATGCACACATGAAATGAGAAAGGAATTAGAAATTAATGACACTGAAAAGTTCTTGGGAGAAGACCTTTGCTATAAAGTTGAACAGCAGCACAGATATAAAAAATAAATTTTAATAACTTATACCATGTTATAATGAAGACTCATTTATACCTTGCCCCAAAGTAATTTTTTAGGTTCAAATGGGCTGATTTTTACTCATCTTTGGATTTTATCATTATGAATTTTAACCTTTAAGTTTAGCAATAAAAATACTCAAACAGTTTAAAGAAACTGTCCTGGGGCAGGGAAGTCATCCACACTGTCTTTCTCTGAGACACGGCATTGCTCGTTATCTGATTCCCAGTTGAAACCCAACTCTGCTACAACTATTTCTGGGTAAATGCACTCTCTCCGCTGCAGTGCTGACTGACTCTAGGGAAATCCTGAGCACCACTATGAAGGGTTGCCACTGCCACTGCTGTCCAAACTCTCTTTTCAAAGTTAAACAATTCCCTAAAGAAATGCTCCTGAGCAGGCTCTGAAAAATAAGGATGTCCTGATTTGTCCACTCTTAAGTTCATGAACATGACGGAACCTATAATCATTCTCATGGGGGTCATGAAGGCAGGAAGCTGCTCATCAGATTCAAAGCCTGGCTCAAAGCATACCAAGCTGAGTGAACTTGGGCAAGACACATTTTCATGCTTTAACTTCCTTATCTACAGCGGGTAACACTGGCACCTATCTCTTAGGATGGAGGGACCAAATGCATTAATGCTATGGGAAATACACAGTGAATCTTCTAGAAATGTTATGATTCAAAATAAGGTCCATGTGAGCAGCCAACAAACTTAAAGCTGAAGAAGAGCCTTATATATCGCTCAAGATGCTCGTCAATAACTATTTGCTGGAAACCAAACCATGGATTCCATTTCCTGGGGATGATGTAATCTAATAGTGTCTCTTCAAAGCACACAATACAGCTTAGCATGAAAGAGGGAGAGGATTCCGATCCTACTCTGCTACATTAGCTGTGTATTTTTTGTGTGCAATTGCTTTGTATGTACAAACTAAGGATACAGCCACTTATGCCACTTTCCCTGAAGCTTCTAAAGTGAAAATGTCGTAAGAGATGAAAACCATTTGCAGGGCTATGTAGAGTGTCATAAGAAGTTTTACTTTGGGCTGGCGCTGTGGTGTAGGGGGTTAAGCAGCCACCTGTAGTGTCAGCATCCTTTATGGGCGCTGGTTTGAGTCCTGGCTGCTGATTTCTGATCCAGCTCCCTACTAATTGCCTGAGAAACCAAGAGAGGATGGTCCAAGCCCTTGGGTCCCTGCACCCACTTGGGAGACCTGGAAGAAGCTCCTGGCTCTTGACTTCAGCCTGGCCCAGCATGGCCATTGCAGTCATTTAGAGTGACTCAGCATTCAAATCCAGCCCTAAGTGTGACTCCATCAAGGGGCCCATAGGAAACAGATCCATTTGTGAACCACAGGCTACCATTCTCCTTCCCAGACTAATGCCTTCATCTGTCTACACATTCACTGATCACCAACCTCTGGGAACTTTGCCTTCAATTCATCTTTGTCTCTCTGTTCCTCTGTTGTTAACTTGGCTACAGCCCTCATGATTTCTTATCAGAATTCTGCCAGAGCCCAGTATCAGAAGGAAACTGGCAGTTGCTCTGTCTCTACCTTGTCGCTCTTCAGTCTGCTTTCTCTGCTGTGAGAACAATTCTGGAAACCCGACCATGTACAATCTCCCTGGGGCCAGTGCTGTGGCGCAGCAGGTTAAAGCCACTGCCTGCAGTGCTGGCATCCCATATGGACACCGATTTGAGTCCTGGCCGCTCTACTTCTGATTCAGCTCCCTGCCAATGACCTGGGAAAGCAGCAGGAGAAGGCCCAAGTCCTTGGGCCCCTGGTATCCACATGGGAAACCTGGAAGAAGCTCCTGGCTTCTAACTTCGGCCTGGCCTAGCCCAGTCACTGCGGCCATTTGAGGAGTGACCCAGTGGCTGGAAGATCTCTCTCTCCTTCTCTATGTAACTCTGCCTTTCAAATAAATAAAAAGTTAAAAAAAATGCTTGATGGTTCCTCCGCTGCTCAAGACAGAACTAGGTGAATAAGCCCTGGTGGACCTGGGTGCAGTGTACAACCCTCGAGGACCTGGTTCCTTCTGACCTTTTCAGTTCCTTCTCTGACCAGCTCCACACCTATTTTGCCCCAGCTTCCGGCCTGAACTTCCAGTTCCCCAAAGCTCCATCACATGTTTATCTCACGCTTGGACCCCACTGTCCACTCATCCTTGCTTCCGCCTCAGACCTCTGCACAGATGCCAGCCTCTACAGGAAGCCTTTCTGGTCCCTCTCGCATGTCTTTCTGCTTTGTTTCCCTACTGTGGTGTTTATTGTACTCTACTGGAACTGCTTACATGTCTGTGAATGGTTGGAGGCCGGAGGAACTGTATCACTTCTTTACGCTGTCGGCCTGGGAAACACAGTAGCCCTCAGGTAATATGCTGCATGAATGGACCCAGACCATCAACACTCTCAGGCACGGCCTTTACTGTCAAGGCAGGTCCGGGCTTGTGACCAAAGGTCACTGGACTTGTGAGCAGCCTACAGGAGGTAGAAATGGTCTGCAAAGGACTCTAGGGACAACACAATATAAACACTGCTGTCACGAGCCAGAGATGTGTAGTAGAAAACCTGCTGGCCTGTGGCTCATCACATCTGGCCCAGAAAATGCTATTGTTTCACAGACCCTGCAGGAACTCTCACAAAAACTGGAGGAGGGCTGGTCTTTAAGCACAAACAACTTAGCAGATGTGCACCAAACTGACCCTTTCCAGCTGCTAAGATCACACTTCTAAGCTTAAAGTCTCTCCAATGGCTTCCCACCGCTGGAAGACTGGCATCTGTCTGCTTCCTTTCTCTCCTCTCCCTCATGCCCACCTATTCTGTGTTACTGTCAGTTCCCACAGGCATCACACACATGTTCTGTTTTCTTTACCTAAAGTGCACTTTTCCCCTCATCCTAAGGTTTTCCTGGTGCACTCTTGGTGATCCTTGAAAAATGTGTCTCAACTGTCACTCCTCCCCAAGACGTCTCCCAGGGACTTTCTAGGTAGAGCTGAATACGCCTCTGTGGCGCCTCCCATTCCCCTGTGATGTATCACATAATGGAACAGAGCACGAGGTGCACTGGCATCCACCAGGCATGTGCTCCTCTCCCACACAACAGACCTTATGTATTGCTGCATTCCGGAATTCTAGCATCATGCCTAGCCAAGATTAGGAACTCATTATGTGAATTGAATTTGTTGAATTTACATGGAACAGAACAGTTATGCAAAGTCTGAAAGGCTAGTGTGACTGATCTTTGTGTTTCGCTTGACAACAAGGAGCAGTATCAGAATGGACTGAGATGATCAAGAATGTGCAGAAAGACCTTGAGTAGTAACTATGGGGATGCTGGACTTTGTAGCTAAATAAACTTAGGAGCAATTACAGAAGATACTATTTAATGGCCTTAGGATATAGGCAGGAATTATGTGATATTTTTAAATTGGTCTCTTTAAAAATGCATCAAAGCATTGTAAGAAGCCAAAAACCACCTTTTAGAAGAAGCATTCTACACCAGGTATTTAAATTCTATTTTCACTAGGAGTTTATCCAGAGTAATTGTACAATAAAGAAAAAAGTACTTGGCTTCAGGTCACTATGCATATACAGCTAAATTATACAATTAGATGACATGTAATTAACCAGAATAGCAACACAGTCAATCTGATGGGACCAGTTTGGATCTGAGTGACTCATAAAAACATTATGCAGTTAAGTGATAGGCATCTTTGAGGACACTGGATTGCAGTCTACCTACAGCCTAATGAGTCCCTCCTGTGACTAAAATGATAATGGAGAGAAAGGTCTTAGAGATGGGGCAGTCGATGGAAATTCCCCCCTTGGAGCACCAGTGTCATCCTGATTCTCATTGTCCAAAACTTCTAATGAGACAGAAATTTCATCCAAACATACCACTGTCAACATCATCAGGCTGACCCTTTCAATACCAGGCATGATAACAAAATAACTCCAGTTAAAACTTATTTTAGGGCTGGTTGTTGTGGCATAGCAGGTAAAGTTGCCTCCTGCACTGCTGGCAACCCATTTGGGCTCTGGTTTGTGCCCCTGCTGCTCCACTTCCAATCCAGTTCCCTGTTAATGACATGGGAAAAGCAGCGGGAGATGGCCCACACATCTGGGCCCCTGACATCCAAGTGGGAGACCTGGACGGGCTCCTGCCTTGGCCCAATCTTGGCTGTTGTGGCCATTTGGGGAGTGAAGCAGTGGATGGAAGATCTCTCTCTGTAACTCTGACTTATAAATAAATAAATCTAAAAAAGTCTCACTTATTTTAAATTAACTTGAAGAAGTTGATGGGGCTGGTGCTGTGGCACAGCGGGTTAAAGCCCTGGCCTGAAGCACTGGCATCTCATATGGGTGCTGGTTCAAGACCCGGCTGTTCCACTTCCTGTCCAGCTCTCTGCTGTGGCCTGGGAAAGCAGTAGAACATGGCCCAAGTCCTTGGGCCCCTGCATCTGTGTGGGAGACCTGGAAGAAGCTCCTAGCTCCTGGTTCTGGATTGGCGCAGCTCTGGCTGTTGCGGCCATCTGAGGAGTGAACCAGTGGATGGAACACCTCTCTGTCTCTACCTCTAACTCTTTCAAATAAATAAAATAAAATCTTTAAAAAATAAGTTGAAGATTCAAGTAATACAACAGGTTGAATATCTTGCAAGTGAAAATTGGTGGCAGGAGTCCAAATTAGTTTGTTTCCTTTTCTTTCAATGGTTTATATGTGGCAAACAAAAAGGAATTAAATAGCCACACACAAGAAATGTTCTGTCTCTTGTGATGACCAAGGATTATTATCATTGTTGTTGTGTCCTGAAGATGTGGAAGCACTCCAGTTTAGAACAGATTCCAGTAATGAACAGGAAAGCATCCTTCCAGAGTTGTCCTAATTCCCCTTATCTTTATCAAGAAGAATCTAGCACAGACCATGTGTGCTAATGTGGCATTTTTTTAATTTCAAATTTTTAAGTGAAGAAAAAACACCATATCTAGCCATTTAATTACAAATTCATTCCTTATTTCCCAACATCATTTATTTCATATATATTTATGGAACAAAAGTACACTGGGCCATACTGGAACATGAAGAGTGTGGAAGATTCAGTGCCTGCCCTCCTGCCTGCCTTTAAATGGCTTACAGTTTACTAGAGGAATAAAATGTCACCTACTCTTTTATTTTTCTTCTTCAAAATGACTGGAGTATGTGCCATATACTCTGATGAATTAAAATTGAATATATAAAAATATGGAAGGGTATATATTAAAATGTCATCTGGCAGAGGAATAGCAAATTATTGTTTTTGCTCTCTATATTTCCATTTTTTAAAAATGAGATGTACTACTTATATTAAAAGGAGAAAAAGTTATTTTAAAAAAGACTGGGGAAAAAAATCTCAGTCTGGGTAGTCTCAATACCTTGTCCTACTTTTGAATACTTAAAAAGCCAACAGAGGCATCTGTGGATGACAGAATCTATTATAGCTCCCGCCTGACTCATATATTCTTCTCCCTGACCAGCGAGGAAGCTCCTTGAGGGCAGAGACCCTGTCTTGTGTGGTGTCACAGCTCAGTGCTTCAGATGGGGAAGACACATTGTAGACAGGTGGCAAATACATGGGAAGACTGGAGGGTGGAGAGGAAGGAAGGGTGGACATATGCACACTTCTGAAGCTTTTATTACAACAAAGTTAATGTGATCGACGTGGAGAAACAGACCAGAGGCACGAAGATGACATCACTGAAATGATGACCAATAATTTTACCCATCAACCAACTCTACTGTTGGCCAGTGTGTCCCTTTAAGTGATGATGGCTCATATGAGGATGCCTGATTCAATATATCTTGGAAGAATTTACGTTCCCCTCCTTTTATACAAGGGGATCTTCAAGGCCAAAGCAGTTTTACAACAACAAAAAAAACCTTTAATGCCTTGATTTTTAGGTTTCTTTATAGAAGGAGACTGACAAAACAGACCTGGTAAATGAGGTAGCATATCACACATCCTTATATTGGCTGCATGAGTAGCAACCTCAGCCCCTCTACAAAGGACAACACTGCAGGGGTCATCTTTAGCCTATCTGTTTGTCTCAGGCATTAAGTGCTTGTCCTGTTTATAACTTTTCAGATCCATTATTTGAAAGCATCACTTATGGCTCCAATATGGCTCATTATATATGACTTTTGGACACTAAGGATGAATAAAAGTCTGTAATAAGTAGAGCAACCTTCAGAAAATAGCTTGTATTTATTGAGCACATACTGTGCACCAGAGGGCTAGCCATCTACCTATCTATTTAATCTTTAGTTCTCAGAACAGCTGTGCAAGGTAGGCATCATCACCACTTTACATGCGAGAAACATCAGTTATGGAAAGGTTCAATATAATAATTTTCTCCAAATCACACATGGCTGCTAAGTAGTGGAGCTAAGATGAGATTCTAAGTCTGACAAAAGTCCCAACCTTGTTCTTCCTCACCACTGTTCTGGAGAAATGCAGCAACTTGTACCAGGCATTGTGCTGACATGCTATAAATACTTAACCTTTGGGTTTGCTCTTCCTCCTGTATGTTATATATTTTTTTTGCTTGTCTTTCCTCTCTTCCAGTTTCAATTCCTATCCCTCTTATATTTTTTGTGGCATTTGAGAAGCCTTAGTTGAAAGTTCCCTAACAGTGTGTGCATGTCTTCTGAGAAAAAGAACCCAACACCAATATTTAAGTAAATACCACACAGTATGGACACTTACATTTAGATTTTCAGGCATCCTGAATATTGGACAAATAAGTTCTCTTGGAATTTCTGTATTGACATACATAGACACACACACATGCACACGATTAGAATCCTTTTTTCATCAGAAATGACCTTTACTTTTGAAGTGATTATTCAGTATTATTTCACTTTCATCTAGGATTTTCATGATGCCTAAATAAACAAAAAGGGAAATTTTCTGGATTTTTTCTTATCTGCACATTGTGAAAAATACTGAATAAAAACATAAAATATGTTAATAATACAAAACAGGACCGTTTCCAATTCTCTGGGATGCTGACCTTCTGACTGCTATAAAATCAGACCAGAAAGTTCCCTCTTCTACGGTTACAGTCCTTTTTAAAGTAAGTTAAAAACTGAAAGTGAGACATTAACAGATTACGTAGTTTCTCTATGGGAGACAGGCTCAGATATCAAGAAATAACAAAAAAGACCTCAGTTAAAGTAATTTAGCAAAAACAACAAAGACACAGGTGATGATGAGAGTCTGTTCAGAAAACAGTGCCTAAAATGAGAGTGCTGATGTCAAGAAAGGGGGCAGCCATCCAGAGTCTGGTTCCAGAAACAACAAGCCAATAGGAATTAAAAACATAAGGAAACCTTAACTGTAATGTGCAAGTCTACCCAGTCACAAAGCAGCTTCATAAAAGTTCCATATAAATAAAGTTTTCCCCCATTAACTGCTAACAGGGAGAGAGGAAAAAGCCAACAACATCTTGTGGCAAATTCTAAATTACATGGAGAAAAAATTTTCAGTGGCAAACAGGCATCCACTTTGACCCCCTTCCTGAAAGTTTTAGGACTATTTTTCTAATAATAAGTGATCATTTCAACAGCAAATTATTTTCTAATAATGAGGCCACCTTATGCGTCACTGCTAATAATATGAAAAGTGGAGAATAAGCCAGAGGGTTGATTTCCATTTTATGTTTGGTATTTAAATACCACATCGATAACTGAACATTGTGGTGTTTTGAGTCAAATAAATTACTATTAAATTGTCTTGTAAATTGCTTGGTCCTTCAGTCCATATTCCACAAAAATATAAGTCATATAAGTCTTGTCTGTGGTTTACTCAATACTACAGAAATTTATAGCAATTGATCATTCCACATAGAAATGCTTTTTATAGCTTTCCAGGCAGCAAGGGTTGTATTTTATTGGATGTAGGCATTTAATTAGTAGGGATTATTAAAGTGCAATTTTCCACATTAAATTTTTTTTCTATATAAATCATCTTACACTGACTTCTAACGACAGGGTTATCCTGAGTTCACCCAGCAGACAGGTAATAACTCACCTTTGTTTCTGTGTTGTCTGATTCTACAGAATGCATTGTTTCCATTGTCACTGAAAAATTGTTTTCCAATAAATACTCTCTAAGATCTTTCTTATGCTACTGCCCTCTAAACTAAATCTCATAAGACTGCTTGCTAACATTCCATACTGAGCTTATGGCTCCCATTACAAAAGAAGTTGGATCATCATTTCTAATTATTCAAGGGTTGACAGACTACTTAGAGCCATGCTGTTGCAAAGTATAATGTTCAATAGATACCACTTCCCATTATCATATAAAACACCATTTTGATATTTTATTTAAAAAAGACTGTGACAAATGACTATTAATTCAACGCATGACTTCCATCAAACAATGATCTAGACCCACCAAAATAAAAGGAGGAAAATGAGTTTGGAATGCTTATAAGCTTCATGTGGTTCCTGGCACAGATGAAGAAGCACTGAAGCAAATGAATTCATCTAACGAAAGGCAAACATTTTAGAGAAAAATCCAGAAAACTACGGGGATGCACTGGTTATAACACTTCAGTTGCAGATCTTTTCTTTAATGCTAAATTTTGTTAAAAGCTCTCTAACACCACACCATTGCTGATTATGTAACATTGGTGAGACGCTGCTGTAATTCTTATCTCTGTTCCAAAAGACAAAAACTAAAACACTACGTTCTATTAACGTTTTTAAACAAAAATATCTTGTAATTCAACTTTTACTTATAGGTGTAAGGCTACAGCTCCTGAACAACTGCTGTATTAGAAATGACAAGTGTTACAAACAAAAATACACATTTTCAAAAATGCAAACTCTATGAATGGATACCAAGGAGAATAAAATATCCTATTCCAGATGATGCACCCTACAAGTTGTCGCAAAGGGATGACAGTGCTTTGGACTGTAATCAGCCAGTTTGGAATATTATCAAATAAACACTCTAGCTATTGCTGCTTTGCCAGAAAACTGATCACTCTTAGTGATAATGATGAATAATTGCTTTAAAAAGATAAGAAGAAAATTATCTTTGTGAATTACTGAGTGCTAAATCTACAGTCTGTCTAATCATTGTCAATATGGCATGCTTTAATATATTGGATATAAATATTTGTCACTAAAAATCATCTGCTGTGTGTTCAGATAAAGCTATAGAGATCTGCCCTGTTACCTAGCAACTGGGCAAGTGACTGCCATACTGCAAAAAAAAAAAAAAATTCCCTGTTTTCTAGGTAGAAAGAATGTTCATAAAACTCCAATGAAGATGTTAATTAAGTCAAAGTATATATTAAAGTGCAATTGCTAGCAATTTTAGAGGCATCTGTGACCTACATTTTGAAACATCACACATTGATGAAAACTGTCAATATTTAGATTATCTGAGCTGGTCACAAACAATAACATTCTGTACAGTCTTTGTAAAAGAATCTATATCATTATGAATCTTTTATTTGTACTGTTTGACAGACAAAGGAATTCCAGCAAGGTCTTATGTACCGACTTCTATTTATTGAAAGGGTGATGTTGTCTTGTTTAGACACAATAAAACTGTTCTGGCTAATTAGTTCACTGTAAGGGATCCCAAATTACTTCTTAAAATTCATATAACACCTTTACTGTGTTAAATTTATAACATCTGGGGGCATGTGGCTTGCCAGAGAATCTTAAGTTCTGTTTCAAACTGGCTAAAAATCTTGGTCCAAGATTGTGCATAAAATCTGTCTAAAAGAGCAATAGGTGATCAGGGTAATGATATAATTTGACTCCTGAGGTCCAAAATTCAGCACGTGGTCAGTCTTCCAGCCCCAGTCTGAAAGCAATTCTTTGTGGTGTGTGATGCAGGCTGACTAGCCATGGCTCATATGACTATGGCTGCAGGAGAGTGAGGGAACCATTTGTCGCTGTGCAACAAACAGGCATTATTTTGTGGGCAGACAGAGCTGTGCTTGACAGGGTCTCAACAGGAACACAACCATCACTGACGTGGCACTCTGGTATTGCTTTTATTTATATTCCTTTACAGTGCAGACACAGCCAGATGCAATTCCAAAATGCTCTTTCCATTACTGCATGGAATTAATATAAAAAAGCCTAATAAGGAATCACTAACTGGAAATGAAATACACAGATCCATCACATCACTTTCATTGGTTTTTGCTCATTCTCATATTACTACCACCCTTGTCTTTGAGAAGTTATCTGTATTAAATGTGCTCAATCAGATTTATTTTAAATCAAGAGGAGAATGGGGTTGCGGTATGGGTTTTAACAGAAGGCAACAGTTCAACAACCCGATGTTTCTGAGAACTGGTTGAAGATAATTGGTCATGTGCCTCACATCTTGCTCAGGAAGAATGGAATTTTTTTTTTCCCATGGTTGTGATAGTTTGAGTAACAATTTAAAAGTATTTTTAAATTAAGCACTTCATATACATTATCTTCTCCAGTGTTCAAAGCTCTGTAATCTAGGGAACACATATATGGGCCAGGGAACCAAAGTTATAGAGTGGCCTCTCACCAGCAGAAAACAGTAGAGCCGGGATTCATTTGTAAAATATTATGCTTTTTGTGTTTGAATGAAATTATTTTACTTTATATGGAAAAGCCTGAATTTCACTTGCTATCACGTACTCCCGTACACCTAATTACAACTGGATCCTAAAATGATGATGTGCTTCCTTATATGCAAGGCAACTGTGGCAGACATTTCCAGAACAAGGCAATGGCACAAGGTTATACTCTCTGCCCTCAAGTATCTGACTGTCTCACTCAAAAACAAAAACAAAAACAAAAACAAAAAAAAAACAAAAACAAAAAAAAACAACAACACATGTATGCAAATGGCAAAACACAAGGCCCAAAGACTATGGGAGTCTGCAACAAAGGGCAGGATTTGAAACAGCAAAAGTAAAAAAACAAAAAAACTGTGTTTGTAATACAGTCCTAGTGGACCAAAATCTCCATAATTTAGCCCATATATTAGGCTGCCCTGGTTGTGTATTGCCTAATCTTTCCTCCACTTTAAGGGAGTCTATTTCCATTTGCTTTGCTTAAATAAGATCATTAAAACATTTTAAAGTTCATGATAAAACTGTGTAATTTAAGATAAATTATGTTGAATTTTAAAGTTAGAGGAAAGACTGGCTTTATAAATGAGGGCTTTAAGAGAGTCCAGAGAGATTATGTAGCTGGAAGCCATGTAATTATACCACTTCTTAAAAAAATAAATATATGTAAAGTGTTTAGTATAGTACCTGCCACACTGAAACCATTATAATTGCTTCACTTTTGTTATAACTATAACTATCATTGGCAGTGTTGGATCTAGACTCTGTTTCCTGATTTCTAATATTCTTTCACTAAACATAACCTCAAAATACAGCAGTGCTTTAAAATGTGCAATTTAGATCTTCCATGAGCAAAAGCTGTATTTTAATTATAAAGGTGTTGTGTGTTAAATAAAAATGTATATACAGGGGTGTCTTTAAAAAGTTCATGGAAATGTGTATTATGAAGTAACTATACATTGATTTCATTTTTTTTTGTGCTGAAATCTTTTAACTCCATTTCCCACAAACTTTTTGAAGTTCTCTCATATAGATTCACTTTGAAAGCAGGAAAAATGAGTTATTCTAATAATGTATAGCTATTTGTTTAAAATCAAATCGTTATCCCCTTCAAATATATATTATTTATATATTATAGCTAAAAGCAAGTCTCCTAACACAACACTGTCCCAATGTTACTGTGTAGACTCAGAAGTTATCAAATTGCTTTTTTTTTTTCCCTCTGCAATGGGCCTGCCACCAAGATACAGATCTTTGTAAAAACCCTTACAGAGAAGATCATCACCCTTGAGGTTGAACCCTCAGATACGACAGAAAACGTGAAGGCCAAGATCCAGGATAAGGAAGGAATTCCTTGTAATCAGCAGGGACTGATCTTTGCTGCAAGCAACTGGAAGACGGATGGACTTCATCCTCTCTGCATCTTGTGTTGAGACTTAGTGGTGGTACTAAGAAAAGGGAATCTTACACCACCACTGCCAGAACAGGCGTAAGAGAAAGAAGGCTTACTGGGCCTGTCCTGACGTCTACAAGGTGGACAAGAATGGCGAAACCAGTCGCCTTCCTCGCGAGTGCCCTTCGGGTGAATGCAGTACTGCAGTGTTTGTGGCCAGCCACAGTCGTGGCAAATGTTTTCTGGTTTACTGCTTCAACAAACCAGAAGACAAGTAATTATGGATGGGGAGTTAATAAAAGACATTACCTAACAAAGAAAAGAAGTATCAAATTCCCCATCTTCAGAAATGTTCTCTGAGCTGCATTTCTCATTAATTCATGCCAACCATTAACCTGGTGTGTTCACAGAGATTTCAGACACTTGCTGGATTAACAACAGTTTATCTCGAGCCTAAAGAGTTCACACACACACACACACACACACACACATCCTGATTAGTGCATGTTCACTGTGCACTTCCCTGTAGTTAGATACCCTCTTCCCAAGTGATCCCATGGAGGCATGTGGCTTGAGACGCCCTCTCTGTGAGGAGCCTCTGAGAAACGTGTCCAGCATCTGAATCCTTCCTTTGAGTTCCACTCTAGTGGGTCCAATGACTTGCTTGGCATTTCCACATGGATGTCACCTTTCTCCAAATGTTTAAAACAGAACTCTTCAGTCCTTTTTCCATTAGTGGCCCAATCTGTTCATCATCCACTCAGTCACTCAGCCCCAAACTTTAGGAGTCGTCCATAATTCTGCCCTTTCCTTTACCTTTCAAGTTTTTTCTCATCAGCAAGACCTCTAAGTTCTATCTCTAAAATATCCCAGAATCCGATGTCAGATGGCAAATTTAAACTGCTCCACAAAATTTCACTTCCTATCTAACAAAATTAGGGGCAAAAAGTAAACAGAAAAAGAAAGGACAGGAAAGAGGGAAGGAGGGTGGGGAGAGAGAAGGAAGGAGGAAGGGAAGGAGGAGAATCAGCAATAATCACGTGAGGAATGGAACATCAATAAATAGAAAGCTGGCAGCCAGAGAGGGATAGAGAGAGAGAGAGTCTGGAGGATAAAGCGGTATGGTGTTGTTGGTTCTTAACCCTGTTCTTACTCCCTAGAGAGGTGAGTCAACAAAAATGAGACTTTTTACTAATAACCCTAAATTTAGAGAAAAGCAAATTCAGTGAATATCCTTATCTATTTCCTCCTCTACTAAGCAACAGAAACCTGTGAAAGAGAAGAAAGCAAGCGAAGGGTGAACTCAATGGAAGCTATGAACCCACATGGAGGCCTTCAGTTAACTATACAAAGGCCATCTCTAGTATCTCCCTTCCCTCCCAGTTGGGTAGGATGAATGCTGACCACGGAGACATTTAACAAAATACAAGAAAGCCGAGTCCAGGAACTTTAACCAAGATTACACAGAGCTTCAGCTGAGCTCCCTCTGTAATTTCTTCGTTCTGCAGAAGAAGCAGATAAGGAACAGGCATTGTGGTGAAGTGGGTTAAACCCACCACTTGGGATGCCCACATCCCATATTGGAGTGCTGGCTCTAGTCCCAAGTACTCCACTTCTGATATAGCTTCCTATTAATATGCCTGCAAGGGAGCAGTTGATGGCCGAAGTGCCTGTGCCCTTGCTATCCTTGTGCAAGACTTGTGTGTAGTTCTGAGCTCCTGGCTTTGGCTTGGCCCAGCCCTGGCTGTGGCAGGCATTTGAGGAAGCAGACAGATCCACACAATAAAACATAACCCAAAGAAGGAAAACTTCTCCAAAAAGGTGGGGACAGATTTAAGAAGTTACTTACACCACGTCTGAGGAAAGCTGTTCAAACAGTAAGACGAAAAGCAATGGTAGGGGTAGATGTGCGTGCATTCTAAAGAGGTGGGGGAAGAAGGAAAAGAGAGGTGGCAGGGAGGGAGGAAGGAATGGAGGCAGGAGAGGAAACATATAGGATGTAAGGGTCACTGCATAAAGGAACTCAATCTAGAAGAACCTCATTCAAACAGCAGGAAATCCTCACACAAACTCCCGACGGAAGAATGTTTTCCATGAAAATTGACCTTACAGACAGAATAATGGGGGCCATCATTGCGTCCTAGGAGGTAAAGCCACCACCTGTAGTGCAGGCATCCTATATGAGCACCAGTTCATATTCTGGCTGCTCTACTTCCAGTCCAGCTCCTTGTTAATGCACTTGGGAAAGCTGTAGAAAATAGCCAAAGTACTTGGGCCCCTGCACCCATGAGGGAGACCCAGATGAAGCTTCTGGCTCCTGGCTTCAGCCTGGCACAGCACTGGCAGTTGTGGCCATCTGAGGAGTGAACTAGCGATGGAAGACTTCTGTCTCTCCCTCTCTCTATAGCTCTGACTTTACAATAAATAAATCTTAAAAAAAAAAACAGATTAACAAAACAATTTGAATGAGAAGAAAAGGGACCTAAGGAAACAAATTGAAGACCAAAAAGCAATTAATAAAGAATTAATAAAGAAATTAGAAAAAACATCACTTCTGAAAACTGGGTTACTGACAAGGAATTAAGGATGGACATGCTAGGAATGGAGATGAAAAATGACAAGAGTAAATGATAAAGAAACTGATATGGAAGAGACACAAATATGAACCAAAATAAGGATAACTGATGTCCCTAATGTAGGTAACAGTATAAATGGAATAAAAGGTATGCTGAAATATATGATACAGTATCTATAGATAAAAAGAGCACACTGTATTATAGAAAATTTTGACACAGAAGACTCAACATCTAAAGATATCACTGAGTTTTTGGACAAAGAAGGAATTATTTGAGATACACACAGAAAAAGCAAATCACTTCCAAAGGATGGCTTCAGACTGCACAGCAATATTAAATGCTACTAAATAATGGAGTGATGGCTGCAAAGTTATAAGAGACAGAAAACAGGACATTAAGACCACTATACTGGGCTATGATACTGTTCCATTATAAAAGAGGAAGACATTTTCAAATATTTTTAAAAAGCAAAACTCAGAAATGCAGTTTCTACATGTCTTTCTTGAAATAAGAACAAAAAATTAAATCTATGCAATTAAGAGATGAATCAAGGAACCCAGTTAAAAAATGTTGAAGGTGGGGCCAGCATTGTGGCGAAGTGTGTTAAGTCAGGACCTGCGACACTGGCATCCCATATGAGCACCAATTCGAGTCCCAGCTGCTCTACTTCTGATCCAGCTCCCTGCTAATGTGCCTGGGAAAGCAGCAGAAGAGAGCTCAGGTCTTTGGGCCCCTGCACCCACATGGGGGACCCAGATGAAGCTTCAGCCTCCTGGCTTCAACCTGGCCCAGCCCCAACTATTGTGACCATTTGGGGAGTGAACCAGAAGATGGAAGATATTCTCCACCCCACTCCCGCCCTCTCTCTGCAGCTCTGACTTTCAAATAAAATAAACCTTTAAAGAAATGCACAAGGGGGCCAGGGCTGTGGTTCAGCCGGTTAGAGCTGCTACCACAGTAATTATGAATGCAGAAACAGAAAGTAAATGCAACAAATACAGCCAATACAAAATATCTAAAATAAAACCATTAGACAAGAAGAGAAAGGGAATAGTACTATCTTTCATAGCAAGGAATCCATTGAACATGTTTAAATTTGAAAGATGCACTTTTAAAAACAGAATGATTCTACCCCTAACACGGACTTAATGCAAAGCTAATGTGTACTTTATCTACACAGGTGATTTTTTTTTTTGGGGGGGGGGCCCTTGAAAGGAGTCACAGCAACACATTCATAATGTCAGGTTTTTGTGAAATACCCATTGTCTTAAAGAGGGCTCCCAAACTGTATAATCGTCCCACAAAATCTCAATCCACTTCTGCTCAAACCTTTTAATATTTTTCATCATGATTTTCCTTTACCATAAGGGGAAATCTTTTAGCAAATAAAACTCTTGTAGTAAGGAGACATATGAAGTTCAATAATTATTTACCCTATCTTACTCCCATTTTTCTGGTGTTAAATATTTTTACTTAAAAACTGGTATGACTCCACAGTTATAAAGTATTTCTTTTCTAACCATGCATCCATTAATTGATCCCTCTGTATACCTGCATACAAAAAGGCCTTACATTATGTCAGTCAAGGGGCCACTACTGTAGCAAAGTAGGTTAAGCTGTTGTTTGAGGCACCAGCGTCCCATACTGGAGTGCCTGTTCAAGTTACAGATACTCTGCTTCCAATATAGCTTTCTGCTAATGTGCCCGAGAAGGCAGCGGATGATATCCCTAGTACTTGGGCCCCAGCCACCCACACAAGATTCCAGGAGGGCTTTTTTTTTTTTTTTTTTTTTTTTGACAGGCAGAGTTAGACAGTGAGAGAGAGGCAGAGAGAAAGGTCTTCCTTCCATTGGTTCACACCCCAAATGGCCGGTACGGCCAGCGCGCTGTGCCGATCTGAAGCCAGGAGCCAGATGCTTCCTCCTGGTCTCCTATGCTGGTGCAAGGCCCAATCACTTGGGCCATCCTCCACTGCACTCTGGGCCACAGCACACAGCTGGACTGGAAGAGGAGCAACTGGGACAGAATCTGGTGCCCCAACCGGGACTAGAACCTGGGGTGCTAGCACCACAGGCGGAGGATTAGCCTAGTGAGCTGCGGCGCTGGCTGAGGAGGGCATTCTTGGCTATTGGCTTTATTGGTTTCAGCCTGGCCCAGCCCTTGATGGCCATTTGGGAAATGAACCAGTGGATGGAAGGCCAGTTTTTTTTTTTCTCTCTCTCTGTGGTTCACTCCCAAAATGGTTGTGATGCCTGGGGCTGAGCGAGGACAAAGCCAGGAGCCTGGAGCTTCATTGGGTCTCCTACATGGGTGCAGGGGCCCCAGGACTTGGGCCATCTTCTGCTGTTTTCCCAGGTGCATTAGCAGGGAGCTGGATCAAAAGTGGAGTAGCTGGCCTCAACTTGGTATTCATATGGGATGTCGGCATCATGGGTCCCAGCTTGACCCATTGTGCCACAATATTAGACCCATAAATTTTTTAAAAAAGATTTATTTGAAATACAGAATTACAGAGAGAGACAGACAGAGAGACAGAGAGAAAAGAGAAAAGAGAGAGAGAGAGAGAGAAAGATTCTTCCATTTGCTGGTTTACTCCCCAAATGGCTGCAATGGCCAGAGCTGAGCTGAAGCCAGGAGCTTCTTCTGGGTCTCCCACCTGGGTGCAGGAGACCAAGCACTTGGGTCATCTTCTAATGCTTTCCCAGGCACATTAGCAGGGAGCTGGATTGGAATTGGAACAGCTGGGACACGAATCAGTGCCTATATGGGATGCTGGCACTGCAGGCTAGGGTTTTAACCCACTGTGCTACAGTGCTGGCCCCTGGACCCATAAATTTTTAAAGATTAATTGTATTAGTCTAATGCTAAAGATATTTTTCTACATAGTGATATTTGGGGTAATTTTAAAAATGTAACCTTTTGTATTATGTGCATTATCTGATGATTTATTTATTGAGATCATACACCAAATATTTCAAAACCAATATAATTTTTTTCTTTAAAAATGCTGGCATAAACAAATATTATTTGTGGATGAATAGAGTTATTGAGAATTGTTATTTTCTTCTTATTTTTCTATTTTTCAATTTTCAAAGACATTTTTCAAAAATTGACCATCTGAATCTTTCCATGTATCTTCTCATTTGTGCTACCACTACCTTCCTCCAAATCAGTATCATTTCTCACCTGGACTACCTTCTTAGTCTCCTACGTGGTCTTGCATTTCTTCTGGCCCTGGTATCATCAGTCTTCACATAGCAACCAGTACATTTTTTTTTCAAAGTAAAGCTACTGGGGCTGGCATTGTGAGGTAGTGGGTAAAGTTGTTGCATGTAATGTAGGTATCTTATACGGGCACTGGTTCATATCTTGGCTGTTCCACTTCTGATCCAGCCCCCTACTAATAGCCTAGGAAAAGCAGAAGAGGATGGCCCAAGTGCTTGGGTCCCTGCCACCCATGTGGGAGACTCAGATGGAGTTTTTGGCTCCTGGCTTCAGCCTGGCCCAGCCCTGGCCGTTGCAGCCACCTGGGGAGTGAACCAGCAGATGGAGGATCTCTGTTTCTGTCTCTCTAAAACTCTAACTTTAAAAATAAATAATTTTTTTTAAACTAAAGGTATCGTACTTCTGCTTGCAATTCTCCATTTGCTTTGCACACCTTTGGAATAAATCGCAAACTCTATTCCACGACCAGCAAGGCTGATCTGAGTTGACTAGCCACAGTTGGCTGCTCTCTGTTCCCTCAGCAGTGTGCTTATTGTCCCCAAGGGCTTTTCAGGAGCTGTTCCCTTGATCTGGAGTGCTCTTTCCCCAGCATCTCTGTAGGGCTCCCCCCTTCTCATGGTTCAGGACTCAGCTTAAGGGACCTGAGCTTCTCTGAACAACTTTCTAAGAGCAGCCTCCCTCCCCCTCCACATCACTCTCAAGCAGTTCACCCCGCTGTGTGGCCTTCAAGGCACATGGTCCTGAAATTGTCTTCATTGATTTATTTACTTGTTTTGCATCATCCCTCCCCCACTAGATAACTCTAGAACACAGGAACTTTGTCTATCTTGTTCCCCATTATATCTTGTGCCCAAAGAACAGTGCATAAAAGATAACTATTTCTCCAGTGACTGAAAACAGAGATTTTTTTTCAGCTTTAAAAGAGAGTTGTGTTTGCAAAGCTGTCTTTTAAGTTAGTTGTTTAGAATTCAGAATGCACATTGTTTCAAATAAGCCACAGTATAAATAATAATTAAATATCCAAGTCAGCTTACAACCATCTTCTGGACCCATAGTGGGCTACAATTCTGTATATTGCAACAAGAATACTAGAAAATCAACATGATGAATTATCACTGGGAAAACAGAAAATCAAAAAGAAATATATTAATCTTTTACATTGGTGGAGACCTTTGGGGATGTTCTGAAGGGGACTTCAGAGCATTGTTAAGGCTATAGAGGTCTTTGACCACGGTTTTTTATTGGGTATAAAACTTTACTTAAAAAATGCTCAGTTTTTGGTTCCTCTGATATCACACACATTACAGGCACCATTGTGGATGCTGACCTGTCATGACTGAGTCACTATTGCTATCAAAAATGTGCAACAAGACAGAACATAGGGAGTTCTGGAGGTATGGGCAGGAGGAAAGGGAATAGATGGGGCATGCACTCTGAAAGACGCCCATGCAAGGAGCAGTGCGTGAGGGGAAGAAGTCGGTGAGGAGAAGAATTCATCTTGCTAGTTACCAGGAAACTTCATCTTCCCCCACAGCTTGGTTCCTGTCTGGAAGAGCTCTGAGCCAGCGAAGGGAGGGATGGCCAGTTTGTAAACAATGTGGAACGTTGTGGGGGACTATCTATTTCTATTTTGAGGCTTTGTCCCAAATCTGGTTTGGTATGAGCTTTTATGACTAATCTACCAGTAGGGTGAAATAAATAGCATCATTCTTATCAGGAATACCAAACGACCTCTAGGAGATCTTGAGGAGGCAACGCCAGACCTTCCATTCTGGAGAGAAAGCTATAGTGTGGGAAAACAATTTGAATCAATTATTTTTAATAAGTTGACAGTTAACACAACAAAAATACATATATAGATATATTAAGAGCCAAAGACACAGCACACAGCCTGCAAGTCTTTTCTAGAGAAATGAATCACTGGGATAAAGAGAGCAGCTCATTCTTTACAGTCATATTCTGTATTTCTAGGAAAATAACAACACGGTTTTGATTTCTAAAAATAGGGAAATGAGAATTTTATGCACGTTACAGAACACAAAACATACCACCTGTTGCAGTTACAACTACATGCAAGTCATCCTTGAAACCAAAACCAGATCATACAAATTACTGTTATGAAAAGTTATTCTAATGGAAATATGCCTTAAAAATGACAAGGTCATCAAATTTTTCTTAAAGTATAAATTCCTCTTGCTAAGGAAGTCTTGGTTATAAAGTGGTCACAAAACATAGCCCTGCCCACCAGTACTAGAGCCACAGAACCAAGTACCATCCAAGCATACAATCAAGTAGTTCCAGGGGCAGCCAATGATTCCAACAAAGACTTCCCATGCATCTCAGAGACTACTGTCTGTGGTCACAGGGGTGCCCTGCAGGGCCAGCCTGGTTATCTAGGAAATCTCAATGCAGTCATTGATTTTCCAGAGCATGTTCTTGTGGTTCATCCTCTGAGGGTAGTAGTTTCATTCTAGTTACAGTAAATTCAAGCCTCAAAGAGATGTACCCATAAAATTAATTTATTTAACCCTGTTCTGAGATTCATCTTTAAAAAAAGAATGCATTAGAAAGGATTAAGTAACAGGATCAAAACACATACTTTTGCTTCTTCCAGTTCAAGATCCGTTTTGATATCCTCTCTGCATTTCTTCCTATTCCCACATCAGAAAACTACCAGTCAGTCTTTGCTCTGTAAATACCAGAACTGAGACAGACTGGTCAAACATAGCAAGATTTTTAGAGAATTAATTCTGGATTTTTATCTTAGCAGTATACTCTCACAATCTTTTAAAGGAGAAAAAATGACTCAGCTGAATCATATTTTGACTTCTAAAAAAATCACCTCATGATTCCATGAAAAGAAAGCAAAATCATATGAACAGGAATGGTTTTCATCTCACAAAATTATAAGAAAGGTTAATTTTTACATGAAAAGCACATCCACATAAAAATAGATCTGTAGAACAATGCATTATTGACAGTTATGTGGGAAGATAAACGCACTCATGTGAATGTTCTTTCTCTAGCAAATTATTAAATATATGGACAATGTTCTACATTGAAAACAATTAAAGAAACCAAATATTAATTAAAGAGTGAAGCATCACAGTTAATTGTTCACTAAAAGAAATATGCAAACATCTTTTCAATGTTCATTGATACACACTGTTATTAAATTTAAAAGCAAACATTTATGCTTTGCTATTGGCTACTGCCTGACAAGGAAGTACAGGGAGCTAAGTGTTAAAGGTGGATTCTGCTCATACTTCTGTTAATTACTGATGGCCTACAGAAGACCTCAAGCTTTGATTACTGATATTGGCACTTGTAAATGCTAGCTAAGTCTGAGATACTGCTACAAAAAATCCAAAATGTGTGAAAACATATCTAAGTAAATACATGTGTTTTACTTATGATCATTAATTCGATCAGTCAGATCTTCTAATTACTTTTGTTAATTTCTCATTCCTGCCAGGAAATTTACTGGCTTGATGGAAAGGACTGTGACATACATTGACAACAGCATCTGGTCAGAAATGAGGATATCAATAAACTCTACCTGGTGTCTCCACAGCCTGTGCCAGTGCTGTAAACAGCGACAATGCCAAAACATTTATCTCAGTGCAATATCTGGAGAACATGTCTGCCTTCCATTTAGAGAAAGGATAAACCTGCTTCAACACACATGGTGGTCAAAAATGCTTATTCAATGAATGGTACAGAGAGAATAACTTGACAATAACCTGGAAACATCTGCCAACATTTAAAATAGAATAACATCATAAATGACTATGAGGAATACCTTTCCTGTACAATGTACTGTCTGTTAGTTCATACCCTATTTAGAATATTTAGTGTAACTAAACAAATACCACTATTTTAAGTAAAGTGGTTTTCTAACATTCCTGATCCAAGGTAGCACAGGCAGTAAATTCATAAATAAGAAATATATCAGAATTAAATTCATGTATACAAACTTGAGTAAGCCTGAAAACTTTTAGACTGTAATTCTTCAGAGATTATCATTTTAAATTGCTAACAAATGAATGCGCATATTTTTTTAAAGCACTTCTCCCAGATATCTTACTAAATGTTGTATTATGCTGTACTTGTATTTCAGAATTATTTCAATGGAGATTTGATCTATGAATAAAGGCAAAACACTGTTCTTTTTCTCTGGTCCCCTTTGGGGGAATGTAACAATATGTGGGTCTCTCATTTCTGATATACAAATCTGTGACTCTACTAATTCTGATAAAAAAAAAATAGTGCTTCTACTACAAGTGCGAAAGTACACCAAGCAAAGCAACTCCAGTGCAGTAACATTAAGTTTGGCAATTAGCAACTGCAGGACAAAGTTCCCATCCTTGAAGCAATGATTCTCACTTCCTTTTCCAACATCACATCCCTGGCCCCAGGTATTCTGAAGGTGGGGTTTTTTTTTTTTTTTTTTTAATCTTTGTAACAATGTTTTTGCTTGACCGCACAGCTAAGTCTCCCAGGTAGCAGGAATGTTTCAATTTCATCTGTGTTGGTTCCTCCCTTCTCCATCCCAGTCCAAGAGATCACTGCCATCGCTCCAAGTGCTCCTGGGACGGCCACCCCCGGACCGGTTCACTTCTGAAGCCTTCGTGGTGGCATAATGCCAGCACCAGTCATTGCAGCCTATTTTGTCACAGAGCCGTCAACACTATGGACTCAGCCCAGGCACCACCGGCATCCCTGCACAAGCTCATCTGCTGAGCACAGACAACACAGGTTTGGAGGGAACCTCTGCGGGTTTTCTAACGCCTGCTCTCTCCCTGGCCCCTCAGAACTTGGCGGTGAAACTGCTCTATTGTAACGGCTCCCAGAGAAAGACAATCACACTCCCTTGCTAACTCGCGCCAACGTTCAGAAAAGTCTTACTCTGTTCCTAAATGCCTCGTGTTGCCTTTCCAACACTTGTTTTTCTCCAGCCTGCCTTTCCACACGCAGGGGTCCACAGAGCAAGCATCCTAGTGTTTACGAACACTTAGAGACCCCACAGTTGACGTGCCTGCGATCTACTGAGACAGCATGCAAGGTGCACACAGGCAGCACCGGAACTGAATTTCCAGTCTTCTCCAACTAACGTCTCCGTCGCTCAGGGAGGAGCAACGGTAACTGCGGCGAAGAGTAGCCTTCCCGGCCAATCTCTGGAAAGCCAAAGCCTTCCTGAGTCTGCCTGGGGGTTTTAGCGGGGGAGGGTCTGATTTTTATAAATTAATAAAGCAGCAGTGGTGGCTTCTTTATCAAAAGAACGAGCCCTTGTTTGGCTCCGGCAAGTTTTAGCCTGGAGTAAAATTACATCCAAGTTACAAGCACTGAAATGGGGCTGTCAGTGGAAATGCGGACCCGTCCTTCGGGAGAGCGGCGAATTGCAGCCTCCGCGACTCTATTACTGCTCTCTAAGGCGTAGCACCGTGAAGTCCATGGCCACTTCCCCTCTGATTAATCAACGTGTAAAGAATCTGAGGCGAGGAGGGAGAGAGGGAGAGGGCGAGCGAGCGCGAGCACACTCAACACCAGCCTCCCAGCGTCTGTTCTTCCTGCTACTCCTTAAAGGTGATTCCAAGCGCACCTGCAAATTATACGGGGTGGCGTGGCTTTTTTAAATACTGACGACAAATGACCTTTGGAAAACACAGACTTGTGAAAGTCAAACCATTTGGAAAGACACCCGGCAATTTAGGAATTCAAACTCCTTGGAAACCCAGTGGGGAGATGGAAAATGCGCCCAGACTAGAACGGCGGAGGGGAAATCAATAACAAAAACAGGTTTTTTGTTTTTTTAAAGCCCACACAGTGGAGATCATTAACCGAGGCTGCAACAAATGCGCCCTGTTCCCGCAGCCTCCCCGATCTCCCCCTCGCCTTCCTTCTCTGCCCCAGCTGCAGCACCACTTCTCAGAGCCGCATCTTGGCGAGCGGGGGCTGGCGAGCGCGGGGAAGCTGTGCCCCGCGCCGCCCTGCTACTCACCGGAGCTGCTCGGCACTAGCGACGGCAGCGGCCGCGGGCTGGCCGCGAGCCGGGATCCGCGAGGGCTGGCGGGCTCCGGCCCCCGAGGACGCGGACATGTGGCTGGATGCTCAGCCGTTACCTCTGGGCATCTTTCTGGGCGCCCCCAGCGAACGCGAGCGGCGAGGCGAGGCGAGGGCGAGCGCGCCAAGGATGGGCGGGAGAGGCGCCGCGCGAGCCTGGCCGCGCCGCGCCGCGCTGCGCTGCGCCGAGCGCCGGGCTCTCCCCGCGAGCTCCCGGGGCCCGCGCGCGCGCCCTCCACCCCCGCCCCGCCCCCTGCGCGCCGCGCGCCCCCACCCCCCGCCGCGCGCCCTCGCACGCGCCCGGCCCCACGCGGCGCGCGCCAGCCCTGGCGGCGGCGGCGCGTCCTCCCCCGAGCGCCGTCTCCACGGCAGCTGGCGGCGCTCTCCATTGTTCCGCGGCTGCTCCCCGCCGTGGGCGGCCGGGCGGGTGGGAAGTGTCGGCTTGTTGCCTGGGAGGGCTTACCACTCGGTCGGACCCTAACTGCTGGGAGCGACGTGGGGTGCGCGCGGCGCGCGGGGGTTGCAGGGCGCCTTGCACGGCGCGCTGCGGGTGCGCGGGGGCCTCCTCCTCCGGCTCTCGCTGCCGCTTGGCGCCCGTGGCATGCTCCGTTACTATGGATATCTCGCTGCTCCGCCGCCCCCTGCTCGCGTTCCGAGAGGCCGCCCGCTGGGGCGGTAGCAGCCCAGGTGGCTCCGCAGGCCCCCAGGTGATGGGCTCGGCGGCTCTCACTGCTGTCTCCCTCACTGGGGAGAGGGGGAGGAGGAGAAGGCAGGTCCTTATCTACCGCAGAGGCCACGTTGGGTTCCCCCCTCTACCTTAGCTGCCTGGTGTTTAGGACGCAGGGGAAGCCAGAGCAGTGCTGAGCTTGTATGGGCCAGGGCTCCTATCCTGGGAGACTTGCATTCGTTCCAGCTGTTCCCAAAGGGGTTTGATCCGCCTCCTGTAGACTTGGAGGGCCACGGATGAGATTTCAACTAAGATTTAGGTAAGGTTCACATATCTCCCATTCGTGCCCACCACAGTCACCGCTGTACTGCAACCTACTGTTGTAGGAATTCACTTTGGCAAAGTTTTTTTTTTTTTTTCAAAATTATGCCAATTAAATTAAATTAAGTACGCCTGACTTTAAGTATCAAGGCTTTTCTCCACCCCTCCCCCTCCTTTCCCCCCCAACCTCAATGTTTCCATTTTGGGACTTACATAGCCTATCTGGCTGGCCATAGCTTCAGTTCCTTAGGGTCTCAGCTCCATCCAAAAGTGTAAGCTGCTCACTTAGTCTCCAGTAAGAACTAGAGATTCCTACAGAGAATAACCAACGTTCTAAAACAAGGTAATACGCAAAGGGTTTGTAATGAAGGTACTTAAGTAAGTATATAAGATTAAGGTGAGCTTCAAACTTTACTAAGTATCACCCTAATTGTCCAGGGTACACTGAGTTTAAGAGTATTCATGTATTTTCCTTAAACCAAATCACACAACTATTTTTGATTAATGACAAATTAACGGTAGGTCAAATTTGTATAGAAGGTAACATTTATTTAATACCTAATGATTTGCCAGGTGCCTGTGCCTTATCTCATTTAACTCGCACAACTCTGTGAAGTAGGTTTCATCATAACCCTCACTTTGCTGATGAAAAGGCTTAGAAAGAATGCAACTAGTAAGTAGTTTGGGGACATTTTCTTCCTTAAACAATAAGTTCTAAATGTCCACTGTTTTGACTGCCCTCATGTCACTGTCTGCTTTTGTAATGTTCAGGCTCATAGGATAACTGAAGCCCCTCTGCTATCAAGTGGCAGAGCCAGCACCATCAGTCTCTGCAGTATGAACATTTAACCATGTTCACATGGGGCAACTAGTTCCCACTTACACAGTGAAGTCATAAAGCCTTTTATTGTACATCTGGCATTTATAGAAAGAAACAGATTGAACACCACCCGCCTTCTTGACTGACCTACTCTTTAATGAACAAGACCTGATACTTCGACAGGGACATGTCTGGATATCTCTATTCTTGAGATTAGCAAACTTTCAATGGGTTTGGAAGTCAGACCATTTCTCATCCTGCAACATGTAATATAGGGTAAAAACATGTGTTTCTTTGATTTCTTCAGCTGTGGAAATGAAGAATTTGATTTGCCAGGGCATCACTCTCTTGTGGATATTATTCTCTGGAGACCATATTGGGCAATTTCAAAGCAATGTTGTTTGTAAACAATGGACTACAAACTGTTTGGAAAGAAGGTTTTCTATCACTTTTCCATTGTTTCAGGTCCTCTGCATTCTAGAGTCATTGAAGATCTACAGGCCAATTTGTACCTGCACTGTCTCTAGAGAATGTTGGAGAATTCTCTGTACAAAGAGAGCAGAGATGTAGGCCGCTGTCCATGGTGGCTAGCTTGGAGGCTGCTGTCCATGGTGGCTAGCTTTTGTACAAAGGAGCAGAGATGGAGGCCGCTGTCCACGGTGGCTAGTGTGGAGGTTGCTGTCCATGGTGGCTAGCTTGGAGGTTGCTGTCCATGGTGGCTAGCACAAGGCCCCATTCAGCACAATCAGGTCACACACAAAGTACAAAAGTCCTGGACATTGACTTCAACATGGCCCTAAAAAAATTTTGGTGATACCTTCCAGGTGTGCATGTTAAAAACACAAATCAAGGTCGTAATAATTCACAGAATAATGACAGTGTTTGGCATTACTTAAGTAACCGAATAACTTCTACTGATTGTTGAAATTTTAGATATTTTTATGTTCTAGAACAACATTAAGGATATAGCAGATCATCTTCTAAAACGATTTCACATTCTAGAAAAGGAAATTGATGCATAGGGAGGCTGTTACTTGCCTCTAATTGAAGCTTGCTTTCATTGGAGGCAGGAGCAAAACCCTGAATCCTTGTTACTTGTTGAGGTATTTGCCATGGTGCTGTGGTACTTCAGGATATTCAGTGTCAGAATTATTTTTACCTTGTCATTTTATTTTTTGCTAAAAAATCAGCTAAGTTCCAATTTATGCCACTTGACATACTGATATTACAAAGTCTCATGTTCCTTTACTTGTAGTGTATCTACAGCTTATTTTTAATACTTTGGTTACTTAAGTAATGCATTGTTCCTTGCAAAATGAGACAATTTAGAAAAATCTCCTATGGTACTAGTTTCCAACCTCTGCCTAAGGAGCAAAGTATTCATTCCATTCCAGGTCATCAAGAACACAACCATATCAACCAAAATTATAATTTAAGACCATTTAACATTTGAGGCTCTCCAGTTTCTCATATTCTTCCTTTATTAAGGATTATACAGGCTGGTGCCATGGCTCACTTGGTTAATCCTCTGTCTGTGGCGCCAGCATCCCATATGGGTGCAAGGTTCTAGTCTTCCAGTCCAGCTCTCTGCTGTGGCCCAGGAGTGCAGTGGAGGATGGCTCAAGTGCTTGGGCCCCTGCACCCGCATGGGAGACCAGGAGGAAGCACCTGGCTCCTGGCTTTGGATCAGCGCAGCGCTGGCTGTGGTGGCCATTTGGGGGGGTGAACCAATGGAAGGAAGACCTTTCTCTCTGTCTCTCTCTCACTGTCTAACTCTATCTGTCAAATAAATAAATAAAACAAGAAATGTGTCAAATATTTTAGTCTTACAAATCTGAGGATGGTAGTAACTTTTCTAGGAGTTGTGTAAAACACTGATATAAGATCTTCTGTACAGATTTAGAGGAACAGAATTTAAATAATTTATTCACTTGTTTGGTGGTAGTATAATACAATAGTTAAGCTCCTTACTTCGGAATTATACCTTGTCAGTTCAAGTCTTGGGTATACCACTTAATAGTTTTGTGATCATGAATAAATCACTAAACTTTTTTTTACCCTCACCATTCCAATTTGTACAATGGATTGATAAAATAGAAGCTATTTCACAGTTGTGGTTAGGAGGGAAAGGAGGTTACACAGATGTGGTGGTCTCCTTGTTATGCCAACTTGGCTGGTTTGAAGTCACAGTTATTCAGTAAGACACTAATCTAGGTATTGCTATGACGGTATTTTGTAGATGTGATTAAAGTCCATAATCAGTTGACAAACTACAGCAGATTATTCTATCTTATTTGATAAAATCAACTAAAAGACCTGAAGAGCAGAACTGAGGCTTCCCTGAAGAAGAAATTTCACCTGGGGACAGCAGTTTCAGGCCACTCCCAAGAGTAACCAGGCTGCGCTTCCTGATGGCCTGCTCTACAGATTTCAGACTTTTCTTGTTAGTCCTCAAGCACATAAGACAAGTCCTTGCAATAACTCTCTTGGTGTATGTCCCCTCCTGGCTCTGCTTCTTTAACTGACCTCTAACTGATACCCATATAAACCATTACCTATAGTATCTGGCACATAATAGCTACTCTAAAAATGTTAGCTAAGTTAAAAAAAAAAACCTTACTCAAGATCTCTCACATTCACAGAACTGAGGTATACACTGATAAAAAACATCTGAGAATTCACCAATAGAAAAGAAAAAGATACCTATTATTTTCAATGATAGTGATCCCAACCAGCAAGGGATTTAATATTTTAGCAAATTTTCCAGGACAACAAGGGAAAGCTGCCAACAGGGTCAATTATTCCATCCAGAGCTGTTCAGGGGAATTGTGCAATCCTAGTTAGAGGACAGTTTCCTAGATTAGGCAGATAATGAACAACAATAGACTCATGAATTTAACACCAGAAACTAGGTAGATCAGTTTTCATGGATCAACCACGGAATTCCTTTATGTAATACAAATTCATTTGTGACTTGGTCTGAAGCCAACTAAAATTATATATTTGAGGGAACTGCCTAGAGATTCTTGGAGAAAGGAACTACCTGTATTTAAGAGTATTAAAGTAAAATATCTTTCTTATTTCAATGTTAGCTTATCCTAGTATTCTACATTATCATACCTTAGGTTTTTCAGTTTGTTTTTAGAATTTTCAAACAGGGGAAAATACTTTAAAATATTTAAAAGCAGTTGTGATACAAACCTACTTATATAGAAGCTGCCTCTGTCCTTGAGAATTATAATGCCAAACTTAGAAAACTTAAGGCTAGAAAATTAGGTAAACAAGTACCAGGAAATCTAAGATACAAATAAGAATTAAAGGTAATGAGCTGAGAGAGAAAGCAGGTAAAACTTTTGGCTTTATATTAAAGCCCTTGTAACTTAAGAGTCCATCTTACAAATGTACATGCATACACACACACACATACACAGAGTATTCACTACAGAGAGCTGTCCCATAATACCTTATATCACATTAGTGATTTTTAAAAAGTTAATGATATTAAAGTACTTTTCCTTGTAATGGAAAGCCTATGATGTCACACGTTCAGTTAGTTTCTGAGGAATAGGTAATTAACTGATGAATTCTAACATGGAACTCTTTCTCTGGCTAAGTTCAATTCTTTTTTAAAAAGATTTATTTATTTGAAAGGTAGAGCTACAGAGAGGTAGACACAGAGGCAGAGAAAGAAAAAGAGGGGTCTTCCATCTGCTGGTTCACTCCCCAAATGGCCACAACAGCAGGAGCTGCAACCATCTGAAGTGAAGAGCCAGGAGCTTCTTCTGGGTCTCCCACATGGGCACAGGGGCCCAAAGACTTGGGCCATCTTCTACTGCTTCATCAGGCCACAGCAGGGAGCTGGATCAGAAGTGGAGCAGCTGGGTCTCGAACTGGTGCCCATATGGGATGCTGGTACTGCAGGCGGTGGCTTTACCCATTATGCCACAGCACTGGCCCCTAAATTTATTCTTATGGATTTCAACTAATGTGTCACTCCAGGAAAATTCATATATTCCTCTTGTCCTGCACTGGTCTGGGCCATACACTTTTGCTGTCACAGAAACTTTACTTCTCCTGATATTGAATGTATCATGTTTAGTAATCACCCTTTAGTTATAAATCTCCCCAGCAGATAGTATGGAGCCAAGGTCTTTGACTATCTGATCCTCTATTTATATTCATCTTCTAACCCCAAATAGGCATTAGATAAGTATTTATTGAAGAAGTGAAAGCAAGTGTGGAAGAAGTTAAATTTTAGTTGCTCTCCAAGGAGGAAAACAGAAAGAAGATAGAATATAACTCTTGTGCTCAGGAGAAAGGTGGAAGCAAGAGATACAAATTTTCTATCAGTTGTCTCCCTGGAGCTCATAGGCCTGAGACAAATATCATCAGCTAGGCTCCATATAGAATCATGTAAGAGAAGGTGTGAGGTCAGAATCCGGACAGTGCCCACACCGGGGTGAAACATGGCCCAAAGGGCAAGGATAGAAGTTTCAGAAAACTTTACCCCCAAATCAATATTTTTCTGCCATGTGTATAAATTTCTGATAGAAAGATATTTCAAAACTAATCTATTATAGAGTTAGGGACACAATAAATATGGACTATAATAATATTGTAGAGTTTTTACCTTCCAATATATACACAGTAGGGCTTTTAATTTTGAAAAAAAAGCACTACTTGTTGAAACAGTGAATGAGAAATGAGAGATGGAGAGAGAAAGAGAGAGACAAACTGTGGGATGAGGAAGCAACAGGATCAATGCATTCCAAGACAAAGAAGCATCATGGTTCTTCATTGTTCTCAGGGCCTGCTTGTCATTACTGAGATAAATAAGGTGCAGACTAACTCACAGCATACATAGATTTTATTATTTTTATTGCCTATCAGAATAGTTTTTGATGTGGAAAAATCCCTTTGTTTGGATGGCAAATTTGAAACAACTTACATACTGTCTTTTAACCATGGGCATATTTACAACTCTGACTACCAAGCCAACACAATGCAAAGTGAGCAGAAGGGACTTGTGCTTTTTTCCTGAAGGCAAGCAGGCTTGGGATCCGGGGGGAATGAATGCAAACACTGAGACCCATCTGCCAGAAATGTTCTGCCCCAGTCTTCTGAATTGAGACCTAGGGACTTCTTTTGGATGTTAAGTACATTCAGAGCCTGAGCTACGTAGAGCTCCACTGAGCCACAGCTAAGACTTTAGCTTGCAGCCTTTGCTTACAACTGGCCCCTGAGAGTCAGTTTCAGCTGCACAGTGCGGGTGGTAAGTACATCATTCTTCTAACAACATCTTTAACCAACAGAGCAGCTGTGCTCAACACTCACAGGGTTAGCCATGAGAGGAGAAGGCTCCAGTAATCTGATCTGAAAGTGTGTTTCCCTAAGTAGCTGTACAACCCAAATATCCCAGGATGGCCTTCTTTAAATAACTGAGGTTATAGATCTGAGTTTTGATTCAGGAAAACACAATTTAAAGCATCCTGGAGACTCATGCCTGGAGTCTTCAAGGAGGTAGCATAATGTATAGAAAAGTTCAAGTCCAGCTCTATCATTTACTGGTGGTAGATCTTTAACAAGTTGTTTAACCTTACTATACTCAGTTTGGGCATCTATAAAATAGGAGTAATTGATCTTTAAAGATGTTGTTTAAGCATTAAATGAGTGCACTCCAATGAAAATCTGGTGCAGTGCTTAGAGCACAATAATTACTCACCCAGAGAATTAAGTTCACCCTAGTATTGATTCATAAACCTTCAGAACCAAGAGACTACTCCAACTGAACAACAGAACTAAATAGAAAAAATCATTCCTGCATTATATTTGAGGGTGCTTATCAGCTGTGTAAGCCAGGAGGAGCCCCAGGCACCTGGGAGCAGACGGAGACTGTTTATATTATAGACTCACAAGAAAAGAGTTAATTTTTCTCTCCATAGGATTTTGAGGGAGGAAACGATAGTCTATCATTTGGTGGTGATTATGTACATCATTATGATAATTCTCCAGGAATGCACATTAAGGATGTGGAAATATTCTAGAAGGACAAAGGGAAAAAGAATTATATAACAAATGTTAAAAAATAACTTGGGGCTGGAATATTTGAGTCATAAGATAGGAAAGTATCATTGATTTTTCTTGCTTAACACTCAGTTCCAGATCTTCTGTTACCAATAGTCTGATTTTTCATTGAGGACCGATATCCATAACTCTTAGCCATAAAATCCTAGATAATTGAGGAAGAGTTGACTGTGGAGTGAACTCAGGATCCCCTGGCCAATCAAAGCATCCCACTCACAACCAGAGTGATTCATCTGGGATGGAGGTTAGGGTTAAGGGTAAAGACCAGGACACTACTGAAACTACTAGGAAAGAGGAACACTGCTTTCATTGGGATTTCTGAGTGTATGAGCCTAGCATTGCTAGGATGCTGAGATTAATTCTTGGAGTTGCAAAGGGCCATCCGGTGGAGAGGGTCTTCCCCAAAGTGAGTCCAAGCAGAGGAGAGCAAAGCAGAGGGTATGTGGAGTGAGGGATTGTGGGATTCCAGTGATGGCCTTTGAGGCTCTGCAACTTTTGGACTTTTATCCTTAATGTGATCAATAAGTTTTGTATTTTGCCTCATTTTGAGTTGGTTTCTGGTCCTTGTAACTGAAACTGTTTTAACTTACTCAGAAGTAAACCCATCTGATGTTTGGTCACCACAACCTCTAATGAAAGAGTCACTGTACCAAGGCTGAGATGCGTCCTATGGTAGAGAACCCATTACCAACTGAAGAAGTCTACCCCATCACTGGAGCTTCTATTACTACAAATTGTTTTTTACACAAAGAGAACATTTCTGAAAATTTTGTGTGGCTACCATTTATTTTGTACCCACTAGAGGCCAAGTATTATGGAGGCTAATGCGTACAAAGTTTATTTCATTTAATTCTCAAAATAACCTAACATTACCCTGCACCCCATGGGAGACCAGGAAAAGCACCTGGCTCCTGGCTCCTGCCATCGGATCAGCGTGGTGCACTGGCTGCAGCGCGCCGGCCGCGGCGGCCATTGGAGGGTGAACCAACGGCAAAGGAAGACCTTTCTCTCTGTCTCTCTCTCTCACTGTCCACTCTGCCTGTCAAAAAAAAAATAACCTAACATTAGGGAACATCTTTCTTGTGTACTGCTGGCTTTCAGGGTCTTTATGTGTATTACTTCAACAACCCACTGAGGTCATTATTATTATTTTATAATTTTTTTTTGGCAGATGAAGAAAACATGGAGGCTCTGAGAAGCTAAGTAATTTTCTAAGGTTAAACAGCAGTAGAACTAAATCTAGGATGTATGACTCTGAGATACATGATTTCTTCATTGTACTCTGCCATCTCCTTCAAGTAATCAGCAGTTTTAGCAGTGCCCTCTTATCTGAGGAGATACATTCCAAGACCCTTCATGAGTGACTGAAACTACAGATGGCACTGAACCCTATAAATACTCTATTTTTCCCTACATACACATACTTAAAATAAAGTTTAATGTAAAAATTAGGTACAGTAAGACACTACTAATAAATAAAAACAAAGCAGAATAATTATAACAACAGACTGTAATAAAAGTTATTTAAAACTTATGAGTTGTTTATTTCTGGGATTTTTCATTTAATATTTTCAGACTGTGGTTGACCATAGGTAATAAACCATGGAAAGCAAATCTGCTGATAAGGGGGAACTAATGCATAAGTTATTTTCTAGTTGAAAAAATATATACACACACAATAGTTCAAGTAATCCTTGAAGCAGCCACCCAGAAGGTTGATACTACTAAGATAGCTTCTGTTTTATAGATGAGGAAGCAAAAGCTCAGGAGATTCCCTGACTTGCTCAAGGTCACACAGTTTGGAAGCTGAATGTTGAACTAGGACTGGAACAACAAATTCCTACCTTCAAGCATTGTGTGTTTTCATCATGACCCTACTGCTGCTACACTGGGCAAGCTGTTCTGAAACTGGGCTCTGTTGGAACAGTGATGATAACAGCTTTCCCCTAAGGTGTTCTTTCCCTGGAAGTGAGGCTCCCAGCTTGATGGTTGTGGCAGTGTCTCTTTCAATCTCATTGGCTCACAAGAGAAGGATCCCAAGGACAAAAGGAACATAGATGTCTGGAGTTTCTGACTGGGGGCTGAGGGGTAGGGGTTGAGCCTCAAGAACTGCTAACCCAATTCCCTTCTACTGAACATTAGGGTGGAATCCATAGTGCAGTGCCATGAAAATTCACTCAATCTTCCAGTGTTACATGGTGTCAGGATCTAGGATAGCATGAGCTGCTAGGGCAGAAATGACTCTCTGGGTAGAAATAACATGGGAAGCCACATCAACTCTTCCAGGACATTAAGTTATCCTTGAGTACATAACTGATTTGCTCTAAAAGGGTTCCTAGTGGGTACGGAGGGTGGGAAGGTCTAATTTGCCTTTTCTCTCAGCTGCTTTCTCCAGTTACAATGTAGACCAAGAAGCAGTTTAATAATTGCTTCATTGCTCTTATAATATAAAAAGTGCCCCTTGAAGATCTGCTCTATTGAAAGGTGTGTAATCAAATCTACCTCTAAGGTGTGAGGGGCTGGGGACAGCAGGCTGGGACCTGCAGGATTGAGAAGTGACCCAAGGCACCAGGACATCCTTGGATTTGAGGTTTGAGTCAATGTAACAGAAACTTCTATGTTTCTGGGGAGCTGGGATTGAAGGGAATGGATAATGCTGGAAACTCCAGGGCAGGAGTCTCTCCAGTTTAGAAGAGAGGGTCCACTATTCTGATCTTGGGAGGAGCCACTGTCTCTGCTTTGTCAAGTCTTTTACAAAGAGATTCATTTAAAGAGCAGGAATGGTTCCTTAAGACTGGATCCCCCTATTATTCTGAATGCAGGATCATGTCAGTGGAAGGAGCTGGGAACAATTTTCTTCCCTGGGGACTAAAACAAAACTATCAGAGCTTTGCATTGTTTAAAATCTGGGTCTACTTAGTATATGCCCAATAGAATTGCTAGAGCCTTGTATTATATAATGCTAATTATATAGAGCAATAATGCTTTATATATTATATATTTAAATTATATATTATATAAAAAGTTTTTGAAGCACTTACATATCCCTTGCTCTCTAAGAATTTCTTTTAGCTTTGTTGAGGTATAATTGACAAATAAAACTTGTATATATTCAAATATACGACATGATGTTTTGATATGAATTGTGAGATTATTTCCACAATCAAGTTAATTAATATATCAATTACCTCAGAGTTACTTTGAAGGTGTGTGTGTGGGGGTGGGGGGATGAGAATACTTAAGATTAACTCTCAGTGTATTTCAAGTATTCAATATGTGATTATTAACTATAGCCACCATGCTGTATAATTACACCCTCACAATGTACTCATAACTGCATATTCATACCATTTGGCTAACATCTCTCACTTGCACATTCATCATTGATCAATACTGGACATGCAACCGGTGTTATCTCACAGGGCCTGGATCTTAGGATGGCCCTGTGTTTGGGTCAATGTTCTGTACTGCTAGTTCTATAATTATAAATACTTTTAACTTTGAATCTATGTTCCCTACATGAAGTCTAATGGAACTACTGAGCATGTACTGGGATGAGTTTTGGTTGCCAGCTTCCTTCGTGCTGCCCAGGGTCCTGCACGACCTCCCTTTTCTGGCTCACCCAACAGCCACTGCTACCCTTTGCCTGGGCAGCAATCAAGTAGCACTAGGTGCAGTGAAGAGGCCAGCCTGTGGTCAGTTCTTGCCCTTCCTCCTCCCCTAGTGTTTAGGGGATCTTGGCATGTAGAGTCACCCCTCCCCCAACAAGGCTTCTTAGAGTAGGCAAGGCAGCAGCTATCCTTGCCTTTAACATCAACATCATGGTTTGTTTGATGGGCAACATGAGGGAAGTGGGGGGTGATTTGGCAAGGGCCTCTCATGCCCCACTGACCTAAGTACCAAGCACATCTGGCCTAGAGATTACAGCACTCATCTGCTATAGGGTCCGGTGGAGAGTCTGGGAAGGGAAGACGATTTCCCTGCATTGGACAAGGCCTCCCATTTCCATTGTACACTGGTCCTTGCAAACTACAGAGCCAGTCCTGTGTCACCATTCATTGTGATATCCATGCAAGCCAGATAGGACAAGGTGCTGCTAGTATTATGTCTACTTCTGCTATTTCAGCTGCTTGGGAAGGCTGCCATGAGTGCTTCTGTGACTTGCACTGAGGTGAGTGCTTAATATGTCATATTGACAACAAATATACAAGGTAGAGCTCATACATGGGAGTGGTTCCCTAACTTGCCTGAGTTTCAGTTCCTTCCCTCATCTATAAAACTAGTATAATAATAGTTACTTCACAAAGATAGTTAGAATTAAATAAGATAGTGTATGTATTAAGAGATGGAGATAATTTTATCAACTTGCATTTTTCTAGCACAATATTTGTTTTATTTTATTTTATTTTATTTTTGACAGGCAGAGTGGATAGTGAAAGAGAGAGAGACAGAGAGAAAGGTCTTCCTTTACCGTTGGTTCACCCTCCAATGGCCACCACGGCTGGCGCGCTGCAGCTGGTGCACCGCGCTGATCCGAAGGCAGGAGCCAGGTGCTTCTCCTGGTCTCCCATGTGGGTGCAGGGCCCAAGCACTTGGGCCATCCTCCACTGCCTTCCCGGGCCACAGCAGAGAGCTGGCCTGGAAGAGGGGCAACCAGGAAAGAATCTGGCGCCCCGACTGGGACTAGAACCCGGTGTGCCGGCGCTGCTAGGTGGGGGATTAGCCTATTGAGCCGTGGTGCTGGCAGTATTTGTTTTAGATAAATGCTTTGATAAGCTACTTAAGGAGAAAGGTAAGGCCCAATTGACATATTCAAGAGAGTTGCTTAGGGGCCAGTGTTGTGGCATAGTGGGTAAAGTTGCTGCCTGCAATGCCAGCATCCCATATGGGTGCTGGTTTGTGTCTCAGCTGCTCTACTTCTGATCAAGCTCCCCGCTAATAGTATGGGAAAGCAGCAGAAGATGGTCCAAGTTCTTGGGCCCCTGCACCCATGTGAGAGACCCAGAAGAAGCTCCTGGCTTTGGACCAACCCAGTTCTGGTCATTGTGAACATTTGAGGAGTGAACCAGTAGGATGGAATACCTCACTCTCTCTCTCTGTGTCTCTGTTTCTGTCTTCCTCTCCCTGTAACTCTGCCTTTTAAATAAATAAACAAATCTTAAAAAATAAATAAAAGAGCATTGTTTAACTTTTGCACTGATGACAAGGAATGGAGTTTGCGCTGTTCCCAAGAGGAAGGTGGTAAAGAAAAAGAAGTCAGCGAGGGCAAAGATGCTGTGGGAGTAGAGAACACTGTGACAATTCTCCTTTGGTGAATGGAGACAGTGAATGGGGCTGTAAACACACACCCCCACCTGCCCACCTTCATGAAATCTTCAGTAAAGACCAAATACCTGACTAATGCTTTTGTGTATGATTGGACTAAGGGAGGAGGGAGGTCAGTGTCTCAAAGAAGTATTGAGATTCACATTCATGTTGGCACAAATGAAAACAGACAGCATGTGCCAGAAGATGAGTATAGGGCTGATGCTGAGTTATACCATTATTCTTTGATGGTTTCTCCTGAGTGATCTCTCTCTTGTTTGAGTCATGCATTTTTAGTGGTGTGATAGCAGCTATGGATATTGTTTGGTTTATATTCTTCCACAAGCCCCCTCCATTAGGCTCAGCACACAATGGACACCCAAATGTTGAGGGCTGATTAATCTGAGTAGTAACTACTAAGGAAAGGAAATTAAAGTCATTTTGTATAATCAGTTCAATGACCCGTTGATGTAGTAACTAATCCATCCAGTTTACTGATGAATTGTATGAGGTTCAGAGAGGCAAAGAAACTTGCCTGGGGTTACACAGCTACCAAGCATCAAAACAGAGATACAAATACACACTCTTTGGTCAATGAAACTCCTACAGACTATCCAGAATTTTGGTGTCATACAAACCAGGCTTTACCCCTCTCTCTGTATTTAAAAACACTAACTGGGATCAGAAAGATAAGAAAAATTGACTTTAGGCATGGCTAGGGAACAAAAAGTAGAGAAGAGAAGGAAGAACCAGAACAAAAGGGGCAAAAAAGCCATGTAGAGTAACTCAGTTATCAGTAGTGGGACCATACTGGTATCAGTCATTGTACTGCAATGACACCAAAATGGGAAAGTGTGCACCAAAATAGTTGCAACTTATTGTGCAAGGAATTCTGCTTCCAGTGTGTCTAAAAGCATGCTTCTTTCTTCAGCCAAGTCAAGTCCAAAGGAGCATATGAATAATTGGCTACAGCTACCCTTTAAGCAAGTGCCAGCTCTCTATGCTCAGGTTGATGCATCTCCAAGCCTCAGGGAGTCAGGAATCAGCTGCCAGCAACCAATGGGCTTCCGAGCATTCATAACCAGACCAGGTGCTGATCCATCAAACTAATTAGCAGCCTGTGGGCCACAGTTAGCTGGGAAGGTAGAGGTTTTTAACTCTTCCTGACATACTCTGTGCTTATTCTTTCCGAATAATGTTTTGTCAGTAAAACCACAAAGGAAAGAGCATTTAGTATTTAAAAAGAAGGAAGCTAAAAGGAAATACAGGCTTATTTCAAATAAGACAAGAGACTAACAAAACAAAGGAAGTAAACTTTGCCTCACACATATACTCATAATTGTATTAATGTGTCTATATGGACAATCCATTCTATACATCTTTATTTTACTCAGCATAATGTCACCACTACCAAGTGCACATTCAGTGAAGGTTTGCTCTTGTTGATAATGATACAATGCTATTTAAAACAGAAATAATAAGCAAGAGGTATAAATGGGAGAGAATTACAAAAGAGCAGATATATAGCTTGTTGGCCCCTGAAATGCATTTAATCATCTGGCCACCAAAGAGGGGAGGAAATGGAATTAGTTCTAATGGGAAACACAGAGAACATGTTGAAAATCCAGAAAAATGGAAAACTTACTTTAATTAAGAGACAAAAGAGGTGGAGTACATCAGAAATGGTGCTGCTGTAAATTATCAGACTTATAAACCAATATGTGTCAGCAAAGAATCCAGTGAATTACAGTGAATTTGTAGAAATGTGCTGTAAATAGTGTGTTTAAAATTGGTTTCAATGTGATGATCAAACAGTAAAATAGAGTCAGCAATCAAACCAACCCTATTCCAAATGGCTTCGTTGACATACGAGAAGCATTTTACAGCCAATTTGTTCAATATTTATGATTTTCGTATGGTTTTGTTGATCATGGGTCCAATAATCTCCAAAGGAATAGTGCCAATATATGATCTAGAGATATGAAATAACAAAAAAGCACCATATTTCTTGAAGTAGCCAAATCTGAAAATCACAGAAAATGGAAAGGCAGGATACTGGCAGAAAACTTAAAACACAGAGGTAACATTTATGGAGATGTCTGCACAGGCTCTCTGTTAGCATATGGAGAATTGAGGGAGGGCTACGGGATTTCAGCGACACCCCCATAAACACCATCTGGAGAAAAAAATCCTGCAGTAGGTTTTTTTTTTTTTTTTTATAAACTGTGATATCTTACTGATGAACTTTGTATTAATGACAAGATTCTAGCCAAAGTTCTCTTGGACTGCTTACTATAAAAATGTTCTCTGTTTGATATTGGGGTCAAAGAATGGATTTATGCCTCAGCAAGGAACAGCTGTCATTGTATTTATAGAACCAAAGAATCAAAATGATGAAACCAAGATGATTCCAAAGTCTTTAGGGATTTAAAGAAAGCATTAAACAGTCTGAGGAGGTTTGGATGTACTGGTAGTAATATGACTGTACTACCCCAAGACACTAATCTACATGTTGAGATTATGAGCACAAATCTTTCCCCAAATATTTATTCAGCAGAAACATGGTGAGTAGTTCTTCAGTAAGAGCAGGGACATGAGTTGGATTACTTTTGTTGTAAGAAATTAATGCATTAGTCTGGGTGACAATGAAGTTAAGGATTGTGGTCTTTTACATAGACTGCAGCAGGTGATTCAGTGTTAAGGAGCCATTGGGTTTGTGCCAGATGATATTTCTCCATAATGCTTCCTACAGTTACCAAGTGTGCCAAGCAGCTGAGGTACATGTTTGTTTCAGGCCCCAGGTATTCTGTTCCTGTTATTGCCATAGCAAACCAACTCCCCTACCTCCTACTCACTCCCACAAATGGTCTCCCCATAGTTTGGTCAGAGCTAATCTTCAAACTCCTCCTGCCTAAGTCATTTATTACTAGAAAAGGGAGAAAAACAGCATATGGTCCTGACCTTATCTACCTCTCTACTTTCAATTGTGGTCTCCCCTTGGTTGAACCCTTTGATATTCCTCCAGGGATTCTTCACTAGTTGTCCTTGCCTGTGGGTATCTCTGCCTTTAATATCCTCCAGCCAATTCTCTGCCTGGAAAATGGTTGCTTTCTTCCTATATTACCGCCTTCTGAGAGAGTTCCTTGATAATAACAGCAAACACAATAAACTTTATTGGGACCAGATATACCTCAAAATGCTTTATTTACCATGCGTTATTCTCATTGGAACCTTATGAAGTAGGTACTTTTACAGCCTCCATTTTAGAGACAGAGAAACTTAAAGGCAGAAACATTAAGAAATTTACTCAGGGCCACTGGCAAGTGGCAGAGTTGAGGTTATGAGCCAAGGCGGTTGGCTCCAGGGTATCTATGCTTCACCCATATTCTGAGCAGAAAGATCCCAGGTCTTGCCACAACAGCCTGAACACAGGCACCTAAGAACTAGCTACACTGCACTATAGTCATAGTTGTAACTCTCCTCTTCCTGGGCTTTCAGGTCCAACCATTCAATCATCAGTACTCAGCCTAGGCACTGTAAGTGTTTTTTCTCAAGCATTCCTGATCCCGCTCCCTCAGCCTGCAGGGCCAGTCTTCCATTGCCCGCAGTGTGCTTTTCCATACTAGAGCGCTCACCACACCAGGTCTCTCCCTCATCAGTCTGTGAACTCTGAAGTTTTGAAGGCAGGGACAGTTGCATGTTATGCTACATAACACAAAGCCTGACATATGGACTGTTGAATAATAAGTATGAGGGTGCTTCAAAAAGTTCATGCCAAAATTTTTAAATCTATGTGTATTTGAGAGTCTTGAAAAAAAGTTCATGGAAAATGTGTATCATGAAAAAATTCTGCACAGATTTCAGGTATTTTTCACCAAAAGAAACTTATCTCTTAATCCCATTTTCCACAAACTTTTTGAAGCACCCTCATATTTGTTCAATGAATGGATGCTGGTGCTGAGAAGCCTTCATGGTGCAGGTCTGGTTTCCAGCTGTTACAAGTGGATTAGGAACAAAAGGGATTCCATCAGAAATCCTAAGAGAATTATGACAAATGCTTGGCTTCAATCAGAGAGAAGCAAGACTGTTTATAGCTCAGGGGCTCAACGTGAAATGACTTGAACTTATCGTTTCCTCATAGCTTACATCCATAGCAGAACTTCAAGCTGGCAGTATTCTTGGAGATCATTTAGTCCAGGTATTGGCTAACTGGTAGTCCAAAGATTTTTTTTAATTATTTTGTTTCAGCTGGCACCACAGCTCAATAGGCTAATCCACCTGTGGTGTGACGGCACACCGGGTTCTAGTCCCAGTCGGGGCGCCGGATTCTGTCCCGGTTGCCCCTCTTCCAGTCCAGCTCTCTGCTGTGGCCCAAGAGTGCAGTGGAGGATGGCCCAAGTGCTTGGGCCCTGCACCTGCATGGGAGACCAGGAGAAGCACCTGGATCCTGGCTTTGGATCAGCATGGTGCACCGACTGCAGCGGCCATTGTGGGGTGAACCAACGGAAAAAGGAAGACCTTTCTGTCTCTCTCTCACTGTCCACTCTGCCTGTCAAAAAAAATAATAATTATTTTGTTTCTACTTTTATTAGAGTATCTGTAGGCAGGACATTTACTCTTTTATTTCTTTACATTCCGCATCCCACCTGTCATTGTAGACCACTTCACTCATTCCTATCAATTGTCCAACCATTCAAGGAATTTGAGCATGAAATGTCTGAGTTAGACTAGCCCATTTTTTGTCTCCCTTTACAGCACAGCAGGCATTTGCAGAATGAAGCCAACTGTGTCTCTATATCCCTTCCCTGCCTCCCCACACCATTCTTTTTGCCTTTCAGATAAATAAATAAATAAATGAACTTTAAAAAAATGATTCTCCTATACCAGAATGATTTGTCTCTCCTCCTCCCTTTTGTTTTATTTCTCTCTAATGCATGTTTTCACCCTTGCCCATCCTACATATTTTGCTTACCTATCCTGTTTGTCTATCTGTCCCTACTAAATGAGGGCAGGTATTTTTTCTTCCTTGTTCAGTGCTATATCTTCAGTATAAGAATAGGGCTTAACACATAGTAGGTACTTGTTGTGAATTAATTTATGTCTCTCCCTCCCAGATACGGTCATTGCAGATATAATTAGCTAAGATGAGGACATAGCAGAGTAGGATGGTCCTGTAACCCAGTACGACTACTTTCCTGATATAGAGGATATCACACAAAGAGAAAGAGATCCACACAGAGAGAGAAAGATGTGAAGAGACACAGAGAGAAGACCATCACCTGCAAGCCAAGAGAGAGGTCTGAGGCTGATCCTCCCGACGGTACTCAGAAGGAGCCAGCCCTGCCCACACCCAGCTTTGAGACTCCCAGTCCCCAGAACTGTGAGACAGTAGCTTTCTGCTGTTTAGGCCACCCAATCTGTGATCCTTCACTATGGCAGCTCTAGCAAACTATAGTAATAAAAAAATATTCCCAAGAAAAGTGTATGAATGAATAAGTCAATGAATTACTTCCCCAGTGAAGACACTGAAGTATAGAGAAGTTGAATAGCTTGCCAGAAACACAGTGGTGAATTGGCAGGACCAAGACTGAAATCCAACTTTCCTCTCCATCCAGCTCTCAGCCACTACATGTTGCTGCATCACTACTCTGCCTTGCTGTGCCCAGGATGAAGGGGCTCTCTGGAGCCCTTGCCCCTCTCAGGTCTCACTTTGCCTGCCTTCCTCCTCATCCCTCCACTGTCACACATCCTGGGTATATCATGGCTGGACAGTTATTGACTTGCGTTTGCTAAGTGTTCTGATCTCCTCTCAGAGGAAAGCCCTGTGTATGACTCTTCCATTATTCAGGAAGTCATAAAAGTTATAGTCATGATACATAGGAAAAAAGAATGATTCACTGCTGAGCCGCCAACCCACAGGGAACAATACAAGATTTAGAGCAGACAATCAGTTGAGATAAGTCACGATGATGTCACAGTGGAGTATACAAATGCCTCAGCGGGCCAATTCAAGAGAACATCACAATTAAATCAGCTTACTGCTGAGCCCTCTTCTACCTCCGGGAAGAGCTTCTCTCTATTCTGACAGCCACATTTAGGAGAGGTGAGGAAAGGAGGTGATGGGCTGAAGTCATCTATCCAACATGCTCCATGCAGGAAAACACGATTTTAAATGGCTACAGAGTAAATAAGGATCACTCACATAGACATATTCTGAAACAGGGTGTACATATTTGAATACTTATCAAACATATCAGGGGCATGCTTTTTAAAAAAATTATGTATTTATTTTAAAGGTAGAGCAACAGAAAGGGAGGGATAAACAGATAACAGAGAGAGAAATAGAGGGGAGAGGGAAGAGGGAAGACGGAAGAGGGAGGGGGGAGGAGAGGGAGAGGGAGAACCTGCCATCTGCTGGTTCACACCCAAAATTGCTACAATGGCCGGGATGGGGCCAGACTGAAGCCAGGAACTAGTAACTCTATCCTGGTCTCCCATATGGCTGGCAGGGGACCAAATACCAGGCCATCTTTCACTGCCTTCTCAGGTTCATTAGCAGGAAGATAGATGGGAAGTGGAACAGCCAGAACTGGAACCAGTGCTCTGCTCCAATATGGGATGCCAGTGGCTTAACCTGCTGAGCCACATTGCTGGCCCCTGTGATTTTTTTCAAATGAAATCATAGTGTGATATTGGATGTGAAAAATTAGTGAGAGGTACTAGGGGTGGTATTCAAAATAGTTAAGAAAATATGTATTTTTAAAGGTTTATTCATTTGAAAGGCAGAGAGATACACAGAGAGAGATAAGAAGGGAAGGAGGGAGGGAGAGGGGGAGGGAGAGGGAGAGAGGGAGAGAGGGGGGAAAGGGAGAGAGGGAGAGGGGGAGAGGGAGAGGGTGAGGGAGAGGGAGAGAGAATGACAATCTTTCATTCACTGTTCTACTCCCCAAATAGCTTCAACAACCCAGATTAGGCTAGGCTGAAGCCAGGAGCAAGGAGCAAGGAGCCAGGAACTTCATCCTGGTTTCCCATGTGGGTAATAGGGATTCAAGTACTCGAGCTATCATCTGCTGCTCCCCAGTCACATTAGCAAGGAGTTAGATTGGAAGTAGAGTTGCCAGACTTGAACTGGTACTCTTGTATGGAATGCAGGCATCCCAAGTAGTGGCTTTACCTGCTGTACCACATGCTGGTTTTGACAGAATGAAGTATTGACAGGACAGGCCATCAACATAGTCTTGTCATAGTGGTTGAATATGGCCTGGTGAAACTTAATTGGCTAGAGTAGTAGTAGAGCTGCCTTTCACTTCTTTGATGCTTGGTTTATCTTCATTGCAGAGTGGATGCCACCATTCATTCCTCAGTGTTGTTACACAGATTAAGAGAGCATGTTTGTGACAATGTGTGATACATATCAGGTTATCAATAATAAAAGTAAATATTTAGATGTCTATTATATATCAAGTAATGGCTAATAAGTACTAACTTACCTCTTAAAACAACTATTGCTGTCATCATTTTACAGATGGAGAAACTGATGGAGAGGCAAGGAAATTTTCTCAATGTCACACAGCAAGTGGCAAGAGTGGGATTTAGGACCCAGACAATAAAGATCCTATGAGTTCAATCTCTTCCCTACACTACCCTCAGAAAATATTAGGGCCTTCCCCTCTCAACCTAGTTCCAGAGAGTCAGTGTCATTGCAAATCAGACATCCCATTGACTCAAAGTCCCAGCGAAAAGATGCGGAGAGAACATCACTGGCCAGTGCTCAGTGATTTAGCACTTCTTTCTATGTCTGCTTGATTTCCATTTGCATGAAGATATTTAAAAAATAGTCAAATTAACATAAAAGGTACAATCACAAGTTTGGAAGTCTTCTGTTTTGTGTTGATTTTTAATTTTTTAATTTTATATTCGTTGACTTGAAAGCCAGAGCAACAGGAAGGGAGGGAAGCTGAGAGGAAGGGAGGGAGAGGGAGAGGGAGAGGAAGATGGTGAGGGAAAGGGAGCAGGAGAGAGAGAGATCTTCCATCTGCTGTTTCACTCTCCATTTGGGTCTCCCAGATGAGTGGCAGAGATCTAATTACTTGAGCCATCACTGCTGCCTCCCAAGTGCATTATCATGCATCTGGATTGGAATTGGAATAGTTAGACTTGAACCTGCAGTCTAATATGGAATGTAGATGTCCCAATGGCAGCTTAACCCACTGAGCCACAACACTGGCCCCTGCTGTTTTATATCAGCTGAACTATTCTAAGCATTCAGAGTGAAGAGTTACTGATCCAAGTTAATGAATCTCATAACAAAGATGCCCTACCATCCTGAGAATTGTGATTAATCCTTGTCTGGAGGCCACTTAGTGAAACAAATCTTGCATGAACAGATGAGGAATGGGGATGTGGGAGAATGAGGAGGAAGGGAATTAAAAGATGAACATTCACTGGACTGGTACTTCATGCAAGACACCCCAACAGGTGCTTTACTCTCATTCTTTTCCTTAATTCTTGTAACAATTAGTTATTCAACAGCCAGTTATTGAGTGCCTGGTACCATAATAGGTGTTGGGGTTACAAAATTAAACAAATCATAATCTCTGCCCTCCTTAGCGAAATGGATAAAGAAAACAAGCAGAGAAGCTATGTGAGTTCAACATGAGATTATTTTGATATGCAAGTTATAGAACCATGTTGTACAGGCCAACATGGTACCTACCATGTCTATACTGTTTCCTGACTGTGCAGCTGGTTCTGGGCCAGGCGATACCAACACTGCTCCTCCCCATTGCCTCCTACACAGCCCTTACCAAAAGGTGGAGGTAAGTTGGCTAAATGAGTGAGGTTCTCTTCTTTCAGACTTTATATTTAGAAATAGGGATTAGTTGCCAAGGCTATGGAAGGCCCCTGAGTTCACTGACTCTGATCATTTTTAGACAAGGCCATGGTCAAAGTGGAAGTTCTCTCCTCCCTTCAAAGAAAGGTACCTTCTTCTTTGATGGCCCATTCTTTCCAAAGGGATCTCACTCGTGGAGATCTTTCATTTAGGTTTTTTTTCCCCCCAGAGTGTCTTGGCTTTCCATGCCTGAAATACTCTCATGGGCTTTTCAGCCGGATCCGCATGCCTTAAGGGCTGATTCTGAGGCCAGAGTGCTGTTAGGACATTTGCCATTCTATGGGTCTGCTGTGCATCTCACTTCCCATGTTGGATCATTCTCTCCCTTTTTTATTCTATCAGCTAGTATTTGCAGACACTATTCTTGTTTATGTGATCCCTTTGGCTCTTAGTCCTATCATTATGATCAATTGTGAACATAAATTGATCACTGGGACTAGTGAGATGGCATTGGTACATGCCACCTCGATGGGATTGAATTGGAATCCCCTGGTATGTTTCTAACTCTACCGTTTGAGGTAAGTCAGCTTGAGCATGTCCCGAATTGCACATTTCTTCCCTCTCTTATTCCCACTCTTATATTTAACAGCGATCACTTTTCAGTTAAGTTTCAGCACTTAAGAAGAATTGTGTATTGATTACAGTATTCAACCAAAAGTATTAAGTAGAACAAACAAAAAAAATACTAAGAGGGATAACATATTAAGTTGCTCATCAACAGACTTGGCAACTCATGACAAAAGCCTAGCATGATTACTGATGCCATAAACAAGAGTGTCAATTTGTTAAGTCAACAACAGGAGTCACTGTGCACTTACTCCTCATGTAGGATCTCTCTCCTTAGTGTGCTGTACATTGAGATCTAATGCTATAACTAGTACTCAAACAGTATTTTTCACTTTATGTTTCTGTGTGGGAGCAAACTGTTGAAATTTTTACTTAATGTATGCTCAACTGATCTTCTGTATATAAAGAGAATCGAAAATGAATCTTGATATGAATGGAAGGGGAGAGGGAGTGGGAGAGGGGAGGGTTGCAGGTTGGAGGGACGTTATGGGGGGAAGTCATTGTAATCAATATTCTGTACTTTGGAAATTTATATTCATTAAATAAAAGTTAAAAAAAAGAAATAGGGATTAATCAGATAACTGGGTGTAGGAACAAGGTGGTCAAAAAAGAATGATGAAGTAGAGAAAAGCCAGGCAGACCATGCACAAGTAGAAGTTGTAAGAAAGCAAAAGCTAAGAATAAACAGAAGTTATAAGGCACAGAACACACTGAGTATTGCATGAGAAAGCTGGCTTGTAGCAGGAAGAGAAATGTACAGAAGTAAAGGATTATCTAATACATGTACCACAATTTATTTAATCATCCCTCTAATGTTAGATCATTTTCATTCTTTTCTGTATTAAAAGGAGTTCTACAATGGATATCCTCATACATCAATATTTGTAGTGTTTCTGATTAGTTTATTTAACATATCCTTAGGTATTAAAGGGTCCACACATATTAAAATTCTTGAGATGGAGCCAGCATTGTGGAGTGCTGGCATCCCATATGGATGTTGGTTTGTGTCCTAGCTGTACCTCTTCTGATCCAGCTCTCTGCTTGTGGCCTGGGAAAGCAGTGGAAGATGGCCCAAGTGCTTGGGCCCCTGCATCCACATAGGAGACCTAGAAGAAGCTCCTAGCTTCATATCAGCTTGGCTATTTGGGGAGTGAATCTGTGGATGGAAGACTTTTCTGTCTCTCCCTCTCTCTGTAATTCTGCCTCTCAAATAAACTTTTAAAAATCTTAATAAAAGACCTCTTGCGACAAGTGTGTATGCTTATTTCCAGAAAGACAGTACAGATTGCCTACTTCCTTTAGTATTAAATGAGGGAGTCTGTCTCAACACATCGTAGGAATACTGAATCTTGGTCAGTTAAAAAGGGAAAGGTAGTTGTCATTTTTATTTGCAGTTTTCTGAATTGTTCACATATTTTCATATTGTTATATTCTTTCATGAATTGAACTTATTCATATCTCTTATCTATGTGTCTATTTTACCATTTATATTATTTATTTGAAAGGCTGGGGCTGGTGCTGTGGCATAGTGGGTAAAGCCACTGCCTGCAGTACCGGCATCCCATATGGGCGCTGGTTTGAGTCCCTGCTGCCCCACTTCTGATCCATCACTCTGCTATGGCCTGGGAAAGTAGTAGAAGGTGGCCCACGTCCTTGGGCCCCTGCACCTGCATGGGAGACCTGGAGGAAGCTTCTGGCTCCTGGCTTTGGATCAGCGCAGCTCCGCCATTGCAGCCAATTGGGGAGTGAACCAGCAAATGGAAGACCTCACTCTCTTTGCCTCTCCTTCTCTGTATAACTCTTTCAAAAAAATAAATAAATAAATAAATAATAAAAGGTAGAGTTACAGAGAGAAAGGGACACACACACACACACAGAGAGAGAGAGAGAGAGAGAGAGAGAGAGAGAGAGAGATCTTCCATCCATTGGTTCACTCTCCAAATGGCTGAAACACATTCAGGGCTGGGCCAAGCTGAAGCCAGAAGCCTGGAACTCCATTCAGGTCTTCCACATGTATGCAGAGGCCCAAGGCCTCAGGTCATCTTCGGCTGCTTTCCCAAGTGCATTGGCAGGGAGTTGGAGTATGAGGAGCAGCAGGGACTCAAACCAGTGCCCATAAGGTATGCCGGCATTGCAGGCAAAAGATTAACTCACTGAAACAAAACTCAGGCTCCAGTTTTTCTTTTTAACTCATCTAAAAATTATCTATTTGTTTATTTAATTTATTTGAAAATGTGGGGGGGAGAGAGGGAAGGAGGGAGGGAGAGGAAGAGAGACTCTGACTTCCTATCTGCTGATTCATTACACAGATGCCTTCAATAGCCAGGGGTGGGACAGGCAGAAGCCAGGAGCCAGGAACTGCATCCAGATCTCCCACCTGGGTAGAAGGAATCCAATCACTTGAGCCCTCATTGCTGCCTCCCAGGGGGCACATTAGCAGAAAGCTGGAATGAGAGAAACTAGGATTTAAACCAGGTACTCTGATATGAGATGCTGGTCTCCCAAGCAGCAACAGAACTCTTTAAATTTAGACCAATGCTCACTGATAGATTTTGCAAACACTTCCCCATACTTTGTTGTTTGCCTTTTGAATTTTCATTTATGGCGTAGTTGTCTTATTTTTTTCAATGATTCCAAGTTTGTTTGTTTGTTTGTTTTTCTGAAAAGAAGATCTTTTTCTGCTTTCTAGATTAGGAAAATACTTGGCTTGTTCCACCCTTCCCCAGTTTTAAAACATATTTTCATTTTTACATTTAATTATGTTCACTTAGAATTTATTTTGGGTTATTTGAATCTTCATCTAGGAAAATTTTGTGCAAAATTTTAAAATATGGTTGTATGGTCCTTTTTCAGAGATGGCTAATCTGTATTAATGTTTGTTCTGCATTGGAATCAACCACTAATGGCTATCAATAAGCAACGCAAAGAAATGAGCACCCACAGACCCATTTAAATACATAATGAGGGAGAACATATGATCTAGAGGGGATGCCATCATTTGTGAGCTCTGCACAGAACATACTCTGATTAAATGGAAATTATTGTTTCTGAATAATCAATCTACTTAAGCTCCCACAAGGAATCGGAAACCTTCAGTTCTTAAGCTGGATCCATACTGATTTACAATGGGACACTCAAACATACTGTGCCTCCTTGACCCCAACACCCACCTCCCAGTTGCCTGCTTTTCAAAACTATCTAATTAGATTTCTTTAGAAAAGGGAACATTTTGTCATTTGGGAGAGATTTTTTTCTTTTCTTTTTTAGTTAACTTTCACCTTATATTTTCATAGTGTCTATTTCAAAGTGTGATGATTGAAAGGGAGCTGTGTAGTTGGTAGAGTACTTGGTTGTATTTCCAAAACATATGTAATTGTGAGTATATAGAATACAACAGAAAACTCCAGGGAGAGTGAAAGGCAGGGGCACACTCTCAAGAGTGACTACCCTGTAGACTTTTCATCAACAACTTTAAAAACTGGGAAAAGTCTGCTAAGTCAACAGCAAATCCACCAAAAGTGATAGTGTGTTAGTTTGCTAAGGTAGCCATAGCCAAATGCTACACACTGGGTGACTTAAACAATAGAAATTTATTGTCACCAGTTCAGGAGGCCAGAAGTTCAGGACAAAGTATTTTGTAGGGTTACTGTAGTTTGCTGGGAATCTTTGGTGTACTTCAGCCCTATTCTCTATCATCATTTCCATGAGCCATTCTTCCTGTCTGTGTGTCCATGTCCAAATGTCCCTCTTTTTTTAAAATAAGTACACCAGTTACATTAGAGTAGGGCTCAACCATATGGCCTTATTTTAACTTAATTGTCTCTGTAAAGACCCTATCTTTAAATAAATAAATAAAGTCATATTCTAAATATTTTGAGGTACTAGCAATTGAAACTTCAACATATAAATGTGGGGGCCACATTTCAACCTCAAACTGATGGATAATACAGTAGCTATTGTGTTAATTGCTCTGAGTGAGAGCTAGAATATGGACATCTCATTAGACAAACTAGGTTTCAATCTTGGCTTGTAATAGGTCTAGAACTTTGGGAAACCTTCCTGAACCTGTTACTTTAATTGTGAAAAATAAGTAGGCTATGGTAAGGATTCATCCATCAATTCAGTAATGACTGCTTTCCAAGGGGTGGCTGTCCATAAAACATCTCATACAGAATACACAATCCATGTGTTAGTTCTCTTTTCTTATACAAGCTTGTGTTATTAGAATACTATGAGGGCTAATACTGCTAACCTAATTACTACTAAATGAAATTAAAATGTAGTGGATATAGTTTACTTAAATGATTTTTATTTGTCCTATTTCAGATGTATTTCTATGTTTATGATACAATCATTTAAATTTGATCGGCTTTGGGGGTATTTTGGATTTAATACTGCATTTTTCTTGTTGCAGAAAGATAAGGGTAAAAATTCCTGATATCCTTCACCTTAATGATCTTCAAAGTTTCAGAGACATAAAAAATTGCCTGGACATGTAAAATGATTATCAATGGAGAGGACTCAATGGATTGATGTATGTTTTTTTTTCCCTATTACACATGAAACTGTAACTACAATCTGTTTATGTGAACTTACATTTACTCTTTGGAATTTGCAATCTACTTTGAAACCAAGTAAAAAGTCACGAATCAATACTTCAAGAGGATTTGTAATATTTTCTGCTCACTAAATTTGATGTTTTATTCACTGGAACATGTTTCCTGCAATATTGCATTAAAAAGAAAATATCTTGCTTGATTCTCCAAGGTAGGCTGGAAACAGGCCGGGGAGAAAACTTGTTTAGAAGCCTCTCAAAATCTCCTCTCACCAGACATTTGTATTTCCTGGGAGCACAGAATCCTGGTCTGACTGAAAGATACTCCTTAGAAGAATCTCAAAGGCACTGGATTTGGATCTTTCACAAATTATTGTTCACTATCACAAAACAGTGCTGGTTTCTAAAAAACTCATATATAAATTCTTGTGTTTCTGCTGCTTAGTGCAGAGTGGAGGTTCTGGTGATCCTTTCATTTTTTAAAAAAGATTTATTTATTTATTTGGAAGACAGAGGGGAGAGAGAGGGAGGGGGAGGGGAGGGGGAGAGGGAGGGAGGGAGGGAGAGAGAGAGGAGAGGAAGGAAGATATCTTCCATCTGCTGGTTCACTCCCCAAATGGCTGCAATAGTCAGATCTGGGCCAGGCTGAAGCCAGGAGCCAGGAACTCCATCAGGCGCCTAAGCACTTGGGCAAGCTTCCATATTATTAGCAAAGAGCTGAATCAGAAAGCAGAGCAGCTGGGACTTGAACCAGCACTCTGATATGGTATGCTGATGTGGCAAACAGTGGCTTAACCTACTGTGTCACAATACCAGTCCATGGAGATCCTTTCTTAGTCCAGTTCTAGGATAGTTAGACTGGTGCTATGGTTTGGCTACAGTTTGAGTGCAATCCCAAAATATTATGTTGGAAGGTTGGTCCCTAGTGTGGTCACGAGGGGAGGTGGGGGAACCCTTAAGAGGGGGCACCTACTAGAAGGTCATTGGGAGCATCACCTTGGAAGGCATGAAAGAGCTCTTGAGGGATCCAGAGTTCATTTCTGTGAATGGGGTTGTTATAAAGGCATGAACCTGGCCCCTCCCCTCTTGCTTCTTGTACTGTCATATATGCTGTCCCCATGCATCACATAAAGTAACAATGAGGCCAAGGGGGTCCTATTGGAGCTATTAAATTTGGACTTTTAACCTCAAAAAGTATGAGCTAAATGAATCTCTTTATATTTAGTATCCAGCCTTGAGTATTTCACTGTAGAAGTGGAAAACAGACTAATACAAGCAGGTTTTGCTCAAAGGATGTCTGTAGAATCTCAGGGCTCATTGGAACAAGTCTGGAAGCTGCTGTGCTAGAGCTTAGTCTACAGAGGAAATGAATGCATCTTGCACTGTGTCTTCTACACTCTAGTTGATGTCAGAAGCACAGGAGGTAACCCTCAGAGAGAAGAAAGAACCATATTGGTACATATGAAGGTACTTGAAAAAGTTCATGGAATAGAACCAAAAGAAAAGCTTATTTTGGTGCAAAAGCTTATTTTGATACAAAAGCATAGTTTTTCCTTAGTATGCATTTTTCAGGATTTTTTTCAAGAACCCTTCATAAGCATGGATTTCAATTCTGTTTTTACATGAACCTTTTGAGGTATCCTCATGTGTTCTGTGACACATCTGGAAATTCTAGCAGACAGTCATTTCTGATGACCGCATGCAGGTTTCTTTTCTGTCAGTGAAAGCAGATTAATTTTAGAAATGAACTTTAGGCTGCACGTGCCAGTTTCTCTAGGGAACGCTCACCGACTCCACAAATCGTGTTGTGAAGCACCTGCTGTTACTTCCATAGTCACCTACTGTTAAGCCGATTTGTATTGGAATTGCCATTTCTGCTTAGTAATTGGATCATCCAGTTAGAAAACTCACTGAGAATAGGGCCAAGTCACTTTCATCATACTCTCCTCAGTGCTCAGTCCAACAGCTGGCCAACAACAATGTTCTTATTGCTTTAAAAGCAGCTAGCATTTGTGGAGCAATTATTAAGTGCCAAACACTGTTCTTAGTAATGTATACATGGATCTTATTTAATTCTTGCACAAGCCAATGAAGTAGACTCTGTTCCCAGTGAGAGGAAAACTGTGGCACACAGAATTGGAGTGACTTACCCTCAGGTCATGCAGCTAAGGAGTGGAAGAGCTGAATTTCAAACATGGCAGACTGTTTTTCCCACCATGCTGTATAACACCATTCAACAACAAATTTTGAGGACTCTCCATAAGCCAGACACTGTAGTGGACACTGAGGATATGTGGTGGCCAAAGCAAAGTCCTTGTCCTTGTAGAGTCCATGTAGTGAGACGTGCTCTAAACATGTGCATAGCACAGATCTATTAAATTAGTAAATTCAGAGATTATATTTCTATTTCCACTCTAATTTCACAGATGAGGTGATGGAGTCTCAGGGAGACAAGGAACCCTTTCAAGGTAACACAGCTAATGTGAATTCAGTAGAGCTGGAGCCTGATGCAAACTCAAATCCATTCTCTCTGATCCCTTGCCTTCAAATCAATCTGACTAAACTGTCTAAAGCAGTCCTCATTTCTGGATGGGTTTCATGAAGGTACTTCAAAACATGGAAAAATGGAATTAAAAGATATGTTCGTTCTGGTGCAAAAATGATTGAAGTTTGGGGCAGGCCTTTAGCCTATGTGGTCAAGATGCCTGTGTCCCACATCAGAGTGCTTGTGTTCAATCCCTAGCTTCTCACCAATGCAGGCTCTGGGAGGCAGCTAGTGATGGCTCAAATAATTGAGTTCCTATGATCTCTGTGAGAGATGTGGGTTGAGTTCCTAGCCCACAGCTTTGGTTCAGCCTAGTCCTGCTCATTGTGTGCATTCATGAAGTGAACTGGTGGGTTGAAGTGCTCTCAAATAAATGAATAAAAATAAAAAATTGAAATCCACGCATAGGTTTTTCACTATATATATTTCCATGAGGTTTTGGAAGGCCCTTCATAAAGCTTCTCAGGGATAGAGATTTTATAACATCTACTCTGCCTTTAACCAAACATTTGCTTATACCATTTCTTGTTTGATGTCCTGTATTCCACAACTTCCTTACCATAACTGTTAACATGAGCACTAATTAGGCTGTGTGCTAGATGGATGAATGAATTCTACCAATACAACATATTGGAAAATGTTAGTGAGATACAGTATGCCTATGTCTGCTTTGCTTTGACTTTCCTGCAAGTTTCATATCTTGAAGAACAGAGGAGTAAAGTCATACTGTTCATTCAGATTGTTTGAAGAAAGCACTTCCGGCTGGCGCTGTGGCTCAACAGGCTAATCCTCCACCTTGCAGCACCAGCACACCGGGTTCTAGTCCCAGTCAGGGTGCCGGATTCTGTCCTGGTTGCCCCTCTTCCAGGCCAGCTCTCTGCTATGGCCCGGGAGTGCAGTGGAGGATGGCCCAGGTCCTGGGGCCCTATACCCGCAAGGGAGACCAGGAGAAGCACCTGGCTCCTGGCCTCGGATCAGTGCGATGCACTGGCCACAGCGTGCCGGCCGTGGTGGCCATTGGAGGGTGAACCAATGGCAAAAGGAAGACCTTTCTCTCTCTCTCTCTCTCTCTCTCTCTCTCACTGTCCACTCTACCTGTCCAAAAAAAAAAAAAAGCACTTCCAAAGGCTGGACACCTGGATGATGATAAACCCCTAATTGCTGGATGAGCCTGAATGTGGGATTAATCTATTTCCAAAGGCCAAGAGTATAATTAAGCACACAGAACACCAAAGTCATGGTCATCAATGGTTTGTAGCCAGAAGCAGCTGCCTGACTTGCAATGACATCTCCTTAGAGGTATATCTCAAACCATTGGTTTCAATACAGAACCTATAGCTGAAAATTTGCCATTTTACTAAGTGCTAAGTAAGTTAGACACCACAAGAGTTGGAGGGCAATTTCATCAGCTAATAGAAACTATGCATGGAAGCAAGTTAATTGGAACTTCAATTTTCAAACAAGATTCAGGATGTATGCAAAATTTAATTGGCTATTACAGAGAGACAAATAATTAAAAGGTTTTGTTAAAAGTATTTTTCTTCTGGCCAGTGCCACAGCTCACTAGCCTAATCCTCTGCCTGCGGCGCCAGCACACCGGGTTCTAGTCCCGATTGGGGCGCCAGATTCTGTCCTGGTTGCTCCTCTTCCAGGCCAGCTCTCTGCTGTGGCCTGGGAGTACAGTGGAGGATGGCCCAAGTGCTTGGGCCCTGCACCCACATGGGAGACCAGGAGAAGCAACTGGCTCCTGCCTTCAGATCAGCGCAGTGTGCTGCAGCCATTGGGGGGTGAACCAATGGAAAAGGAAGACCTTTCTCTCTGTCTCTCTCTCTCACTGTCCACTCTGCCTGTCAAAAAAAGTATTTTTCTTGTTATTACTCTTTCTTTTTTCATTTAAAAAATTTTTCTCCCTCTCCCTCTTTCTTCTCTTTATCTCTCTCTTCATGCTTTCCATTTACTCAACAAACATTTAATGAGCATTTACTACATATTAGAACACATGGGGGACTTCAAAAATTTGTGGAAAATATAATTTAAAGATAAGTTTATCTGGCACAAAAAATTTAAATTCACACATACTGGATATGTTCAAAAAGTTCATTACCACTATGAGAAACGGTGACCTGATCAGCCCTCACCCTGACTGTCGATGAGCAACTTAATATGTTATCCCTCTTAGTATTTTTTTTTTGTTTGTTCTACTTAATACTTTTGGTTGAATACTGTAATCAATACACAATTATTCTTAAGTGCTGAAACTTAACTGAAAAGCAATCGCTGTTAAATATAAGAGTGGGAATAAGAGAGGGAAGAGATGTGCAGTTCGGGACATGCTCAAGCTGACTTACCTCAAACGGTAGAGTTGGAAACATACCAGGGGATTCCAATTCAATCCCATCAAGGTGGCATGTACCAATGCCATCTCACTAGTCCCAGTGATCAATTTCTGTTCACAATTGATCATAATGATAGGACTAAGAACCAAAGGGATCATATAAACAAGAATAGTGTCTGCAAATAATAGCTGATAGCATAAAAAAGGGAGAGAACGATCCAACATGGGAAGTGAGATGCACAGCAGACCCATAGAATGGCAGATGTCCTAAACAGCACTCTGGACTCAGAATCAGCCCTTAAGGCATGCGGATCCGGCTGAAAAGCCCATGAGAGTATTTCAGGCATGGAAAGCCTAGACACTCTGGGGGAAAAAAAAAAAACCTAAATGAAAGATCTCCACGATTGAGATCCCAGTGGAAAGAACGGGTCATCAAAGAAGGAGGTACCTTTCTCTGAAGGGAGGAGAGAACTTCCATTTTGAATATGGCCTTGTCTAAATAAGATTGGAGTTGGTGAACTCAAGAGGCTTCCATAGCCTTGGCAGCTCATGACAAGAGCCTCGGGTGATTACTGATGTCATAAACAAGAGTGTCAATTGTTAAATCAACAGGAGTCACTGTGCACTTAGTCCCCACTTAGGATCTCTGTCCTAAATGAGTTGTACTATGTGAATTAACAGTATAACTAGTACTCAAACAGTACTTTATACTTTGTGTTTCTGTATGGGTGCAAACTATTGAAATCTTTCCTTAGTATATACTAAATTGATCTTCTGTATATAAAGATAATTGAAAATGAATCTTGATATGAATGGGATGGGAGAGGGAGTGGGAAAGGGGAGGGTTGCGTGTGGGAGGGACATTATAGGGGGGAAGCCATTGTAATCCAAAAGCTGTACTTTGGAAATTTATATTCATTAAATAAAAGTTAAAAAAAAACTAAAAACAAAATAAAATTTAAAAATATGAAAAAAACCAAAAAGTTCATTACAAATGTGTATTATGAAAAAACTATGCATAGATTTAAAAAGTTTTGCACCAAAATAACCTCTGCCTTTCATCCAAATTTTCCATGAACATTTTCAAAAATGATTTTTTTTAATTTGAAAGGCAGAATGGAGGGGTGTGTGTGTGTGTATGTGTGTGTGTGTGTGTGTGTGTGTGTGTGAGAGAGAGAGAGAGAGAGAGAGAGAGAGAGAGAGATAAAGAGAATATCCATCTTCTATCTGCTGGTTCACTCCCCAAATGATCACAACAGCTGGAGGCTGTGTCAGGATGAACTCAGCAGTCTAAAATTCAATCTGGGTCTTCATGTGGATAGTAGGGGCCCAGGTATTTGCACCATCACTTGCTGACTCCCAGGGTTTGCCTTAGCAATAAGCTAGGCTAAGAAGCAGAACTGGGACCCAAACCCAGACTCTCTGGTAAGGAGCCATTTATTTATATAAGAAGAATCACCCCACTCCTGTACCTGTCTTCTGTCCTCTTCATAAAGCAGAGGGGATAAAGAATACACTATAAGGGCTCCTAGGTCGTTCTCTGCTATGATCTTTTTGTTGACTTTGGAATGCTTTGATTATAATGAATACGTTCTCCAAGGCAATTATTTTGAGGAAAGTGAGTATAAATAAAGATGGAACTCCATCTGTAAAGATGGTGACTATAAAGATCCACTTGAAGGGATTTTTTGACATTTAGTATAGAATAATCCTTCCAGAGAATTTAAAGTCTTAAATTTTAATAAATTCTACAACCCAAACCAAATTGTTATACGTTTCAGAATGGATCTTATAAGAAAAACATCTATAGCACAAAAACATTTTTCTCCTATATCCCCAAGCAAATGTGAGGGTTATCTGCTCTTGCAATTTTTATTACTTTAAGATATCAACAAGGAAACTATAATTCAGTTAGCCCTTTGCTTTCACACATTCAGAATCACTCTGCAATTGCTCAGTGCTGATGTATCTACCCTCCAGTGGCATCTCTGCTTGAGAGCTGTATTTTTCATTATCTAGAATTTTATTTTATGATATTAATATTTGATAATATCATGCCTCCAGAGGCATCTTTGTGAAACTTTAAAATATACACATAGTGTTTCTTCTTAAAACTTTTGCCCTTTATTCCTCTAGTACTATAAATATAAGGGAATCTGTATGCTTTGTATTGAGGGCTTTTGTTCCCTGGTTCATAACTGGCACTTACTGCAGACCTTCTTCTGACAACACAAATCTCTGCTCCCTGTATATTCATTCTAATTACTTCATCAGAAAATTAAACCCAATATCTTTGCATAGGAAAAGGAGTTAAATTGACATAATTCTCTTTTAGGATCTTAACATGCATGTTGCATACATACCTAAATTCTGATTTACTTATGGTCTTTTGTGTAAACATAAGATTTTCTTGGAAACTCATAGAAACACATGGCAGTTACTATGCATAACAGTTGATTTCTTGAAGTTTCTTCTTCTCAGTGTTTAAGGAAGGGTAGGGTTGAATTAAAAAATCTACTTGACGTGAGAAGGGAGGCTTTGGTTTTCCTGCTATAAAATAGTTTTAGTCAATAAAGCCAATTTTTCCTAAAGGTTTACTTGTGATGGCTTTTATTTTGCAATTCATGCTCAAATGTACAAAAAAAAAACCCCTCCTACTTGAAGAGAGAAGGCAGGCTATAAACACAGAATGAATTTGCAGAAAGCACTTTTTGGGGGCCAGCACTCTGGCATAGAGGGTTAAAGCCATGGCCTGCAGCACCAGCATCCCATATGGGTGCCAGTTTGTGTCCTGGCTGCTCTGCTACCAATTCAGTTCCCTGCTGATGTGCCTGGGAAAGCAACAGAGGATGGCCTAAGTCCTTGGGCCCTTGCATCCAGGAGATCCAGAAGAGGCTCCTGGCTCATGGCTTTGGCCTGGCCCAGCCCTGGCCATTGCAGCCATTTGGGGACTGAACCAGCAGATGGAAGACTTCTCTCCCTCCCTCTCTCTCCCCCTCTCACTCACTCTCTGTAACTCTGTCTTTCCATAAATAAATAAATCTTAAAGAAAGAAATAAAGCACTTCTTGAATAATTGATAAAACAATTGGTCACTGATCACCTCACTGCTGTCCCAGTCACTGAACAATAGTTAAAAAGAAAAAAAAAATCCTCACCTACCTTGGGCGAACAGGAAATGTAGGACTTTGCTTTGGCATCAGAAGAAAGCACAGCTGGCATTATGAAGTTCCCTATAACATAGCTATTCCTCATTTTTCATCCTTCTTACTTTTTCCAGAACCATTTATTTTCTTCTAAGCCTCCCTTCTTGTCCTTTTTTGCTCTTAATACCTCTAGGGGACACCAAAGAAGTCATTTCTTTCTGCATTCATTAAAAATAGGTTTATGCTTTGCCTTCTTGTTCAATTCCCTCTTGGACTACAAGAAAGCAACAAACAGTAAAGGAGGAATACGTATGGACATGGTGAGTAGACACGGCCACAGAAGGGCTCTCCTTATTTTTCCTGTTTCTCCCCGAGGAAAGGAGGAAGTGGGGTTGCAGGGTCTACTCAAAGCAGATGTAAGCCACTGAGCTACCACTGCAGTGCTGAGACAGCTCCAACTGCACAACCCCAACTTCACAGAAAGGCCTGCAACATCCTCTCCACATTAAATGTGCCGTTCCCTCCCTGTTGCTACCTTGTACACATTACCAGAGAGTGACCTTCCAGTGACAAAAAGAAGCATAATTTTCTTCTTTGTCATTTATTTCTGTGTTCAAAAAGATAGAAAATATAGGTTTTAACAATGTACAAGAGATCTTCAAACTGCATGAAAATGTGTTTTATGAAAAAATATGCATAGATTCTTCAGCATCAAAGTAAACTTATCTTTTCATTTCATTTCCTTAAACTTTTTAAAGTACTCTCATGTGTTCTTTTCCTCATGGGACTCTATTCTTCCTCTCCATTCCCTTCTATACAAAAAAGTCTGCATTTACTCTTGAAGATGCCTGCAAACTCCAAGTAATTTAGAAAATCCAATTAGCTTCCCCTCAATCATCCTCTGTCTCTCCTTTCCATTTTGTTCCTCATTGGCCATTTTTATCTTTTATTATACACCCACCAACCCAAAAAACACACTGTATTAGGGACCCAAATGTGAAATTGATATAGCTAGTTTCTTTCTGAGATAATGTAATCCCTCTGCTAATTCTTAGATTGTTATATTGTGTCAGAAGAAAATTTCTTTCTATAAGAAGGCTTTAAGGACTTTGAAAAAGAATTCAGAACCAAGATTAGTTCCTTTTCTTTCCTAATCAATTCTCTAAATGGTCTCTATCACATAGGGAAATTACTCCCCCTACTTGAAACTGAGACAGTATTTTTAAACAGGTTATCAAATAATAGTGCAGACTAATTTGCATATCTCAATGAGTAGGAAGGCAAAGTACATTATTTGGTAATGTAAATGCTGCGCCTGCTGCAAAAATTTAATATTCAAAGTCCAGTTGGGACAAGGAGACAAAAAATTGATTGCTTAACAATTTTCCCAACAAAGTGACCTATAACATACAAAATAATGGTGCTATTATGTGCCATGACACTTTCTTTGTTAAGAATAATGAACTACAGCAGAATGGCATAATGCAGAGCTCCACAGCTGATACAATTTCTGCACAGGAACAGAAAGAGGACATTTCTTAGACAGTTCTGTGACCACTGCTTGCCTTGAGGACACACTTGATGGCTATTACTGTTAACAGTAACAGTATAAAGCTAATTGGTTTATAATGAAACAGTAGAAAACACTGATGGCGAGATTGGGGTATATAAAGGGAGAAGTAAAAATCTATATGCAGGATACACAAAAATGATGCATAAAAATGTAACAATCTTGATGTTTTATTCATAAAAACAACTTTGTTCATACACTCATTCTCTAGGTGACTCATCAAATCCCAGCTCTAACCTCACAATTCCTAAGATTTTATACCCAGTGCTAACTTTTCTCTTAAGCACAGGACCCAAATACCCACTTTGCGACTTGATATCTACACTTAACAGAGCAGACATCTGTAACTTCGTGGGCCCCAGACCAAGCCCTTGGCTTTTCCCTCCTTTGTCCCTTTTCCCCTGTCTTCTCCATCTCCATTATTGATACTGCGATTCATTTGGTTGCTTAAGCTTATAATCTAGAAATCAGTCTTGACTTTCTTTTTCCTAATGATCCCTCAGTGAGTTCTGCTGCTTTGCCTTTAAAAATGTATCTTAAATGCAAGCACGTGTTACTTTTCTACTGATATCACTCATCCAGCCCACTGTAATTTCTTGAGTAAACCATTTCCTTTCTCTCTTGCTCCTCTACTGGCCATTTTCACACTTGGAATCAGTAATCTTTAGGAAATGTAAATTAGATCATGTCACTTCCCTGCTTAAAGTGCTCCAATGACTTCCCTTATTCTTACACTGACACGAATACTCTTTAACCTGTCTTACAAGGTCATTTATTACCCATATTTCTTTGTCAGAGAGCATTTCTTACCACTCTTCCTCTTACTTCACTCTCCAAATCTTTGGTGATTCTTTGAAAAATCCAATTCCATCATTGCCCAGGAGTATTTGAGCTTGCCACTTTATGGGCTATAGTGATGTATGATATATATATATATATATGTATATATGTATATATATATATATATATACACAAGCCTATTCATTTCTTAAACATTAATGTCTACTGTATATCAATCACTGTTATGTGCTAGAGACATGACATGAAAACATAAAACCATCAGGAACTCACTTTATCTCCCAAAAAATAGATACATAAATAATAAAATATAATATAATGTGATATATATATAGTGATATATACATACACACATTTAGCTTAGATGTCTCTTTCTCTTCTCTGTTGGATAATCTACAACACTTCGGTCATTTCAGCTCTTATATCACCTCCTCTTCATACTGCTCCCATTTCATTCACTTCTCCCATCAAAATGTCATTAAATCTACTATAACAAATATCACATTATATTATACTTTATTATTTATGTATCTGTTTTCTTTGGGATAAAGTGAGTTTCTGACAGTTTTATTTTTTCATGCCAAGTCTCTAGCACATAACAGTGTTTGACATACAGTAGACATTAATGTTTAATAAATGAATAAGCTTGTTTCAAGAGTCCATAATTCTCTTCAGCCCTCCTTCCTCACCGCCTCATGAGACATTATATGTAATATACCTTGTTCTTTAGATGCTATGAAAAACTGAAGCATCAAGAACAATGTCATATGTGAAGCACTTTCAGAATGGTAGAGTACTGATGTCTAAAATCCACTCCTACATAGAAAGCAAGGAGAAAACTGACACAATTTGTCAAAATTATTTTTTTTTCAGAACTTAGGAAATTATCCAATAGCTTGTAATAGTACAAAAGACATTTATTTTAAAAATGACTGAATATCAGTAAGAACAGTGAACTTTGCAGCATTTTGACTAGCCTTATCACCACTTGCCTTTTGACAGTTCTACAGTATCCTTCAAACTCACCACACTTAAAGGCCTTCACCAGTGAGCGGGAGACCTATTGACTCAAGGCATTTAAGGACATCCATCTTGTCACTGGTGAACCACTAGGCTAATGAAGCATAGACTTCTATGGTTATACTGAGAATACAGCCTTACAGAATTAGTCCAGGAAAGTCACTAAATAAACAAACTGTAGCAGGAACAACAAAGAGAATCAACAACAAACTCCAGAGAGGAGGGAGTGATATGACTTCTACCATGCTATATTATTTAAAATACACAGAGTTCAATATGAAGTTTGGGGTCCTGTAAATAAAGAACAAAGTATAGCTCAAAAAGAAGAAAAAAATAAAGTCAGTAGAAATTGTCCTTGGCTGTCTGACTTATTAGATAAAGATTTTAAATCATGTATTATAAATATGTTGAAGTAATTAAAGGAAATCTGGAATAAGAGATTAATTCAACAGGAAGATGTGACTATAACAAACACATATACACCCAGTGCCATTTTGCCTGGCTATTTAAAACAAATGTTAATGGATCTAAAGGGGAACATAGACTCCAATACAATAGTAATGGCAGACTTCAATACCTTACTTTGATCAACAGACAGATAAACTAGACAAATAAATCAACAAAGAAACAACAGAGCTAATCTATTATGGACCAGAAGAACCTAACTGATATCTACAGAACCTTTCATCCCACAGTTACAGAATACAGATTCTTTTTATCAGTGCATGGAACTTTCTCTAGGATAGACCATATGCTGGGCTATAGAGCAAGTCTCACCAAATTAAAAAAAATCATATCATGCATCTCTTCTGACAGCAATGGAATGAAGCAGGAAATTAACAACTCAAGATTCTCTAGAATATATGCAAACACATGGAGACTGAACAACATGCTCGTGAATGAACAGTTGGCCATAGGAAAAATCTAAAGAGAAGTAAAAAAATTTCTGGAAATGAATAAGGATGACAATAAATTATTGAGATTATTATTATTGAAATTATGAGATACAGTACAAACAATGTTAACTGGGAAGTTTATAGTAATTTGTGCCTCTATCAAGAAATTGAGAAGGCACCAAATAAATGAGCTATCAATGCATCTCAACGATTTAGAAAACCAAAAAAAGTCAAAACCCAAATTATTAGGAGGGAAGAAATAATTAAAATTAGAGAAGAAATAAACAAGATTGAAACCAAAAAAAGATCAGTGAAATGATATGGGTTTTTGAAAAAATAAAAAATAAAATTGATACATAATTGACCCAACTAACCAAAAAAAGGGGGAGAAGATGCAAATTAACAAAATCAGAGATGAAAAAGGAGATGGAACAATTGATACCAAAGATATAAAAAGAATCATCATGAATTACTACAAACAGTTATATACCAACAAATTGGAAAATCTAGAAGAAATGGATAAATTCCTGACACACAAACTGCCTAAATTGAGCCTTGAAGACATAAAAAACCTGAACAGACCAATGACTGAGATGGAGATTAAATCAGTAATAAAGTTCCTCCCAACAAAGAAAAGCCCAGAACCAGATGGCTTCACTGCTGAATTCTATAAGACTTTTCAAGAACTATTTCCAATTATTCTCAAGCTATTCAAAGCAATTGAAAGGAAGGGAATCCTCTCAAACTATAGATTAATAGAACTATAGATCAAAAGAACTATAGATCAATATCCCTGATGAATATAGATGCAAAAATCCTAAACAAAATACTAGTTAATCAAATCCAACAACACATCAGAAAGATCATTCACCCAGACCAAGTTGTCCCTGGTATGCAGGGTTGACTCAACATATAAAAATCAATAAATGTGATATATCACACTAACAAATTCAAGAATAAAAACAGTATAATTATCTCAATACATTCAGAGAAAGCACTTGATAAAATATAACATACTTTCTTTTTTTTTTTTTTTTTTTTTTTTTTTTTTTTTTTTTGACAGGCAGAGTGGACAGTGAGAGAGAGACAGAGAGAGAAAGGTCTTCCTTTGCCGTTGGTTCACCCTCCAATGGCCGCCGCTGCAGCCGGCGCACCGCGCTGATCCTGGCAGGAGCCAGGAGCCAGGTGCTTTTCCTGGTCTCCCATGGGGTGCAGGGCCCAAGCACCTGGGCCATCCTCCACTGCACTCCCTGGCCATAGCAGAGAGCTGGCCTGGAAGAGGGGCAACCGGGACAGAATCCGGCGCCCCAACCGGGACTAGAACCCGGTGTGCCGGCGCCGCAAGGTGGAGGATTAGAAAATATAACATACTTTCTTGATAAAAACCTTAAGCAAATTGGGTATAGAAGGAACATTTTTCAACACAATCAAGGCAACTTATGCCAAACCCCCAGATGACATCATATTGAATGGGGAAAAGTTGGAAGCATTTCCACTAAGATCCGAACCAGACAATGATGCTGACTTTCACTATTGCTATTCAATATAGTCCTGGAAGTTTTAGCCAGAGCCATTAGGCAAGAAAAGGAAATTAAAGGGAAAGGAGAAAGTCAAATTATCTCTTTTTTGCAGTTGACATGATTCTATATATAGGGAAAGCAAAGGACTCCACTAAGAGACTATTGGAACTCATAAGAGAGTGTGGTAAAGTTATAGGACATAAAATCAGCACACAAAAATTAATATCCCTTACATATGCAAACAATGCTATGTCTGAGAAAGAAGTTATAACACCAGTCCCATTCACAATAGCTACCAAAAATTTAAATACCTTGGAATAAATTTAACCAAAGATGTGAAAGATCTCTTCAGTGAAAATTATAAAGCATTAAAGAAATATAAGAAGTCACACACAAAAAAATGAAAAAATCTTCCATGTTTGTAGATTGGAATTAATATAATCAAAATGTTCATGCTGCCAAAAGCAATTTATAGATTCAATGTGATTCCAATGAAAATACCAATGGCATTCTTCTCTGATCTAGAAAAAATTCATATGAAAACAGAAGAGACCCTGGAGAGCAAAAAGCAATCTTTACCAAAACAAAGCCAGAGGCATTATAATGCCAGATTTCAAGACATACCTCAGGGCAGTTATAATCAAAACAGCCTGATATCGGCATAAAAATAGGCACATAGCCCACTTGAACAGGATAGAAATACCCCACATTAATTCATGCAACTAATTAATCCACATAACTAATTAATACATGGCCAAGTAATTTTTGACAAACAAGCTAAAATCAATCCTTTAAGAAAGGCTGGGAAAATTGAATTTACACATGCTGAAATATAAAACAAGACCACCTTTTTATACTTTATACAAAGATCAAGTCACAATGGATCAAGGATCTTAATCTATGACCTAATAACATCAAATTAGTAGAGGAAAACATTGGGGAAACTCTGCAAGATACTGGCACAGGTAAAGACTTCTTGGAAAAGACTCCAGAAGCACGGGCAATCAAAGAGAAAATAGACAAACGGGATTGCATCAAGCTAAGAAGCTTCTGTGCTACAAAGGAAACAACAAAGAGGCAACTGACAGAATGTAAGAAAATATTTGTAAACTATGCAGCTGATAAGAGATTTATAAGCAGAATTTATAAAGAGCTCAAGAAACTCAACAACAGCAAAGAATCCAGTTGAAAAATGGGCAAAGGACTTGAACAAGCATTTTCCAAAGGATGAAATTCAAATTGCCAACAAACACATGAAAAATTTCTCAGAATCACTAGCCATCAAGGAAATGCAAATCAAAACCACAATGAGTTTTCATCTCACCCAGCTAGAATGGCTAACATCCAAAAATTTAAAAACAATGAATGTTGGTGAGGATGTGTGTAAAAATGTAACCTAATACACTGTTGGTGGGGATATCAACTAGTACAATCATTATGGAAGACAGTATGGACATTCCTCAGAAATCTGAAAACAACTCTACCATGTCACCCAACCTGGGAATTTAGCCAAACAAAATGAAATCAGTATATGAAAGTTATCTGTACCTCTATGTTTATTGCAGCTCAATTCACAATAGCAAAGGTATGAAATCACCCTAGATATTCATCAAGTGATTACTGGGTAAATAAAGTTGGTATATATACACTATGAAATATCACTCAGCCATAAAAAAAGAATAAAATCTTGTCTTAGAACAAAATGGATTATGCTTACTGAAATAAATTATGCAATTGAAAACGATTATGCTTACTGAAATAAATCAGTCCCAAAAAAGGCAAATATCACATGTTTTCTCTGATATATGGTAGTTAATTAAAAAAAGTATACAAATGAAACAGGCATCTTGTGATATGATTACTATTTATAGCGCTTGTTTATATTTCTATGGGACTGTGATTTTCCTGCTTTTTTATTTGTTGAATATTATGGTTAGTGGCGAATTAAGTCTGTGATTATAGAGTGGATTGAAATTATGTCTCTGTAAGAATTAAGGAAAGGAGGGAGGGAGGGAGATGGGAGAGAAGGGAAGTATGGTTATCTTCTTGGAACTGTACCTATGAAATACCTAAAATCTACTCTGTTTTTATTAATAATGTTAAAAAATAATAAAAATATAAACCATAGACTACTTCCATTTGATACGTATTCTGTTGTTATCAGAAGACCCTAGGAAGATGAAATACAATTTTTCTAGCCCTTTCTAAGATATAGTAGGTATGGAACAGGGAATATACAATGACTCTCTTCTGCAGCAACAATTCCACATAGATAAGCCTCTAGTCTCCCTGCTTGCCACTCTCAAACTTGTTTCCAAAATCTTGTTTTGGAAAGACAAAACCAAAGGTATTATTAAGTGGTTCTGAGCATCCTGGAATTAAATGATCCTATTTAGTATAAGCTATTCAGAACAGAAGAAATGACTGTACTGCATATGAAACAACTTACTAGAAAAAAATATTTTTTATACAAGTGACTATGACTAAAGAGAGCTTGCTACTTATAAATAATTCTTGGTGGCAAGCTGCATTGTTGATTGGGGAGTGGAGCCTATCAAAGTAGGGGAACTGCAACGAAGACTTGCACACAAAGCTGATGGGAATATATTGTGCAAATTTATGACTTCCCATGATCCCCTGCCAGAGACTGGAAACTACAGGAGAAAGATATCACAGAGAGGAGAACCCAGAGAGAAGTGACAGGGGTTGTAGCCAATGAAAGCTGGAAGGGCTGAGGTAGCAGGATTTGTTCCACTAGTGGGCTGACCTCTGTCCAACAGCCACTGATCAACACAAAGTAGGTTTAGAACTTGTTCAGATCAAATGCACAGGTACATCCCTTCCCAGTAATCCATAGAAGGTTTTGAGAAAGTATAATCAGTGGCACTGATATCTTTCCAAGAACAATGGCTCCTAATGCTTCCTTGAAGAAACAGTTTTGGTTTAGAATGCTGACACACCACAAAGCAATCTGAAATAAGGGAGATTAATCTCAAAGAGGGATAAAAGCAGCAAGGAAGAGCAATATTCCTATCAACTGAGAAAGTAGCATTAACTACGAGGATTTTTTCCTTTCACACACAGAGTGTCTAGGAAATATCTGACTACATTAAAAGGTGAGAGGGGGTCTTTGTTTCTCCAGAGACAAAAAATATGGCTGTTAACAGGACATCAATATGTAAACAATAATACAGCGTGTTCCATCTCAGATTTAAAGAGTTAGTCTATCTTTGAAGTCACCAGAGCTGCTATTAGATGGACATACAATCTCCAATGATAGTCATAACAACAACAACAATGACAAAAATATGTTCCTAACAACAATAACAAAAACAAGAGAAGGGAGTAACTATTTGGTTGCTGGTTTGAATTTACTCAAATTTGGTTCTTTTGTCTCTCCCTTATTGTCATCCACAGAAATCATGTTCTTTTAATAATAAATAAAATTTTAAATCATAAAGAAATGATTTCTCTCCTCCAGTTAGTGAACAGAAGGCCTCAAATTCCTCTAATTCTAAAGTATTACTTCTGTTATGTTCGAAATAGCCCAAGTTTGAAAGATACTGTTGTTTGGGCTGCATATCTAAAGAGTAACATAGGATTTTAAACTTTATAGAACATTTATCAACAGCTCAAATCATCAGTGTCCATGATGGACAGAATCAGGTTGGTTTCACTTTCTGGGGTAGGAGAGTGTCCTAACAACTCTGATTATCCTCAGGCTATTGCTCCTGGTGCCTTAAAAGCCATTCCTCAAATGTCATTTGTTGTCACCATCATTTTCTGCCAGAGCAGTTTTCTATATTGTCCCAATCGGGGGAAAAAGATGAAAACCATGAGTAGCCAAATCACATCTCGTTAATTTTTATTTAACTTTTATTGAGATACAATTTACAACTGTTTAATTCACTCTTTTAAGGTATGTAATTTAGTTATGTTCACAGAATTGTGCAAACATCACTACTATCTAATTTTAGAACATCTTCACTATCCCAAAAGCAACCCTACACCTACTAGATGTCATTCCCCCTCCTTTACTCCCAGCCCTTCCATTGGACATTTCATATCATAGAATCACTCAGTATGTGGTATTTTTTATTGGCTTCTTTCACTTAGCACACTGTTTTCAAGGTTCATCTGATTATATCAAGCATAACTACTTTATTCCATTTTATTGACAAACTCTATTCCATTGTATTTATTTATCTATTCATCAATCTATGAATGGATTTTAATACTTTTGGTGATCAATAATCCTGCTAGAAGCATTCGGGTATAAATTTTTGTTTGGATACAGGTTTCAATTTTCTTCATTATATACCTAGGAGTAGAACTGCTGACTCATATAACTGTAAATTTCACTTTTTGAGAAACTATTAAACAATTTTCCAACGTGACTGCGTTGTTTTAAAATCCTTATAGTAATATGTGAATGCTAAGATTTCTCATAACTTTGCCAACACCTCTTACTGTGTTTTCTATTCCAGCCATTTTAGTGGACGTTAAGTGGTATTTCATTGTGATTTTTATCTGTGATTCCTTAATGATTGGTAAGGTTAGACTTCTTTTCATGTGTTTCTGAATATTTGCATACCTTTTTTTCAGATAAATTCCTATTCAAAATCTTTGCCCATATTGAAATTTGGTTGTGTTTTTTTTTTAACTTTTATTTAATGAATATAAATTTCCAAAGTACAGTTTATGGATTACAATGGCTTCCCCCCCCATAACGTCCCTCCCACCCGCAACCCTCCCCTTTCCCACTCCCTCTCCCCTTCCATTCACATCAAGATTCATTTTCGATTTTCTTTATATACAGAAGATCAGTTTAGCATACATTAAGTAAAGATTTCAACAGTTTGCTCCCACACAGAAACATAAAGTGAAAAATACTGTTTGAGTACTAGTTATAGCATTAAATCTCAATGTACAGCACACTAAGGACAAAGATCCTACATGAGGAGTAAGTGCACAGTGACTCCTGTTGTTGACTTAACAAATTGACACTCTTGTTTATGGCCTCAGTAATCACCCTAGGCTCTTGTAATGAGCTGCCAAGGCTATGGAAGCCCCCTGAGTTCACCGACTCTGATCATATTTAGACAAGGCCATGGTCAAAGTGGAAGTTCTCTCCTCCCTTCAGAGAAAGGTACCTCCTTCTTTGATGACCCGTTCTTTCCACTGGGATCTCACCTGCGGAGAACTTTCATTTAGTTTTTTTTTTTTTTTTCCCCAGAGTGTCTTGGCTTTCCATGCCTGAAATACTCTCATGGGCTTTTCAGCCAGATCCGCATGCCTTAAGGGCTGATTCTGAGGCCAGAGTGCTGTTTAGGACATCTGCCATTCTATGGGTCTGCTGTGCATCTCACTTCCCATGTTGGATCGTTCTCTCCCTTTTTGATTCTATCAGCTAATATTAACAGACACTATTCTTGTTTATGTGATCCCTTTGGTTCTTAGTCCTATCATTACGATCAATTGTGAACATAAATTGATCACTGGGACTAGTGAAATGGCATTGGTACATGCCACCTCGATGGGATTGAATTGGAATCCCCTGGTATGTTTCCAACTCTACCGTTTGAGGTAAGTCAGCTTGAGCATGTCCCGAATTGCACATCTCTTCCTTCTCTTATTCCCACTCTTATATTTAACAGCAATCACTTTTCAGTTAAGTTTCAGCACTCAAGAAGAATTGTGTATTGATTACAGTATTCAACCAAAAGTATTAAGTAGAACAAACAAAAAAATACTAAGAGGGATAATATATTAAGTTGCTCATCAACAGTCAGGGTGAGGGCTGATCAAGTCACCGTTTCTCATAGTGTTCATTTCACTTTAACAGGTTTCCTTTTTGGTGCTCAGTTAGTTGTCACCGATCAGGGAGAACAAGTGGTATTTGTCTCTTTGGGATTGGCTTATTTCACTCAGCATAATGTTTTCCAAATTCCTAACAGGGATCACTTTTCAGTTAAAATTTAAACACCTAAGAATAATTGTGTGTTAATTACAGAGTTCAACCAATGGTACTAGAACAAAAAAAATACTAAAATGGATAAAGTATTACATTGTACATCAATCATGAGGACAAGAGCTGATCAAGTCACTGTTTCTCATAGTGTCCATTTCACTTCAACAAGTTTCCCCTTTGGTGCTCAGTTAGTTGTGGCTGATCAGGGAGAACATATGATATTTGTCCCTTTGTTTACAGATATAAGTATTCATCTATGAATGTTCCACAGAAACCATCCAACAAAGAGAAGCCTAGGATTGGATAACTGCACTGGTAAATTCTATGAAACATTTAAAGAAAAATCAGTGTCATTTGGAAGCATGCTGTTCAGTCTCCATGTGTTTTAATATGTTCTAGAGATAACTTGAGTTGTTGATTTCCAGCTTAATTCCATTGTGGTCAGAGAAGATGTGTGGTATGCTTTTGATTTTTTTTTTTTTTGAGTTTGCTCAGACTTGCTTTATGGCCTAGTCTGTGGTATATTCAAGAGAAAGTTACATGCACTGGTGAGAAGAATTCTGCAGCTGTAGGATGAAAAGTTTTGTAGGTATTCATTAGGTCCATTAGATCTATAGTGTCAATTAACTGTTGTTTCCCTGTCAATTTTCTGTCTCGTTGATCTGTCCATTGCTGAAAGCAGCGTACGGAAGTCCCCCATTACTATTGTATGGGAGTCTATGTCTCAATTTAGATCCATTAACGTTTCTTTTAAATAGCCAAGTGCCCTGTAGTTAGGTGCATGTACATTTATAATAGTCACATCTTTCTGTTGAATTGATCCCTTAATTATTGCATCGTGCCTTTGTCTCTTTTAACAGTTTTTGTGTTAAAGTCTATTATGTCTGATATTAGGATGGCTACACCAGCTCTTTTTTGGTTTCTGTTAGCATGGAATAATTTTTTCCATCCTTTCACTTTCGGTCTGCATGTATCTTTGTTGGTGAGATGTGTTTCTTGTAGGCAGCAAATAGATGCATTTTCCCCTTATTCAGCCAGTCTGTATCTTTTAACTGGAGAGTTGAGGCCATTCACATTCAAGGTTGTGGGGAGCAACTGAGACTAGACTAAGTTACTGGAATTAAGACTTATTCTATGCATCTGCTTTCCCACAATATGGCGCTGAGAGAGAGAGAGAGAGAGAGAGAGACCAAACAACTTCTACGCAGCTGCCTCTCGCCAACTTGACTGATCAGGAGCTGATCCTGCTCCTGATTGGAGGAGAGCAGCGTGCTCGGCGTGTGGGCAGCAGAATTTGGATTGGTGGAAGAGGACTATAAAGGAGGAGAGAAACAACATGCACCAGGAACATCTGAAGGAACACCTGAAGGAACACCTGAGCAGCCCCCGAGCGAGCCGGCTGGCGGTGTGCCGCTCCTCTGCGGAAGCGGGGAAAGCGGCGGGGGGTGCCGCCCCCTCCATGGAGGTAGAAGGGCCGGCAGTCAACCCAGGAAGGACCAGCAGCAAACCTGGGAAGGGCCAAGCAGACAAAAGAACAGTGCAGGGTCTAGTGTCATTCCTCCGTGAATGGGGGAGCGACAAAGGTGACTATTGATAAGTAACAACTTGGCCCCGCCATTTTTCCATAAATATTCCTATTTTTTACTTTGGATTTCCTCTGCACTTTTACTGGGAGATTCTCTGCCTTTATCTTATTTGGTAGTGATGACCATATTTTTGTGTTTCTGCATGCAGCACATCCTTAAGCATCTTTTACAGGGATGGACGAGTAGTGACAAATTCTTTCAATTTCTGTTTGTTAAGGAAGGTCTTTATTTCACCTTTATTCATAAATGAGAGCTTTGCAGGGTACAGTATTCTGGGTTGATAGCTTTTTCTCTGAAAACTTGGAATATATCTTGTCATTCTCTCCTAGCCTGTAGGGTTTCTGATAAGAAGTCAGTTGTGAGTCTAATTGGAGATCCTTTGAAGGTAATCTTGCATTTCTGTTGTGCACATTTTAGAGTATTTGCTTTATGTTTTACTTGACTACAATGTGTTGTGGTGAGGATATTTTCTGGTCATGTCTATTAGGAGTTCTATGTGCTTCCTGTACTTGGACGTCCCTTTCTCCAAATTAGGGAAATTTTCTGTAATGGTTTCACTAAAAAGGCCTTCTAATCTATTCTATCTTTCCATGTGTTCAGGAATTCCTAAGACCCATAGGTTGTATCATTTTATAGTATCCCATAGATCTCCAACACTGTTTTTTAATTTTCTAATTTCTTCTTCAATTTTTTTTTTTGCTCTGACTGTAAAATTTCCAGAGATTTATCTTCTAACTCTGACATTCTTTCTTCTGTCTCACCAATTCTGTTGTTAAGGTTTTCCATCATATTTTTTTTGATCTACTGAATTCTTCATTTCCAATATTTCATTTTGATTTGTGTTTAAAATCCCAATTTCATGGGAAAAATGTTCATTCCTATCATGTATGGATTTCTTTAATTTATGGATTTGATTCCAACTGCTTTTCAGTAATCCTATGACAAATTTTTTGAATTCCATTTCTGGCATTTCTTCAATCTCTTCATTTTCACATTCTAGTATCAAAGTGTTGCTATATTCCTTTGAAGGCATCATGTTGTCTTCCTTATTCTTTTTTTTTTTTTTTTTTGACAGGCAGAGTGGACAGTGAGAGAGAGAGACAAAGAGAAAGGTCTTCCATTTCCGTTGGTTCACCCCCCAATGGCTGCTGTGGCCAGTGTGCTGTGGCCGGCTCACCGTGCTGATCCAAAGCCAGGAGCCAGGTGCTTCTCTCGGTCTCCCATGTGGGTGCAGGGCCCAAGGACTTGGGCCATCCTCTACTGCATTCTGGGCCACAGCAGAGACATGGACTGGAAGAGGAGCAACCAGGACAGAATTTGGCGCCCTGACCAGGACTAGAACCCGGGGTGCCGGCTCCGCAGGTGGAGGATTAGCCTATTGAGCCATGGCGCTGGCCCTTCCTTATTCTTGTTTCTTAAATTGCTGGGTGTATTTTTAGGCATTTGTAGATACACTTGTTTTTTTTTTTTTTTCCTCCTGTTACGGCTTTTATCTTTGGACTATGCCTCTGAATACCTTGAGGTGTATGCTGGGTGTGGCCAGGGAGCTCTTTTCCATGCTCCAGGATGAGGGGAGTGCCCAAGGTGACACCCAAATTGGTTGTGGTAAGTCTCCTCTTTTTTTTTTTTTTTCTTTTAAATCAGAGAGGAGGTTTGATCTGTTCTGTTGGCATAGTCTCATGCTCACCTCCTCTCCTTCAAGGAGACCAATGCCCGGTCACTAGTCCCAGTGGGTATAAAATTCATTTGTACTTGCACAAAAGCCACAAAAAGGATCTGTGCAGTCTTCAGTGTGAGCACGGATCCCTCAGTAATGACCCTCACCAGGGAATCAGGGAGCCCAGAGCATGTGGAACAGTGACTACTCAAAGAGCCAGCCACACCCTTTGCTCTCCCATGCAGCCACAGTGTTTCCACAGCCCCAGCACACAAGGCTCCCATAGTTACAAGCCCCCAGCCCCTTGTCAATTCTCCCGGCCAGACTCAGGCATATCCTCTAAGCTAGTTTCTGGGTGCACGGACCCAAGTTGGCACAGCTGTTACATATGTCCAAAATGGCACTCACCCCCCTTGGCTAGTCATAGGACACTGGTGCTACGTGACTGGCGAGAGAGAAAAGTGCCCCCCCGCTTTTGGTCCCTCTAGGTTGACAGGCATCCTGTTCCCCACAGGATTCCAAGACAGGTTCATGCCAGGCTCTTCCTGTAGCTTTATTGCCAGTGGCTTGGGCTGCTGCAGTTTGGTCTCATCTCACTCTCCAAAGCTAGTGTTGAGGCTTTCAGCTGCTCAGGTCTCCAGTTGTGCATGCCTACACCGTCCACGTAGATCCAGTATCCCTCTAATTTGAGTGGAGTTTCCTTTGCCATTTTCTTCTTAACTCTTCCTTGAGATTGCACTCTCTCCATGCTTTCTTAAACTATCTTGCCTTAGACTAGAGCAATAAGCTCCCTCCCTATTTCACCATCTTTGTGTCTCACCCCTCATTCATTTTTTTAAAGATTTATTTTTTATTATTTATTTGGAACTCAGGGTTACACACAGACAGAAGGAGAGGCAGAGAGAGAGAGAGAGGTCTTCCATCCACTGGTTCACTCCCCAGATGGCTGCAATGGCCAGACTTGTGCTAATCCAAAGTCAGGAGCCAGGAACTTCTTCCCAGTTTCCCATGCAGGTGCAGGGGCCCAAGGACTTGGGCCACCTTCCACTGCTTTCCCAGGCCATAGCAGAGAGTTGGATCAGAAGTGGAGCAGCCAGGATTTGTACCAGCTCCCAAATGGGATGACAGTACTGCAGGTGGCAGCCTCACCCACCATGCCACAGCACCAGTCCCTCCTCATTCATTTTAAATAGTGACTCCCCTACTAGATCTCAATATGGTGGTCTTAATTCAATCTCATCCCAATGGTGTTTTATGGTCCCTCTGTCAGAATTTCTCTCATGTTTAGATAAGACAAGAAACTATTTTTGAACACAAACCTATAGCTTATCCAGATCCTCTTGACTTTGCAGGAAATTTGTGGCAAGGAGTATAACTCTGGGGAGGTGATGTGAAGGTGTAGGTGAAATACTGGCCTGTGTCTTAGGTGTGAGTTTTAGCTCTTCCTATGCTTTAATGAACTGCATGAGCCCAGTGATTCTATCTGGAATCTAGTTTGCCTTCTACAGACAGTCCTTAGGCTTAGGCTGGTTGGGCTTAGGATTTTTCAACTTTACCATGGTACAAAAATGACACATTGAATAGAAACAATCTTTTTGTTGTTTTACTTTTCCCCAGATATGCAGTATGGTGATCCTCTCTTGAAGCTGGACAGCAGCAAGCACAGCTCATAGTTAACCCCATGATCATGAGGGGAAACAACCAATGCTGTGTAGCATGCTCTGTTGCAAGTTTTGATACTCAGTAGGGTAGATGTAGTCAATGCATTTTCCACTTATGATATTTTGCAACTTATGATAGGCTTATCAAGATGTAATCACATTGTTAAATCCAGAAGCATTTACTCTAGCTACTTCAAGGGTTATGTGAAGTACAGAATAAATCACTTAGTCAACTCTATCTGTGGTAGTGGTCTCTAGGGTCTTACAGAATATGCACATTCCAGGGATGAGCAATATGATTCATCGGCATGAAGGAGGGCAATAGCAGAATTTCCATTTAGAGTGACTTGTGTGGAAGTGTGTTGACTTCATTTAATACTCTGTGTGTCTCTGAGAGGCAATTTCTACATCTTCCTCATCTTTCTTGTTCTAGCACCTGTGATATGTGTTTCATAAATATTGATTAATTATGCAAATAGAAAATGAGTTGTGTAAGTACTGTAAAATGTTAAAATCTCCAGGTACACAGAAAGAGTCATTATTATTAACATATAATAAATCCCTATGTGAGTGGAACATCTTTCTTAAAAATCTTGATCAAGTGATATGGGCAAAATAATCCTACTTGACAATTTTAGGCACTGGTTTCTCAACCCTCACTGTACATTTCACCTGGAAATATCAACATCCAGATCCTACTCACAGGAATTTCAATTCAGTTGGTACAGGACGAGGTCCAGGCATTAGTGGTTTTTAAAAGGTCCCCGTGATTTTTATGTGAAGCTGGTGCTGGAAATCACTGTTCCAAATGTCATGGATAGAAAAAGAAGGGTGCTTGGGAAACCTGAGGCAGAGTGAGTGCTTTTCCTAAAAACACAACTGTAGTTCTGGAAGATTCTTTAGTAGCCTGTAGTTCTGTGGCGCAGCAGGTTAAAGCCCTGGCCTATATTGCTGGCATCCCATATTGGAGCCGGTTGGAGTCCCAGCTGCTCCACTTCTGATCCAGCTCCCTGCTAATTTGCCTATGAAAGAAGTGGAGAATGACCAAGGCCTTGGGCCCCTGCACCCACGTGGGAGACCTGGAAGAACTTTCTGGCTCCTGGCTTCAGATCAGCCCAGCTCTGGCCGTTGTGGCCATTTGGGGAGTGAACCAGCAGATGGAAGACATATACACACTCTCTACCTCTCTCTGTAATTCTTTCAAATAAATAAAATAAGTCTTAAAAAATCTATCCTTAGAGGAAAACACACACACACACACACACACACACAAATTGCAGTTATTTACTGAGACCTAACTACTGAGTCACTGAAATGAAAATGTGAGAGTCTAAGACTCCCCATTGTGGGTTCACTAAGAATAGAATGTCAGAGAAACCTGAGCACTTTCTCGGAAGGAATGGCTGAAGACATGGACAAAAGCAGGGCAGAAGATGAACCTGCTGGAAGGAAGGAAGAAAGAAACGAAGGAGCATGAAGGTTGTTCAAGGTGAAGGTGTGATCACCATTTGTAAGGACATGGAAAAGGCTGTGGTCAGAAGGCAGTGGAGATTCATGTAAGTTGTGTTGAGTTTTAAAAGACAACTTACAGAAAAGCATATTGAGAACTGTGAAGGATGATACATGTGTAAGGTATTATTATTTGTAATAATATTATAGTCAAGGTAGGACAGGCCTTATCTAGAATATTCCCTGGGGAACAGTATGTTTCAATTAGACTATGTAGATAACAAAAAGGCAAAAGTTTATCAAGTCTGATTCTGACTCTGCAACTGACACATTTTGTCTCTCCTCTCTTTTTCGCTTTGGGGCTGTTAGCTGAGTGAGGTGTCAAATTAGACTGAAACTGCATCTCTAGGTGAAAACTGAGAGTGAACATCAGCTAATATTAGCCTAGAGTATATAGAGTTTGAAGTTTCTACAAGGATGTTTTTCAGAAAACTTGTTAGGATTAGTGCCTATATTGTCAGCTTTGGATTTTATAGAGAATCAGAGTGAGTAACAGCTAAATAATCCATTATTAATTTGTATCCTGGACACTAAGGCCTTCTCGATAGAAGTTACCTGTTTGCATTGCATACTAATTTGGGCACTGATGTTTTGGAATTGATAATATTTTAGCTTTATAAACTGGCTGAAGTTTCTTTTGTGCTAAGAATTTGCTAAGCAGATGTGCCAAAGGTCACTGCAATTCATTATTTTAAAAGAAAAATAAATATTTCTAAAAATCACTTGGAAAGTAGTTACAGAAGCATCTCATCTGTTCTGTGAAGTCAAGCAGGCAGGACCCCTAGTGGCAATGGTTGGTTAGCAGTTAGACTTAATGTTAACATTTTAGAAAGCATGTACATGTTGCATTTCTTTTAAATTCTGATTGATAGAATTCAGGCTAATACTCTCCTCCAGGAAACCCCAGATAATTAAGCTTTGCATGTCCCAATTCCTTTATGCCAAATTGTTACATGGCTTCTTGTGTACACATTTCTTAGAGGAACACTCAAAGAAAATGGTTCCAAAGATTGCTTGGCAAAGTGAACACTTGAACCTCTCAGAGTAATGCTTCCCTTGAGGCATGGAATGAGGTCAGCAGATGTCTTTAATCGGGTCTTGACTTTAATCCTACCGATATGTTCTCACATTGTACACTGAGAGCCCCAAAATAGCCATTTGTCCTCTGAATTCGAAATTTCAAACCAGAGGAAGGAATGATTTTGAGAGTTTCTTTCTTGGGGACATGGGCATGGAGAACAGAGCTTTGACTGGTATTTGTGGGGGCTGCAGTCAATGCTGAACTAACCCCAAAGCTGACTTCAAGCCCCACCTTGAGCAGGCCGGCAGTTATATCTGAGCTCTCTCTCCTGTCAGTCAGGTCCTGTGGTGTCCACCAGCTGCCGGGTCCTGAACTCTTGTCTATTCTGGTATCCTTTAGCCTAAACTAACTGTCCCCATACCTCACACACCTTCGTCCTCTCTGTGGTGGGAGTGGAACACAGGGTGTAGCAGGTTTATGAGCAGGCCACTAGCTGGGAGCCTGATCCTGGGTCACCTGCACACAGAGGGCACAGCTCACTGATGCGCCACTTGGCTTGTGCTGTGGGGAGGTTGAGAAGGGAAGTGAGGAAGCAAGAAGGAAAGTTCCTGTTTTCTACTTCTAACCTAGGTGTCGCTCCCCCTCTTCGTGGAGGAACGACACAGGACCCTGCGCTGTTCTTTCGTCTGCTCGGCCCTCCCCGGGTTTGCTGCTGGTTCTTCCCGGGTTGGCTACTATCCCTTCCACCTCCGTGGAAGGGCAGTTCCCCCTGGCCACTTTCCCCACTTCCGCAGGGGAGCGGCACACCGCCGGCCAGCTCTCTCAGGGGCTGCACAGGTGTTCCCCTTAGATGTTCCCCTTAGATGTTCCTGGTGCATGCCGTCTCTCTCCTCCTTTATAGTCCTCCTCCGCCAATCCTAACTCGGCTGCCCACACGCCGAGTACGCTGCTCTCCTCCAATCAGGAGCAAGTCCTACAGTTTATTGGCTGAACTGGAGGCAGCTGTGCAGAAGCTGTTTACTTCTCTCCCAGCGCCATATTGTGGGAGAGCAGATGCATAGAATAAGTCTTAATTCCAGTAACTTAGTCCAGTCCGGATTGCTCCCCACACCTAGGCATCTAGTATAGAGGTCCCTCAGTCTCTGTTCCAAGACCCCCTGCAGATACCAAACCTCACAAATGCTCAAGTCCCTTCTGTAAGATGCTATAGCATTTGCACACAATCTATGCACATCCTCCAGCACACTTAAATCATTTCTTGATTACCTGTAATCAATGTCAAAGAGGTATTATATAATAGGTGTTATAATGTTTAGAGATTAATGACAAGGGGGAAAAGTCCACACATGTTCAGAACAGATGCAATTTATTTTTTCCAAGTATTTGTAATCCACTGTTGGTTGAATCCATGGACGTGAAGCCTGAGGTTATGGAGGGCTGACTGCACCTTCCAGTCCTGATCTTTCAGTGCTCAGCAGAAAATGTTGTTCTAGGAACCCTTCCTTACTCATGGTCAGGTCTCTTAGATCCTTTTGTAGCTTCTCCTCTTTGTTATTAGTGGCACCTATTTTTATAGTAATGAATTATTTGTGCAGATACTTATTATCTGTCTCGGGTAATTTCAAGTTTCATGAGGGCAGAGACTTGTTGGTTCTCTGCAGAAGGCATGAAAGATATTAGGTGCTTAATAAATGTTTGTTGAATGAATGGATGAGGTACACAAAATATGTGTATAAGAATGATCTATGGAAATAAACTAATATCTAGCAAAGGGAAACAAATTATGGAGATGGATTCAGTTGAATACATAAATTAAAAGCATATATTAAAGATTATTTAATATTGAAAAATGTTTAGCAGGCATTTTTCAGTAGAGGAAATTCAAATGGCCAACAGACATTTGAAAAGATGCTCAGGATCACTAGCCACAAGGGAAATGCAAATCAAAACCACAGTGAGGTTTCACCTCACTCCAGTTAGAATGGCTTTCATACAGAAATCAATAAACGACGAATGCTGATGATGTGGGGAAAAGGTAGCCTGGTCCATTGTTGAGGGGAATGTAAACTGGTATAGCCACTGCGGAAGACAGTATGGAGATACCTCAGAAAGCTGAATATAGACCTACATATGTTCATCCATCCCACTCCTGGGAATTTACCTAAACCAAAAGAAATCAGCATCTGAAAGAGTGATCTATACCCCTACATTTATTGCAGCTCAATTCACAATAGCTAAGATATGGAATCAATCCAGAGATCCATCAACTGTTGCCTGGATAAATAAATTATGATATATATACACTTTGGAGTACTACTCAGCTATAAAAAAAGGAAATCCTGTCTTTCGCAACAAGATGGATGCAACTGGAAACCATTATACTTAGTGAAATAATCCAGCTGCAAAAAGATAGATATCATTTGTTTTTCCTAATCTGAAGCAACTAATAGAGTACCTAAAACGTAATGTTTAGGAGTGAAATAGACATTTTGAGATTTGATGATTGTCTCTTCTGTTGAGGAATAGTGTTGTTTTTTTCTCTTTATACTATTTGTTGAACTCTTTTTCTTAGTGTAAGGTTAACTATATCATCATTAAGCAGACTGAAAATAGATCTTTGTGAAAATTAAGAGCAGGAATGTGAGAGGGAGGAGGAAGAAGAGTTGGAGGGTGGGATGGAGGGAGAATGGGGGGGAAAGTGTCACTATGTTCTGAAATCTGTGTATATGAAATCCCTGGAACTCGTATGACTTAAACAAAATTCAAAAAGTTCAGAATGTAAGGTTAAATGAGAAGAAGTAGGATACAAATATTAACTTCTGATATGGTTTTTTTCTTTGTTGACATAAAGAAAATACAGTCAGTTCTTACTATTTGCAGTCATTATGTTCTATAAAGTCACTACAAACACTAAATTAGTGAATATGGAATCATTACACACAGGGGAAGTACAGGGTCAGATTCCTGTGAGCCTTAGTCACACTTCTGTCAACTTATGAATATGCAACCTGTTCTATGTGTGTTTCTGTTTAAAGACACATTATTAACAGATATTGATCACTGATGTTGAACTCATCACCAACAGCACTGGAACTCATGCCTGAATACTGCTCATCTAACATATGTGGTTTCCCCTTAAGGCACATCACGGCCTTCTTATACTTAGATACACGAGGCAGCACTTCAGCACTACGCTTGGGAAACACTTCAAACAACAAAATCATCAACAAAAAGCAGAAAAATGCAAAGACCACTAAAAGGACACTTCCCCACAGCATGAGAACAGAAACAAGAAAGCAGAGCATTGCTCTGTCTGTCCCTCAGCTAGGAACATGTGTGGTGAGTAACTGAACCTTTTTGCTAATCTGTTCACCAATGACCTTGAAGCACTGGGAGCATTGATTCTGGGGCTCAATTACATTTTAGTGAGGAGGCAAATTTGCAAATGTGAAATGTGCAAATAATGAAGATTGATGGCATATTCTGAAAAAAAAAAAAAAAAGAAAAACAAACTGAGGGCAAAAACCCTTTAAAGTAGGAAGCAGCATTGTGGCACAGTGGGTTAAGCTGCTGCTTGCAATGCTGGTAACCCATATTAGAGACCCAGTTTGAGTCCCGGCTGCTCCACTTCTGACCCAGTTCCCTGTTAATGTGCCTGGGAAGGTAGCTGATGATGGCCCAAGTACTTTGGACCTTACCACCCAAATGGGAGATCTGGATGGAACTCTGGGCTCCTGGGTTTGGCCTGATCCCGTCAGCTGTTGCAGCTATTTGGGGAGTGAAACAGCAGATGGAAGATCTCTTTCTTTCTGTCTTGGCCCCTCTCTCCTTCTGTGCCTTTCAAATAAATTAATTAAAAAAAAAAAAAACGTTTAGGGCAGTGAGATTATGGTAGCAAAATATATTTATGCCTTTCTGCAATTTCTCAAATTAACTTGTATTGTTTTATTATTAGAAAAATAAATATGATTTTCCTGTGTTAGGAAAGAGCAAAGTGTGATGGGCAGGGTACCAAAAAACAAAGGCTAGTGAAAAGTATGGTAGTTTCATAAATGTATTGAGTTACAACTTTGAGAGATATTTTGAATCCCCTCTTATAAGACTTTTCTGAATGATAATGTGCTGTTCTACAGTCAGGAATAGGGTAAGTCTCTAAGAAGAGCTTCAAGCTGACCAGGAAAGAGACAACCATGAAGGAGGCCAGTGCTGCAAACACAAATCCACCATATGATGAAGGCAGTACACAGGGAATGGGTTTCTCTAGAAATCCAGGGCTTCTGCTGCTTACTGCCCCTACCCTGCCACATCTGAGATAGGTGGCCCACACTGTGTTGTAATTACCTGCAAATGTCCGCATTCTCAATTAGACTTTAAGCTCTGTGAAGGCAAGGGCTGAGTGTAGCTTGCTCACTACTGTGTTACACAGTAGTAGCTAGCACATTTTTTTGCACACTGTGAGGGACACAGTTGAGTTACTCCGTATCGAATGAATGATCACATATCAAGCAACCCAGCAGATGGTAACTCCTGTCAGAATTCTCACCTTTAAATATGAAGGTCAATGTCATAGTTAATGACACCAAACCTCATCCAGAAATGCTGAAGAGTTTTGATGAGAAAATTTCACAGTCTTGAAAAGGGGACAAGATTTCTTCTACTTGAGCAAATAGAGATCAAAGAAACAGGAATCTGCTTCTGTATGAAAAGCAAATACAATTCGTGTTCCCTTTACATTCTTATAATGGTACATCTTGTTCAGTCTTCTGGCTTCTGATTATTTGGTGGTAAGTATACTGCTATTTCTTGAAGTGTCCATAAACACAGATAGCAGAGCTCAATTCCTGAAATGTGTCCCTGTTTGATAAGGAGGATTGGAATGGATCTTGTTCAGCCTTTAAGCTACTTCCCTAAGCATCTAAGAGTGTTCTAAACTCAAGGCTATTTCAGAACCTTTCTATTTGCAATGCGTGATTCTCTAAAATGATAACTGTATTAATTTTCTATGGCTGTTGTAACAAATTGCTGAAAACTTGATGGCTTAAAACAAAACAAATGTATTATCTCATGATTCTGTCCCTCAGAAGCCTGACACAGATGTCACGGGGCGAAGATCAAGGTGTCAGCAGGGTGTGTTCTTTTCTGGAGGCACCAGGAGAGAATCCATTTCCTTGCATTTTCTATCTATAGAGGCTGCCTGCTTTCCTTGGCTCATGCACTCCTTCCTTCATCTTCAAAATCCCACTGACATCTCTTCTTCAGTTCCCTATTACACTATTAAGGATTCTTGTGATTACACTGGGCTCACTGGGATAAACCAGAATAAAAAACTTCTCTATTTTTAAAGTTCACAAGTTGAGCAAACTTAGTTCCATCTGTAACCTTAATTCACCTTTTCCATCCAACCTAACACAACCACAGGTTCTGGGAATTATGACACAGACATCTTTGGGGGCCATTGCTATTCCTGCCACAACAACTGTACACACAGTCACATATACCTGCAACCCAGGAAATACAGAAGTCATTTAAAAACCCATTTAAAAACCATATCCATGTCATAGCTGTACTCTCTATCCAAAGAGAAAAAGGGAAAAAAAGACCCCAAGAATCAGGTCACAGAATGAAATAATTTTGTAGCTAAACAAAAAGTCAAGTTCTTTCACTATATGTGTGGGGAGCAACCCGGTCTAGACTAAGTTACTGGAATTAAGACTTATTCTATGCATCTGCTCTCCCACAATATGGCGCTGATAAGGGAGAAGCAGCTTCTACACAGCTGCCTCCAGTTCAACCAATAAACTGTAGGGCCTGCTCCTGATTGGAGGAGAGCAGTGTACTCGGCGTGTGGGTAGCAGAGTTGGGATTGGTGGAAGAGGACTATAAAGGAGGAGAGAGACAACATGCACCAGGAACATCTAAGGGGAACATCTATCTGAAGGAACACCTGTGCAGCCCCCAAGAGAGCTGGCCGGCGGTGTGCCGCTCCCCCGCGGAAGTGGGGAAAGTGGCTAGGGGGAACCGCCCTTCCACGGAGGTGGAAGGGACGGTAGCCAACCCGGGAAGAACCAGCAGCAAACCCGGGAAGGGCCGAGCAGACAAAAGAACAGCGCAGGGTCCTGTGTCGTTCCTCCACGAAGATGGGGAGCGACATAATGGTGCCGTGACTCAGATATGAAGCCTAGGCAGGGTTTAGTGTCGCTCCTCCACGAAGAGGGGGAGCGACAATATGAATTTAAGAGACTCACCTTCAAGGTATCACTTGTGTGGGCTTTTACATATAGGAATCTAACTGCTTGGTCCTTATTTCCTTGAAGTCTCACGTATGGGGTGGACAGTTAGAATCCTATTATAATCTTCCCCCTGTCGGCCTGAAATTGTGTAAACAAATGGTCTAAAATCTATTCTCCATAATCATTCATAATCATTCCTCTCTCTTGGGAATATTTTTTTTTTCAAATTTGAACAGACACTATTTTCTTCAACAGCTCAGAGATAGACTCTAGCCAATCCTAGGAGGAATAATCATTGATTGGAAATCTGTAGGGTAGGGGGACAGTAAACTTTTCTGTGTCATTTATGCTGAAGGCAAGACACTACTGAATGAGAAATATCAGATTCCATTTCCCGTATGTCCCCCATCCCACCTCACATCACAGTTAACAAATAGAAAGTAACAGAACAAGCAGCATTCTGTATCCCAGCCATCTTTTTTACATCTACAGATTGTATAAAGCATTTGTTATATTTGGCTTTGAGTGAAACCAGAATCAATAACAAATTTGTTTTGCATTCATTCCTAAATATATTTGCTGTGTGAATATGGATCAGCAGGGAAGGTGTGAGTCTGCCACACTTGAGCTGGGCACCTGTGCAGTTGCACCAGCACTTCCCGTACAAGCAAGGCCAATAATCCACAAAACTCATGTGTTGCTGAATTCAGAGCTTCATCTCCAGTAAAATCAACTGAGATGCTGTCAGAGTTTTTAGTTTTCCATTTTTTTTTTTTCTGAAACCAATCCTTTCTCTTTTTCCTTCTGTCTACCTGGCTGTCTTATCTGGTTCATATTGAGTTTGCCTCTTCTCCATCCACTCCACCTTCCCTGTTGTAAGGTGACCTGCTGATTGGGGTGAAGTTTGATCAACTATAGTCAAATCAATCATGTTTCTCAGTGAAGCAAAGTATTGCACATTGTTCCCCTGGCAACAAAAATTCAATTTGAGCCAATGAGATGCTAGTAGAAGTTTGTTGGGGCTTCCATGTCAAGCATCCCACTCTCTAGAAAGTCTTGAAGAGCCATCTTTCCCCTTCCCAAACTGGTTCTAGAACTTATGCAGAATCTTATCAGGCCAATGAAGAATTGTAGGAAGGGGAGCTTCCTCCTGGTCCTCACATACACCTCTGGACTTCCTGCTGTGTTGTACAATATTTTCAGTTGCATTTTTTGTTATGTCTACTCATTCATTACACAAATAATTACAAATATCTGCTGTGACCAGACCCTGGTCTAGGTATTGTAGAACAAAATGATCCCCTGCCTTCTAGAATGAAACGTTAAAACAAAGCAAAAAATAAAAAAAAATAGTAAACCAGGAACCTAAATGAATGCATTAGAAAGTGATAAGTAGAGCGAGTTGAAGGAGCTAGGGAATGATAGGAACTGGAAGGCCAAAGATGGGAGTAGCTGATGGTAATGTTAAATAGTGTGGTCAAATTCACCTCTTAAGAAAGTGTGATTTAAGTTGTGGATATTTGGGGAAGAGCTGGTGGAAGAAACAGTCAAAGCAGGTTCCCTAACTTGGGAGCCAGTCTGGGAGCAAAGATAAGAAAGAAGGCTGGGGTGGTGGAAATGAAGGGAAGAAAGGTGGGGGGTTACAGGGAGACCTAGTGGTCTTCTAGGCCAATGCAGAAGGATTTTAGCTTTAGCTTTGGCTCTGAGTGAAGTGGGGGAGTGAAGACTTTTGAGCAGAGGAGTGCAAATCATCACTCAGACTTTGGAGGGGTATAGGAAGGAGCAGGGAGCCCACCTAGAAGGTCACAGTCCTAATACTGTTGCCATGTCCAGGGTGGTAGGGATGGAGGTAGTGAGAATTGGTTCAGATTCTGGATATACTCATATTCTGAAGGCAGGGACAACAGAATTTCCTGTAAGTATTTATGTCCTGTAAGTGGGATGTGAAAAGAAGGGGTCAAGGATGATTTCAGTTGAAAGCAACCTAACTCATTCATTCTCAAATTTGCCTTACTCTTCTTCTTTTTAAATATTTATTTATTTATTTGAAAGTCAGAGTTACAGGGTAGGGAGCAGAGAGAAAGAGAGAGAAGGGAGATTGATTTCCCATTTGTAGGTTCACTTTCCAAATAGCCGCAAAGGCCAGGGCAGGGCCAAGCCAAAACCAGGAGCCAGGAGCTTCTTCCAGGTGTCCCACATGGGTGCGAGGGCCCAAGTACTTGGGCTATCTTCTGCTATTTTCCCAGGCACATTGAGAGGGAGTTGAATTGGAAGTGAAGCAACCTAGATTCAAAATGGCACCTATTTGAGATGCTGGCATCACCGGTAGAGGCTTAACTGCTATGCCACAAAGCTAGCTCCTTGCCTCACTCTTCTATCAACTATTTACAACCAATGGATGTTACCATGGAAAAGTTCAACCCAAATACAGGGCTCAGATGCAGACCAGTCATTCAATATCGAAGGCCTTCTATTTTCCTCTAATTGTGTTTCTACTTAACATGATTTTCTTGGCTGCCCTTTAAGAATAACGTTGGGGTGGGCATTTAGCTTAGCAGTTAAAATGTCAATTAGGATGCTCACATCCTATATCATCACGTGAGCTGGATCCCCAACTGAGTCTCCTGACTCCATCTTCCTTCTAATGCAGCTCCTTTGAGTAGAAGGTGACTGCCTCAGTTATTGGGTTTCTTCAACCCAAAGAGAGACCTGGGTTAAGTTCCTGGCTCCCTGCTCCTCCGTGGGCATTTGGGTAGTGAACCAGTAGAGGGAACCTCTCTGTCTCTCTCTTCTTTTGTTTGTCTGTCTTCCTCTCAAATTAAAAACCAATAATGTTATCTTCCAGGTCTTTGAGAATTAACTAAGATAGGACCAAAGTGATGGCTGCTTTGTCCTGTGCACCCAGGTCCACCCCCTTTATTTCTGTGTGATGTGGTTGGTTTCCCTTTATTTGTAGCCTTCTGCTGGATGTGACTTACGTGTCCTTATGGATGGACTGAGCATCCTTATATGGGGTATTTTGACTCCAATTTTGTTGATGCATCATCCTAATTGTCTGGTTGTTACTGCCTGTCACCAATCAATGTGTGAGATATTCTTTGGCTCTTCATCTGGAACAGAATTACAGCCTCTATCTTTAGAAATGATATATGCAGAGGATTATTCATGTTTGTAATTACAAATCTCCTAGCAGAAGCACAATTATTAAAAACCTTTGGAAATGACATTTTGCCTTACACCACAGAACCTGCTGTTAGCTGCTCTTGCTGGAATTGCTTTTGTTGATGTAATTTCCACCTGCACTTCAATTGTAATTTAACAATATCTTTTTTCTCTGGATCTTCCTACCTTGTTGTAATGGTTAGGTCTCCTGCTGTTTATTCTTAAATACTTTTCCCTCTGTTCTGAATTTTACTAGGCTATTTTTTGGGCTTAATAACCTAAGAAACAGCTGTGGCACTTGTTGCACTATAGTAACTTGAGAGGATTGGTTGGTTTATTTGTAATCTAGAACTAATGAAGGAAAGTGCTGGAGGAAACTTAGGAGGTTATTCACAAAGACCCATAATTTTAAGGATGAAGAAACTGAGCCCCTGGGTGGTCCATTGAATTGTTTATGATTGCCTACTCTCAGGTTGCTCTTTGGAGTAGCAGGTATGGATATGCATACAGGTATAGATTCTTTCAAGTCCTAAATACCTTGCAATTTAAACTGATGGACGTGTAACAGAACTGTAGATGGGAAGATCAATGACATTGAATGCTCTGGAGAGCCAGACTCTGTTCTAGGCTATGCTTTGCATCATGGATCATAGTGATACCCACAACCACCTGATGAGAGAGGAATAATTATGCCCATTTCACTGGCAAAAAAAAATATTGATATTCTTGGGAGATTAAGCAACAGGCTCACGATGCATTGAGATCTTATGGTCAGGTTCAACTAGGAACTCCAGACTTGTTAGCTCAGCCACAAAATGACATATTGAAAGATATCTATGAAGTTCTTAAGAAACAGCAGTGCCCTATCTGCCTAGGAGGATTTATACCCGTGGTCCTAAAGAAACCAGGTAAATGGCTTCAAAATTTGATCTGTCATCAGAATGACCTTGATTAAATAAAAATTCAGATTTTTGTTCTTGCCTCCAAAAAGTCTAATTCACCAATGGGAATAATCGCCAAATAATTGCAGCAAGGAGCCTCGGAACAACAAGGCGGGTGACCCTGACTTCTGCAGTTATGGCCCTCTGTGTGTGACTATTGTGCTCCTGGAGCAGCCCTTATTTTAATTCATTTTTTTTTTCTTTTCCAGCTCAGAGTCTTAAGTTGAGTTTACAGGGCCTAATGAAAAGGTTCCATGAAGTTCCCAATCCCCTTTAAATTGTATGTGGAATTTCACATATGCATACACATGGTCTCCTATGCATACACATGGTCTCAAAGGCATCTGCTTCAAGTGTGCTACCTGTCTCCGGATTGCCTGGCCCTGCCCTACTGGAGTCGTCACACTGCTCTCTGCCCTGGCTGAGAGCCTCCTGTACTAGTGCATACTACAGGTCTCTTTGATTTTTAAACTTTACATTCAACTATGAAACACAGGATGAAACTTGAAGGAGAGAGGGAATGACTTCCATATTTCTACTGAAATCAATTTCCTTCATGACGAATACGCTTGTGACAGTTTTCACGGAATACCATTGTTCCCTGATATCAAGAGCTACCTCAAAAAATTTCATCCATATCATCAAATTTCTACTTTATCTATTTTTCTCCCAGAAGCCCACTCCTTTGCAAAGCCAGCTTAAGCATGGCTCCTAGTGCTTTTTTATTTATTTTTTGTCTCTCTGGGTCCTTTGTTGCCCTCATTGTGTCCCACTGTCCACAGAATGGAGCCCTGACTCCTCATCCTAGCATCTGTGCCCTTTGCAATCTGACTATCTCCTGCTGCTCCCCTAATTGTTCCACGTTCCAAGATAACTGTGCTCCTTGCCATTGCCCAAGCCCTGTTGGTGTCCTCTTCCCTCGGGGCCTGCATGGCATGGCCTCCCCTCCCTTCCCATCTGTCACAGTTTACCCTTGTTCAAGGCCTTCCTCCCATTTATCCATCAGCCAGAAATTTCCTCTTTTCTGAACATCAGTTGTTTGGTTTATCTGGGTCTTATGGCATTTGTAACATATTGATTCGTGTTTTATTATTAATGACTCCTGTTTCTCTTCTTCCTTTCCAGATTCCACATCCTTTCACAGCAGGACCCTTGTTGATTTAACTCTGTATCTGGCATATTGCCTGTCACAGCACCTAGCATACAAAGAGCCCTTGATAGTACCTGGTGAATACTTTAAAAACCAAGATCTGGCTATTGAAATTTAGAAAAATAATCCTGTTTGTCCTTTCTTCCTGTAGTCTAAGTTGGGCAGTAGCTTGAAAACTGCATATAGATCACATTCATTTTTTAAAAAAATATTTTCTTTACTTGAAAGGCAGAATGACACAGAGAGGGACAGAGAGAAAAAGAGATCTTCCATCACTGAGTCACCCCACAATGGCCAAGGCACAGCTGGGCTGAAGCCAGGAGCCCAGAACTCCATCCAAATCTCCCACATGTGTAGCAGGGGTCCAAGTACTTGGGCCATCTTCAACTGCCTTCCCAGGCACGTTAGCAGGGAGATAGATTGGAAACAGAGCAGCTGGGACTCAAACCTATGCTCCAACATGGGATGCAGGCACCCTGAGTGGTAGCTTAACTGACTGTGCCACAATGCTGGCCCCATTTTTTTAAACAAAATTTTATTTATTTATTAGACACACATAGCGACATAAGTGACAGTGACAGAGAGAAAGAGCTTCTATCTGCTGGTTCACTCCTCAAACAAGGTCAGAAATCACAGTTACATTTAACTTCTTTATTGGTCATGTTTTATTGATTCTTCCTTCAACATGTCCATCATGCCCGTTTGAAGTTACAGGGGCTTTTGCCAAGGATTACAACTTTCTCCAGAACCCTCCATTCCACACACTTTCCTCTTCCTCCCTTTCTACTTCAATGACCACATTTGAATCTAAGGCATCTGTTGCCTCATCCTTCTAACACTGGAATAATATTTGCCTGGTTAATATCTCTAAAATATAAATTCATGGAGGGAAGCAAGATGGTGCCCAAGCAATATGCTCCGGTGACCCACCTACCCACAAAGACACTGATTTGGATGGCTATTTGTGTACCAAGTCACTTCCACAAGAGTTACGGAGGCCAGGGATAGAAGACATTGCCAAGGAATATCCTAAAGAAGACACTGTATTCCTAAAATTTAAAAAGATGATTGAAGAGCTTTATTGTCCTAATGTCAAATTCATTGGGAAATCTGAAAAGTGTAATTAGGACAGAACATTACCAATGAAATAGAAAATTTGCAAAATATCAAAATAGAAAACATCAACATATCAAAAATAAACGCTAGTATTTTATTATGCTAATATATATATATATATATATAAATTCAAAGATATTACTTCTCTACATCTCTGTTGGTGTCCATTTTAATACAGGACAAAATCTATAGTCTTCAAACCTCCCCCAATCTGACTCCAACTAATCTCCATCTGTGTAGTCTAATACTCCTCTAGAGTAATTATTTTTCCCTGGGAAAACTCTTCTGTTCAATCTTTCAGAATGACTCCTCCATTGCCTTGCTTTGATACAAGCTATACTTCTTTCCTTTTCCAGTCTACCTGTTCAGATCATTCTCATTCTTTAAGGCCCAACTTAAGTCTCATCTGTTTTTTTTCCTTTTGATTAACAAATAATAATTGTGCATTTTTATGAGGTACCTTATGATATTTCAACACATGTATACAACAAATACTGATCAAATTAGGATAATTAGCATTCCCATCCCATTATCATTTCTTTATGTCTGGGGACTCAAGTTCCTTTCTTCTAGATCTTCATAACACAGACACACACACACACATATACATATACATATACATATACATATACATATACATAATAGGTTATTGTGAACTGTAGTCACACCACTCTGCCATAGAACAACAGAATTCATTGTTTCTATGTTTTTGCTTGCCAATCTTCCCTCACTCTCTTGCCCCTACCCTACCTAGCCTCTAGTAATCAATGAGAACACTTGCAAAATGAATAAATGAATCCAATGGCACATTAAAAATTTCATTCAGGAAGATCAAGTAGGATTTTATCCCAGGAATGGAATGATAGTTTAACATGAGCAAATAATTCTTTTGACATGGCCTTTCCCAAGTATTTCTGTCCACATCTCTGAAGGTGTTTGGCCTTTCTTGCCTCCATGTTGGCTATTCAAAGTATCACCAAATGCTCAGCAGTGTTGGCAGCACCTGGGAGCAGGTTATGACTACAGAATCTCAGGGCTCTACTCAAGACTTGCTGAGTCTAATCTGCACTTTAGCAAGATTCCTGAAGTGACTCATGAAAGTGGAGAAATCGCAGTCTACCTCTCTTAAACACTTGGGCAACATTTAGTCCAAACACAACTTCCATATTTATGTGCACTACTAAAATTCCTTGAAATCTGGAAACTTGCTTTGTTTTCACTTTCCATGTCTCTCAAACACAATTTCATGTCAAAGCAGGAACTTAGTAAACAGATTTAGCACCTTTCCCTTTTATTTTTCTATTGTGAAGAGAAAACAACCCCTCATTTTCCTAGAATATGAATATAAGTTGCTAAGGTTTGAATGTCCCCTCCAAAATCCAAAAGTTGCCAGTGTGATAATATTAAGAGGTAGGGTCTTTAAGAGGTGATTAGGCCATAAGAGCTGCTCCCCCATGAATGGATTAAGGCCATTATCAAATGGACTTTGAGCAGCTTCATTGCTTGTCCTTCTAACTTTGGCCTTGTAGGAACACACAGTGTTTCTAACTGGAGGACACAGCCATCGCCAGACAACTGAATCTACTAGAGTCTTGATCTTGGACTTCCCAGCCTCCAGTACCATGGGAAATAAGAAACCTCTGGAAATTTTCTCTCACTGTGGTCTCCTTGTGTTCCTATGGCATCTTGGGCTCACTGTCACTAAAGCACATTTCTCATTCCATTACAGCTGTGTGCATATCTTTTTTATTTAATCACCAAGATAGGCAGTTCTTGAAAGCAGAAACTATGTCTTAATCACCTTTTCATCAACAGCACCTCACCTATCATAAAGTAGATATTCAATACATGTTTACTGATTAGATTATCAAATTAATAAGTAACTCGCTACAGGAGTAAGACAGAAACCTAGGCCTTTGATGGATGTTTCTTACTATAGTTAACCAATTTATATTAATCACCAAATTTTATACAAGATAAGCTGAGACATTTTGCAAAACTAAATCTGTTTCTTTGTTTTCACTCCAATGCCACTACATTTCAATTTGTAAGAGCTGAAGGTCAGAAACACAAAGCCAGAGGTGCAAAGAGGGAACAAATGCAAAATCTTAAATGAAGCATGTATTACACTCAAATGGCAATGACTTAAAGAGAACCCCAGATGAAATGAACCTTGCCAACTTTAAATGTCTCAACATTCACATTACAAAGTCTTCTCTTCTAACAAGAACATCAAACAAAAAAGGAGTGATAAGGTAAATGACTATAGAACAAAGCAGTGTTTCTGTAGCTATTTCACAAATTCTGAACATAAGAGACATAAGAAGTTTTGCTGAGCTTAGTAGAGAAATCCCTGCTTTGTGTCAATGCTGTGTATCAGTTGACCAAAATGAAATATAAGAACAGATTCTGTCACTGTATTCCTCCATTAGCCTAGGTTCAAAAAGCTGAAAGAATACAATGCAGTGTTACAGATGACTACATAAGCACGCACTTGTGCTGTTGCTTAACTTCTTCCATGGTGATGTGTCTGTTTCTGCCAGGACACTGCAGAAGAGCAGGATCATAGAATGTGTGTAATTCTGTACTTAACTGATGATGCTGAGCACAGAGAGCTGCAGCCTCTCCCCTCTGCCCTCCTACCTTTCCTTCGCTCCTCCCTTCAAGTGTTTATTGAGTGATTGTGATAGAATATTTATATGTCCTATCCATAACATAGAATGTTCCGACCCTATCAATGTTGGGGATAAATCACTCATCAAAACACAAATCATTCTTTTTATGGAATTTATATTCCAGTGGATAAAAAAATACAATAAATAAGTGAAACTTATAGCTAGATCATGATATACATTGTAGGAAAAAGTGACATTGGTGTTGGGAAGTTGAGGAGATACATATTTTTTTCAATGAATTATTTATGTATTTGAAAGGGAACCAGGTAGGGAGAGAGAACACACTAACATGGCTCCTCAAATTCTTGCAACAGCTGGAGCTGGGCAGGAGCCAAAGCCTTCGGCCAGGAATTTAATCTGTCTCCCTTGTGAGTGGCAGGAACCCAATTATCTGAGCCATCACCGCTGCCACCCAGGGTCTGCACTAGAAGGAAGCTGAAGTCAGAAATCAGAGTTGGTTGATGATACAGAACTCTTATATAGGATGCACGTATCTCATTTGTTGTCCCAACTTCTAGTCCAAACAGCCATGCTGTTTTATAAAAAGAAGTCAGAGAAAACCTTCATTGACAGGTGAAATTTAAGGTAGGTCTGGAATGGAGCAAACGATGTAGCTAACCTGGAAAAGGACATCTTATAGAACTGAATAACGAGCACATTAGCAAGTACCTTTCCTGCTGTTGGCCATTCTTTCCAGCACACACTGAGTTAGGATTGTGCTGGAATGAGCAGAGAACAGCAAGAAAAGTCTCTTGGATTTGGAACAGTCGGGAGAGATGAGCTTGACCTTAATAGGCTTGGTCCAGGGGCTTTATTGAGAAAAGCCTGAAGAGTGAAGAGTGGAGGGGGGAAGTCCAACAAGAAGGTCACTATAGCAACATGGACAAGAGATAAGGATGGCTGGGCCCAAGGAGGCGGCAGTGGAAGAGGTAAGAGGCAATTTGATCCTGGATGTAATCTGAGGGTAGAATTGACAGGATTTGCTGAAAGATTGGATTTAAAGTATAAGAGACAGAGAGGCATTCAAGGTTTTTTGGCTTGAGCAACTAGAAAAATGCAGCTGCCATCAAGTGAGACGGGGGAAGGATGCGGGTGGAGAAATTTTTTAGGGAAGATTATTTGGGTGATGTCAAGTTTGATGTATCTTTTAGACAAATGGAGATGCTGAGGAGGCTGTTGGATATTTGTAGAATGAATGAATAAGCATGATCTTAATTATTTATTTCCCAATCTCTCTAACATAAGCTAATATAAAATTAAATCTTTCTTTAAACTACTTTCTCATTATGCAAAGTGGAAGTTAGGCCCTACTATGGAAGGCCCAGACTTGCCTGAATTCTGGGCCTGAAGATCTGATAGTCTGTTGGCCATCTCTCCTGGAATCTGCTTGAGAGGCTTCACATACCTAAGAAAGAACTTATTCTTGCTCTCACACCTGTTCTGCCTCTTTGTGACTGTTGTGAATGGTACCACTGGGCATATAAATTGAATGTCACAACTCATTCTTTATTTCCTCAAACTTTGTCTACTGGTTACCAGATCTTATCAATCCAACTTCCTTTCTATCCCTTGAACCTATTTCTCCTCTCTACCTCCACTGCTGCTTTTTTTGATTATGTTCTCATTATCTTCATGTGGATTGTATGTTACCCCTCTACCTGGCTGCCCAGTCTCCAATCCAACCATCATGGAACTCCCAGAGTGATTTCCTAAAATGCAAATGTGGCCATGCCATTCTTCTGCTTAAAATTTTTCAGACTTCTTTCTCTATTTACAATCCTAAATCTTGAGGTTGGCTTACTGATAGCATCCTGACTTGCTCTTAATTATTTTTCCGATTTATTGCTCCCCACACATGCATCAGTCTTATCCACTAGCCATAATGAACCATCCACAGTTAACTGATAAATTTATTCAATCTTCAAGAATAAATAAAGTGCTTTCTGTTACAATCACTATACAGCTCTGGGATATAATGCTGGATACAGCAGACTTAATTCCTGCTCTGGTGGAAGCACACTTTATTTCCATGCCTTTTCTCTTTGAACTTCCTGCCTTGAATTTATCACTACCTGCACCTTGCTTCTACCCCATGCTCACTTTCCCATCCTATCAGCCACTTCAGGAACACCAACTCACCTTTTAAGATTTAGGTTATGCGGCATGCACTGTGGTGTAGCAGGTAAAGCTGCCACCTGCAGTGCTGGCATCCCATATGGGTGCAAGTTTAAGTCCCGGCTGCTCCACTTCTGATCTAGTTCTCTGCTATGGCCTGGGAAAGCACTAGAAGACGGACCAAGCACCCACATGGGAGACCCAGAAGAAACTCCTGGCTCCTGGCTTCAGATTGGTGCAGCTCCAGCCATCGTGGCCAATTGGGGAGTGAACCAGTGGATGGAAGACCTCTTTCTCTCTCTCTGCCTCTCCTCTCTATGTGTAACTCTGATTTTCAAATAAGATAAATAAATCTTTAAAAAAGAGAAAAAGATATTCAGTTCATGTCATTTCCTTGCATTAGCACTTTTCTGAATATCTTCTCCCTTCTCAAAATGGTTTCCTCCTCAAAACATATTATTATTATTATTATTATTAATATTTTTGCCAGGCAGAGTTAGACATTGAGAAAGAGAGACAGAGTTATAGACAGTGAGAGAGAGACAGAGAGAAAGGTCTTCCTTCCATTGGTTCACTCCCCAAATGGCCACTACGGCCGGCGCTACACCAATCTGAAGCCAGGAGCCGGGTACTTCCTCCTGGTCTCCCATGCGGGTGCAGGGCCCAAGCACTTGGGCCATCCTCCACTGCACTCCCGGGCCACAGCAGAGAGCTGGCCTGGAAGAGGAGCAACTGGGACAGAATCCGGTGCCCCAACCGGGACTAGAACCTGGGGTGCTGACGCCGCAGGCAGAGGATTAGCCTAGTGAGCCATGGTGCCGGCCCAAAATATATTACTGAATTAACCTGAATGACTCTAGAAGTGAGAATATCTCTAAGTGCATTCTATTGTTCACACTATTGTGCTCCTCTTTCACTAGGAGACAGTGGCTCCAGGATTTCCTTCTTGATCCCAGGATGGAAAAATTCTTCTTTTGGATTTGTCCTGCAGTTCTTGGGTCCCACAAGTGGTATAAGTGGTCATTAATGGGCTGTAGAGTGAGCAAATACAACTGCAGTGGGTTATACGTACAGGAGATACACTCATCTCTTCATGTAGAAAAGCCTTAGGATGGTGATCTGATTGATAGATGTGCTAGTGAACTTGCCTTAAAGCTGAGTTTACATAGCAAGCCCACAATTTTTATTTAGCTTAATATACATATATCCCTGGGAGTTTGGTGGAGGACTGATAATTTGGAGGTTAGGATCCAGTGCTGTGGAATAGTGGGTAAAGTCACTGCCTGCAGTGCTGGCCCCTGGTTTGAGTCCCAGCAGCTCCACTTCCAATCCAGCTCCCTGCTGATGTGCCTGGGAAAGCAGCAGAAGATGGCCCAAGTCCTTGGGCCCCTGCACCCACGTGGGAGACCCAGAAGAATCTCCAGGATCCTGACTTTGGATCTGGTCAGCTCTGGCTATTGTGGCCATTTGGGGAGTGAACCAGTGGATGGAAGACTTCTCCCTCTCTGCCTCTCTGTAACTTTGCCTTAAAAAATAAATAAATAAATGTTTTTTTAAAAAAGATGGAGGTTAAAGAGCTCCTTCTAAGCCATCTCTTAATTCTATCACTGTATTGAAAGTTGACAGAAAGACTGTCTATACACACCTGTTCAGACTTCTGATCTGCCCTGAACTGTAGCATCTAGAGCTTGTACACAGCTTGGGAAAGAAAATACAAGAAGGGTCAGTACTTGTAAACAGTACTTGTAGTTTATGAGGGTGAGTATCAAGAAAGGTCAAAACCTTCCTCATTTGTTCTCACAACTTCAGGGGTGCTTCAGGATACCAGTGGGCTTCATGTCCACATGAAGTTGGTATAATGTGGGCTGAAAAATCCTAACTACTATTTTTCTAGACCTAAAATCTATTTATTCGTTCTCTTTTTTTCCTTTCTCTGTGTCTCTACACATCCTCCCACCTGTGATATACACAAATGTGCATTCAGATCATTTAAAAAAAGTTTCATTGGGAAATAACTGTATTTTATAAATATGTAGTAGCACTCAAATCAACTATTCTAGTCAAAAAACCTGTAAAAACCATCTTGATTCTCTTCCCTCTGACTTACTGACAGTCTGCATATGGCAACATATGTAAAAATGGGTATCTGAAACTTGCCTCACCTTAAGGTGAGTAGGCAGTAAACAGCCCCATGATCACTGTCAAAGCACTTTAAGGAACAGCACAAACTCATTCTGGGTATGATAAAATCATAGTTTCCAAACTCGTACAGTAGGGTGAACTGGCAATGATTGGTTAGCACATGTTTGATTACACAAATGTACACACGCACCCTCACAAATATATACACTTGGACATTATAAATGAATTGTTCTTTTCATTCTGTACTGCACTGAACATTCAAGAATATTTCATCAATGATTGTCAATCAGTGTAACAAAATCATATATAAGCTATAAACTATAAGCACTTTATAAAGGACACAACTTGCTGCACAGAAGAGCAAGCACAATCATTGTTAATGTGCTTTATTTAAAGAGACACCTGTCCTATTATAACTTAATATATAGTTACATCCACATGTAGGTGATTATTTGTTAATTTGCCAAAATATTTAAATACATCAATGAGACATTTTGTAAATTAAAATCATCTCAAGTAAAGAGACTCTCTTGATTATGAAGCCTTACTTGGTGATGATTGAGTGCTTTATTTAATAATTATAATGGCTTAATAACACCTGCAGTTACACTTTATTATAAACATTACACATTTCATAATATGGGAAGGAGTGGCATAGTGAATAGATAGTAATAAAATGTTGATTCACAAGCTTAAAATAGAATTCCTATTGATTTGACATACCAAAATTTCATTGCTATGAGTGTTCTCATGGTTGTCAGTCTCTATTACTTCATGTCATGATTTTACAGGCTGTACAATAGAAGAAGTTAAGGGCAAAATGTGAGTATATGCAGAGTCCTCCATTGATGACTTAGACTTCCTACTATAGACTACATGTGGTGGACATTTAGCCTAGTGGTTAAGATACCATGCCACATATCCAAGCATCTGGGTTAGGTGTCTGCCTCCAATTTACTGCTAATGCAAACCTTAGGAGGCCAAGGTGATTATTCAAGTAGTTGATTCCCTGCCACCAATGTGCAAGGTGTGTATTGGGTTCTCAGTTCCTGGTTTAGGCACAGCCTAGTCCTGGCCTTTTCAGGCTTTGTGGGAGTGAGTCAGTGGATGGGCACATTCTCTGTTTTTATCATTCAACAACAACAAAGGACATCAAAGTCCTTCCCTGTCCTTGTACCGTTCCTAGTCAGGAGTTTATCAACAGATTTCTGCACATATCTTAGACCTGTGCAAGCCAAATGGAGGGTGACCCTACTGGCAGATAGTAGAGGTCCGTGGCCATGTGTTTTTCTTGCAATGACCCACAGTCCCTCAGCTAAGATTTAGGCATGTGCTCCAAGGCCAGTCATTTGGGCAGTAGTACTTCATGGATGATAGAATGGGCTCTGGAGTCATATTCACTTATTCATTCTCTATTCAAAAGGTATTTAGTGAGTGCCAAGTGCCAGGCATTGTTCTAGGTGCTGAGAATACAATGGTTATCCATTGTATTCCATTACAATGGTTATTCCATTCCAATGACTACTTAGTTTCAAATCTTAACTCTACCTTACAACCTTGGGCAATATGATTTACTGCCTGAATTGCAGTCTTCTAGATTGTACCAGATTCAGGTTTTTGGGAGAATTAACAGGGGCAATGCATATAAAGCATACAAACCATGCCTAGCACATTGCCAATATTAGTTATTTATATTGTTGTGCGAAAGTAAGGTGCAGGCCATATTTATTCCATGAATCTGACTGGTGATGAATGTGGTCCAGGCTGAAATAACCCTGACTTATAATACGATAATGACCAAATAAAATGGGGATACTACTACTTGTTTTCCTAATAATATTTTACCTTTCAAGTAACATATAAAATAAATATCCAGGCACATTTCTTCTCAGACTGCTAAAAAGAAGAACAGAGGATTATTTTTCTGAGATGAGTACTGTGTATACACTGTATGACTCACAAAAATAAAAATAAAAAATCTCAAAACAATATATATTTTTTAAATGTCAAAACTGTGGCACTGAAGGCCCTGGGTCAGAAAGTTGTAGAACCTTCCCTGTGTTAGAAGAGGTTTCATTTCATCTTGTCATTGAAAGAACCAAAGAAAAGGACAGGAGAGCCTGATTGCAAAAAAAATCCAATTAACTATTGAGATATGTGATGCTCCCTAATAATTGAGTTAGTTGCATCAAAAACCATGAGGTACTTTCAAGTATTGAAATGAAGGCTCCAAATCAATGACCTAAATTATGTGCTTCTTTATCAAAATGCCTGGAAACCTGACTAGGCTAGAGATGGGTTAATGACCTATGCAACAAGGTCCCTGGAGTATTGATTTGTTTTTCTCTGTTAGCAGAGGGGCTTCACTGAAAAGCAGAGGAGGGCATTATCACACTCTGTCCCCTAGGGACTGGGGTTATGGTGGGCACTAAGGGCTATTCAGGAGAGTGTTTTTGGCACAACAGAAAGCAGCATTAGAGTGACTGAGAGGCAGAGGAGGTGCCAGTTCAAGCTGCATCACAAAGACATTCAACAAGGAGAGACTTGATTAAGAATGGAAGCCTGATAAACAGCAACACATAGGATTTGGAGCACAGTGGGAGGGGCCTAAATATAAAAATTTATTTATAAAGATTAACTCATTTGAAAGAGTTACAGGGAGATAAAGGGAGAGACAGAGAAAGAGATTTTCCATCCACTACTTCACTCAACAGCCAGGGCTGGGCCGGTATGAAGTCAGGAGTCAATAGCTTGTTCTAGGTCTCCCATCTAGGTGGCAGGGGCCCAAACACTTGGAACATCCTTTTTTGCTTTTCCCATGCTATTAGCAGAGAGCTGGATACTGGGACAAGAACTGGCACCCATATGGGATGCCAACAGTAGCTTTACCTGCTACAGCACAATGCTGGCCCCATGTTTTATTTTTCTGTGAGGCAGAGAGAGAGTACAAGAATGAGAACAAGAGAGAGAGAGAGAAACCCCATCTGCTGGTTCACTCCCCAAATGGGCCAAGCTGAAGCAAGGAACTCAATCCAGGCCTGCCTGGGTAGCAGTAACCCAGCTAGTTTAGTCATTGCCACTGCCTCCCAGGATCTGCAGTAGCAAGAGGCTGGAGCGAGGAGGCAGAGACTAGCATCAAATCCAGGCACTCTGATGTAGGATACAGTCGGCCTAATTGTTATCATAATCTCTAGACCAACTGCCTATCCCTGGAAAAAGTTGTATAAATGCCATTGTTCATTGCTTACTCCCTGAACAACTAATTGAGCATCTCTGGGGTGCGTATCTGGCAACAATCTTTTTTAAAAAGCTCCCACGGGAGGGGGAGAGGGAGTGGGAAGGGGGGGGTTGTGGGTGGGAGGGACGGTATTGGGGGGGAAGCCATTGTAACACATGAGTCGTACTTTGGAAATTTATATTCATTAAATAAAAGATAAAAAAAAAAATAAAAAGCTCCCACGGGAATTCTAGTGTAATCTGTAGTGAAAAACCACTACCCCAGGCCAGAAATTCTTCGTCCCCAGAAAAAGTATCACCAGGGCATTGTAGAAATGCACATTTTTCAGGCCCTCATCATAGACCTATTGACTGAAAAACTCTGGGCATGGGATGCAGGACTCTGTGCTTTATCAAACCCTGAGTTATTCTGATGCTCATTCAAGTTTGAGAGCCATGCCTCGAGATACGTCATGCATGTCAGATGAAAGACAGGGAGGTTAACATGGCTCAGATTGGAAGTCCACATGGTTCCCTCTCACACTTTAGCAAAGAATAGAAACGCATGTTTCTCATTCTCACTCAGCTTTTGAAAGGGGCAGGGATCTAACTTTCCATCATTCTCTCCCTTAAACCTCCTAGGAAGGAATTGCAGAGCCAAGAGATGACACAGATCTTCTGGTTCCGTGGCTCACTAGGCTGATCCTCCGCCTGCGGTGCTGGCACCCTCGGTTCTAGTCCTGGTCGGGGTGCCGGATTCTGTCCTGGTTGCTCCTCTTCCAGGCCAGCTCTCTGCTATGGCCCAGGAGTGCAGCGGAGGATGGCCCAAGTGCTTGCGCCCTGCACCCGCATGGGGACCAGGAGAAGCACGTGGCTTCGGATCAGCGCAGTGCGTCAGCCGCAGCACGCGGGCCACAGTGGCCATTGGAGGGTGAACCAATGGCAAAGGAAGACCTTCTTCTCTGTCTCTCTCTCTCACTGTCTACTCTGCCTGTCAAACAAACCAAACCAAACCAAAACAAACCAAACCAAACCAAAACAAAAAAAACAAAAAAACAAAACAAAAAGATTCTAAATGAAATTGCCTGTCTACCAGCAAGGGCCGCTGGCCTTGCACTTAGGAGGGGAATAAATAGGGATGGGAAGAGGTAAGAGCTTCCCAAAGCAGAAAAGAAAAACTCAAATAAAAAGAAACTGTGAAAATTGAATGTTGTTTTACTGTTCCCTTTTATTTTGTGAAAGCAGTGTTTTTTGGGCACAGTACCGATATGCTAATAAAACTGAATAATGTCCCTTGGACTAAGTTTTCTGTATGAGCCGAGAACTGCATAAGAACATGTTCTAATGATGCGTTGGTTTTCTCACAGTAACATCCAGCCCCCAGAACATTCTCTGGCGGCACCCACACTCTTCTGTCCTAGTGCACAAAGCTGGGAAGAAGCTGAGAATCTGCGGAGTGCTGCCTGGATGGTGAAGGCTGTGCTTACGAATTGCAGCCTGGCTCAGCCGCTGACTGAGGGTGGGAGTACAGGAAGTCCCTGAGCTTCCCTGGCCCTCAGTTTTTCCCAAGTAGTAGATGACAGAACCCACCCAGACAAAGTGAAATGTCAGAGCGATCTGCACAGGACTGAGGAGAGGACCAGGTGTCACAGCCAAGCAGGTTGGGAGAAAGGTGCACAGGTTTGTGGTGTTACCTCCTGGCAAATGAGCATGATGAAATTTAACTTAGCTGAGAAACTGAGACGTTTAATTACCCAGTGTGGGCCAGACACTTTGTGGGCATTTTGTTTGTTTAACTTTTTCTCCTCGGACTCATACGCTCTGCACAAACACTGCCTTTACAAACCAATAATCAAAGCAAAAACAAAATAAGCTCTAAAATGAATTAGATTATATAAATAAGTAAAAACCTCAACCAAATCACAGATGATTGATTCTGTGGAATAAAAATGTGTCCTATTTTACTTACTTTTAAAGTTCATTTTATGAAAAAAAAATGCCACATGGGATCATTATTTTAAACACAAACTGCACTTAAGAGGATATGTCTGGTAAACCTTCTGAGGTTGCAAATTAGCTACTAATTTCATCTGCCTCGAGTCTGGGAAATGCGTTTGTGGGAATCCTTGTGCACAGAAGTGCACTTCCAATGCTTCAGCAGACTTCGGCTGGCTAGGGCAGAGGAGTGAAATCCTACTCAGCGGAGCTGTTATTAAGCTGAGGCCACTCAGTGACACAGGCTCTTTTTAACTAGACAGCCAGTTTTTCTGGACTTATAAAAAATGAGATTTGGGGGAAAGAAAGTGAGAAACAATGAGTGATTTGCACACATGGCTAGCAACTCGAAAACTGGGTGTTCGGAGCCTCTGTTCTTTATATCTCACTCTGGCCTCTGAAATTTTCCCAGGTACTGTTTATCATTGCTTTAAACCAGTTATTGCTGTGTTCAATTCCTGCCCTGTGTTCCCCTACTAGAATTTTGCTTTCAAGCCTAATAATAACTATTTCCAATATAGATTTACATCTTTCCACTCCCTCATACAAGTCTGTCATGTCTTTCTTCTTCACTGTATTTTTCTTTAGTCACTTTATAGCTTTCATTCTATTTTCATGTTTTTACTCTGGTCTTCATTTTCCTTCATGATACCTCTTCCCACCATTCATGTTATTCTCTAGAATGTTGCTAGTTGTCCTTTCTTTCTGTTTAATTATGCAAGCAAGTGTAGCACAGAAAGGACCATGCAGACTTGCTAGTATCTGGCTGGTTGGGCCTCACATGGAACCTGGTACACAGTAGGCATTCAATCAGTATCTGCCCATTGACTGCCTGAGTGAAGGCAAATAGAAATGATGTCAGTATTTTTGGGTGCAATCTTAAGCATAATCATAAATTACTTCCACCCCTTTAACTGTGTGTCAACTTTTTTTTTACTGATGGAAAAAATAGGGTTTACATGGATCAAAATTGAGTCTGCACAATATGTAGGAAAAAAGTGTACCCAGATTTTAACATCTTTCTCAGCGACTCTTAACAGTGCCTGGCACTGAGAAGAGGCTCAGTCGGTTTCTATGGAGTGATGGGAATGGACTGTCTTCTACATGTGATTCATGATCTGTCACTACTTCCTCTTTTGAGAAGATTCTGTGACAATCGCCATGGCTTAGCAGCATGGGTTCTTCATCTAAAGTCTATGGACTTCTATGAACAGAGTTTCAGAGTGTCTGTTACCCCCTAAATTTACATGTGATTTCTAGGGAGAAAGTACACAGATTCCTTAATATTCTCAAAGAGATGTGTGATCCTTGAGCTTTCAGAACCACAGTGTTTGACCACATAAAACAGCAGTTAGAAAGTCCTGAAAAGCAGAAGCCTTATGCAGACAGACATGGGTAGCTATCCTAACTCTTGTTTCTTGCAGGCTGGGTGACCTTGGCTAAATTTTAACTCTTTCTATGCTTCAGTTTCCTTATTGTGAAATGGGATGATAATGACAAATCTCTAGACACAGTGGTGGAACCTGAACTTGAACCCAAATCTTTCTGGCTCTGAAGCACAAGCTTTTTACAACAGTTGTCCTACTGTAATTAAATGAGATAATGTGAAAATTCTTGGTGGTTTACAGTAAATATTTATTAGAGTAATGATTTAAAAAATGCCCATTAAAATAACAACAACAACAAAAAAGACAAACAGCCATGAAGGAAAAGCCACCCCAGAAACTCTTTGTTTTCTTAGCAATGTTCAAATTAAAACTGTATTTGTCCTTGTGATTATAAAACCATCCTCAAAATTTGGGGAAAGAGGTTTTAGACTGTTGTGAGCTTGGCTAATAAACATAGACTAGTGGCATTCCAGAGAGTCTACTGTAAGTTTTTGACTTCGTGTTCATAGGAAACAGTAACTAGGCTTAGGTAACATTCCAATGAAGGGCTGTCTTATAGACAGAGGTGGTGGATCTTCTACTCCTAGACATGTGAAGCTCATGTACTGCTGGGTTCCAGCAGGAATCAGAGTTCTATGTTCATTATGCTTGTCCCTCTGAATGAACAGAAGGCCATAGAACAGGGCATATGGAACACAGGAAATCCAGCTGTTGTCCATTTCCAGAAGAGGAGTGATTTAGTGGGTTAACAGAGAAGAGGCCAGCCTGGATCCTTTTGGTCATTTCATGGTGGTAATGAACAGATATATCATGCAGGTATTAGCTATTTCACTGCATTGGTCTGACAAGTGACAGGAATTAGGTTTGCTGACATTGGAATAATGTTGCTTTTTACTTAGATCATTTACAGTTTTGAGTTGTGTTTATTTATTAGGCTGGAGAATGAATGATGCCAGGGTTGGATTTGACCAGTTTTCATCAAGTGGCTATTTTGTATAAAGTCTGCATATTATCTCAACTCTGTTAATGACACAGCAAGGTTGAATGCATCATGAAACTTCTGGGATGGTTGAAGTGAAGAAGAGTATAAAAAGGTAAACTTCTACTTAAGAAGAACATGAAGAAGTGCCCTTGTAGAGATGATGATGGGGGGTGGGGTAGGGTGGGAACACAATCCTCAGAATAAATTCCACAGCGGCTCAGCAACTAGGAAGTCGTGAGGGCAGGAGGTGATGAGGTCCACACAGGCCTCACTGACTGATCTCAGATAGGGAAGCTCAGGGAGCCAAGGAGAGCAAACCAGCAGTCACCCTGTAGAGCTAATGATAGGAAATGAAGTACACACTGTACCCTAAACCAGGGTAATTTATCTCCCTCCCTCCCTTCCACCTTTCCTACCTCCCTTCCTTCTCCTTGCCTTCCCTCCATATACTTGAGATTTGAATCATGTTAATATCATGTTACATGTATTGCAACAACGGCTTGTGTTTAAGTCAAGTTTAGGAATATATTCCTAAATCAACAAGTGAAGAGTAGAGTTGGGACTGTCAGTGAAGTAGGAATGAATTCAGATAAGTACCCAAAGACATGGTTAGTGCGATTGGGCATGCTAACTCAAATTTCAGTACTCTGGAGGTCCTTGGAAAGATCATTTCTAGAGTGTTTTGGATTCATTTTTTATACATGGCTTCAGAAACAACAGCAAAGGCATGGATGGTCATAGTCTAATCCTCCCAGTGAAATGTATTTGCCATTAGGAGCTTGTCTAGGAAGACCGTTCTGAGACAAAGGAAGACCATGCACAGAATAGATTACAAAAGCACCTAAGCATTATTTTTCTTTTGTTATATAAAGATACTGACTATACTCTATAGAATACTATACAGCAGTCAAAAACAATGAAATCTGGTCATTTGCAACAAAATGGAAGAATCTGAAAAACATTATGCTGAGTGAATTAAGCCAGTCCCAAAGGGACAAATATCATATGTTCTCCCTGATTGGTGACAACTAACTGAGCACCAAAGGGGAAACCTGTTGAAGTGAAATGGACACTATGAGAAACAGTGACTTCATCAGCCCTTGTCCTGACTGTTGATGCACAATTTAATACTTTATCCCTTTTAGTATTTTTTTTGTTCTAGTTAATACTATTGGTTGAACTCTGTAATTAACACACACAATTATTCTTAGGTGTTTAAATTTAACTGAAAAGTGATCCCTGTTAAATATAACAGTGGGAATAAGAGAGGGAGGAGATGTACAATTTGGGACATGCTCAACCAGACTTGCCCCACATGGTGAAGTTAGAAATGTGCCAGGGGATTCTAATACAATCCCATCAAGGTGGCATGTACCAATGCCATCTCACTAGTCCAAGTGATCAATTTCAGTTCACAATTGATCACACTGATAGGTCTAAGAGTCAAAGGGATCACACACACAAGACTAGTGTCTGCTAATACTAACTGATAGAATAAAAAAGGGAGAGAACGATCCAACATGGGAAGTGGGATACACAGCAGACTCATAGAATGGCAGATGTCCTAAATAGCACTCTGGCCTCAGAATCAGCCCTTAAGGCAGTTGGATCTGGCTGAAGAGCCCATGAGAGTATTTTAGGCACGGAAAGCCAAGACACTCTGGAAAAAAAAAAAGAAGAAGAAGAAGAAGAAGAAGATGATGACCTAAATGAAAGATCTCTGCAAGTGAGATCCCAGTGGAAAGAACGGGGCCATCCAAGAAGGAGGTACCTCTCTCTGAAGGGAGGAGAGAACTTCCACTTTGACTATGACCCTGTCTGAATAAGATCAAAGCTGGTGAACTCAGAAGGCTTCCATAGCCTTGGCAACTCATGACTAGAGCCTAGGGAGATTACTGACGCCATAAACAAGAGTGTCAAATTGTTAAGTCAACAACAGGAGTCATTGTGTACTTACTCCTCATGTGGAATCTGTCCTTAATGTGTTGTCCAATGTGAAGTAATGCTATAACTAGTAATGAAACAGTATTTTACACTTTGTGTTTCTGTGTGGGTGCAAACTGATGAAATCTTTACTTATATACTAAATTGATCTTCTGTATATAAAGATGATTGAAGATGAATCTTGATGTGAATGGAATGGGAGAGGGAGCAGGAGATGGGAGGGGTGCGAGTGGGAGGGAAGTTATGGGGGGGGAGCCATTGTAATCCATAAACTGTACTTTGGAAATTTATATTTACTAAATAAAAGTTAAAAAAAAAAAGACACTGACTGGATATACCCACTGGATAGTGTTGGGAGAGGAAAGGCTACCATGATAGAGTACCAGCAGATATATTTCAGATAAAGCCTGGAAAATATAGTTATATTATATAAGTGACACAAAATTTCACTAGTAAAAAAATCAAGGGCTTTGAGAATTTAGACTAGTGGTTAAAACACCTGTGTCCAGGGGTCAGAGCTGTGGAGTAGCAGGTAAAACCACTGTCTGCAATGCTGCCATTCCATGTGGTTGCCATTTTGTGTCTCTGCTGCTCCACTTCAATTCAGCTCCCTGCTGATGGCTTGGGAAAAGCAGCAGATGGTCAAGTACTTGGACCTCTGTCACCCATATGGGACACCTGGATGAAACTCTGGGCTCCTGGCTCCGACCTGACTCAACTCTTGTCATTGCAGCCATCTGGGGAAAGAATCAGCAGATGGACGATCTCTCTCTCTCTCTCTGTCTTTCAAATAAATAAAATAAAACTTTAAACATGCAAACAGAAAATTACTTATGTCCCATACCAGAGTACTTGGGTTCGAGGCCTGACTTTGCATCCTGAATTTCAGTTTCCTGATAATTTGGACGGTGGAAAGCAGTGGTGATGGCTCCAGTAACTGGGTTCCTGCCACTCAAGTGGGAGACCTGAATTGAGTTCCTAGTTCCCGGCTAGAGCCTCAGAGCCCAGTCTCTGCTGTTGTTGGCATAAGGGGAGTGAACCAGTGAATGAGAACTGTCTGTCTATTTTCTCTCAAATAATTAAAAAAAAAATTTAAAAAATGCAAACAGCTTAGGGGAGCATTTACCATCAAAATGGAAGTAGGGGAAGGTGCATGTTAAATCATATTCACAGTGATAAAAATAGCAGAACATGAATTGATAAAGGTTCTCAATTAAAAAATAGTTGCTAACTTGCAGTTTGAGATTTAAAGACCATTTATTTATTTTGTTTTGCATTAAAGTAACTAGCTATCAAACTACTAAGGTGCTTTTTTATGTCAGATATACAACAGCTTCAAAGACAAGACAAGGTTGATTTGTAAGGAAGTGGACAAAGGACTTAAAAGAAAATATTGACATTTCTCAAACAATCAATGAAAAGGCATCAGTGTGTATAAGCATCTTCAGCTGGCATTACTGCATGGAAATAAATAATGTAAGAAAAGAGAGCACATCACTGGCTATTCACAGTGCAAATGCACTGCTGTATAATAAAATTCTAGAGGCAAAGGTTTAAAGTGAATGAAAATGATCAGTTCTAAGTACTTGAAAATTCCAGCAGCCCAGAGAATATTTTTAGTATGCTTTCAATAATGCAAGTGTAAAACAAAAATTATTTGATTAGGAAAATCTTGCTCAATCTTTTAAGAAATTTGCATTTCACTGCAAAGATGGGAGATAGCATTTTTGGCTGAGTTATTTTCTATAGAAGTCAGCACTATTTTCTGGTATATGATTAGCACATTCTAAAGGCAAAGCTTCCAAAAGTTTAAATTTAGTTGTGAAAAACTGAAGGCATTTATCCATTCATATATAAGCATGAAAATGCAAGCTTCACTTTCAGTATGTTTAACTACTGCACATTATAATGGAAATTCTATGAGATGTGATCACTCAATTTTGTTTTCACTTTTAGAAATCAAATGAAAAAGAAGCTGGCCTGTAATGAAAATAGGTCTGATACCAAAAAATGATTGTCACAGAAGAACAAAATACTCTTTTCTTTGAAGAAAATAATTTACCATTCTTGATAGATATTCCAGGTGAGTAGAGATTAGAGAATCAAAGCATAGAAATGACATGTTTATGTCAATCAATCTTGAACTTCTAACTTTCTAAAGTAACTTTCAAATATCTAAAATAATGGTTTATAACTCATATAGTCAATAGACAGTACTGGTAGCTTAAGAAAGAACTCAGTGAGTAATGATCTAGAGACAGATATGGATTCAATAATATTCAAGATACAGTTATAATTGATGAACTCATTACATTTATTTTATGGAATATAGGAAATATTTCAGATACCTACAGAGAGCTTAAATTGCCCTACAATGAAAATTCAAGTCCAAGTTCTTAAATAAGATTTATTTATTTAAAAGGCAGTGTGACAATAAAAGAAAGAGAGACACAGAGAGAGAGATCTTCCATCCTTTGCTCATTCCCCTACTGGCTCCAACACCTACAGTTAGGCTAGGCTGAAGCCAGGAGCATCTGGGTTTCCTCAGAGGGTGGCAAGAACCCACGTACCTGGGCCAATACCTGCCGCCTCCCAGGCACATTTTCAGGAGGCTGGATTGGAAGCATGGAATAACTGGGAATAGAACCAGGCACTCTGATATGGGACCTGAGCTTCCATATTTTTTTTAAATTTTTTTATTTTTATTTATTTTTTATTTATTTTTTTGACAGGCAGAGTGGACAGTGAGAGAGAGAGAGACAGAGAGAAAGGTCTTCCTTTTGCCATTGGTTCACCCTCCAATGGCCGCCGCGCTGATCCGATGGCAGGAGCCAGGAGCCAGGTGCTTTTTCCTGGTCTCCCATGGGGTACAGGGCCCAAGCACTTGGGCCATCCTCCACTGCACTCCCTGGCCACAGCAGAGAGCTGGCCTGGAAGAGGGGCAACTGGGACAGAATCTGGCACCCCAACCGGGACTAGAACCCAGGGTGCCGGCGCCGCTAGGCGGAGGATTAGCTTATTGAGCCGTGGCACCGGCCCATTATTTCATTATTATTGACATTATTTTACAGGTCAGTGTGGATGTTCATTTTTCCACTATTCTTTTTTTCTATGTACTTCTTTTTGGAGGATTCTATCGCTATATCTTCAAGTTCATGGCCTTTTTTCTTTTGTAGTGTCCAACCCACTCTATTACATACAGTGAAATTTTCATGTCAGATATTATATTTTTATATCTATGGATATTCCACTTAGGCTTAAAAATAATCTCTCTTATATTCATGTTCTCATTTAAATAATTACACATAATGATAATAGGTATCCTAATGCCCTTGTCTGCTAGTTCCATTATCTCTGTCATTTCTGAGTTTGTTTTTATTTAATGATTTTTCTCCTGGTAATATGTAACATTTTCTTGCATACTGCCCAATTTTTGATAGGATTTTGCAGATTATAAATGCTACATTGTTGGTTGTTTGGATTTATACTTCATGAAAACATTACTTTTTTAAAGGCAGTTAAATAATTGGGTAGTCATATTGATTACTTCAAATCCCTTTTAAAGCTGTGCTAGGGTGCATATAGAGCGGTCTAGGTATCATGCCATCCCTACTTTTTTATTTTATTTTATTTTAATTTTTTTAAAAAAGTCTTTTTATTTCAAGGAGAAAAATATATGATGTGTATATCTGAAGTGATAAGACATGACATCTACGGACAATGTCATCTGATAAAACAATTTCTGAGAGCTTAACTTGGCAAGATAATATATCTTTTTTTAACTTTTATTTAATAAATATAAATTTCCAAAGAATAACTTTTGGATGATAGTGGCTTTTCCCCCCCCATAACCTCTCTCCCACCCACAACCATCCCATCTTCCACTCCCTCTCCCATCCCATTCATATCAAGATTCATTTTCAATTATCTTTATATACAGAAGATCAATTTAGTATATACTAAGTAAAGATTTCAATAGTTTGCATCCACACAGAAACACAAAGTATAAAGTACTGTTTGAGTACTAGTTATACTGTTAATTCACATAGTACAACTCATTTAGGACAGAGATCCTAAGTGGGGAGTTAAGTGCACAGTGACTCCTGTTGATTTAACAATTGACACTCTTATTTATGACATCAGTAATCACCCGAGGCTCTTGTCATGAGCTGCCAAGGCTATGGAAGCCTCTTGGGTTCACCAACTCCAATCTTATTTAGACAAGGCCATATTCAAAATGGAAGTTCTCTCCTCCCTTCAGAGAAAGGTACCTCCTTCTTTGATGGCCCGTTCCTTCTACTGGGATCTCACTCACAAAGATCTTTCATTTAGGTCATTTTTTTTTCTTTGCCAGAGTGTCTTGGCTTTCTGTGCCTGAAATACTCTCATGGGCTTTTTAGCCAGATCCAAATGCCTTAAGGGCTGATTCTGAGGCCAGAGTGCTGTTTAGGACATCTGCCATTCTATGAGTCTGCTGTGTATTCCACTTCCCATGTTGGGTTGTTCTCTCCTTTTTAATTCTATCAGTATTATCAGACATTAGTCTTGTTTATGTGATCCCTTTGACACTTAATCCCATCATTATGATCAATTATGAACTGAAACTGATCACTTTGACTAGTGAGATGGCATTGGTACATGCACCTTGATGGGATTGAACTGGAATCCCCTGGCATGTTTCTAACTCTACTATTAGGGGTAAGTCCAATTGAGCATGTGCCGAACTGTACATCTCCTCCCTCTCTTATTCCCACTCTTATATTTTTGACACATGATCCCCGGCAATCATGGAGGACTCTATACATTGATTGTCAGAGAGCCAATGTCTTCCCTCCCGGTACAAATTCTGGGAATTGTTCTTCCTACAAAGCCCTGGTTTTCCTTCGTGTGGAATTTCACTCTACCAAGGTGTGGTCTACAACACAGCTTGTACAACGCAGAGTTCATTTTCATGATTCTACTTTCTAGATCTTTGCACTTCACCTTTGGGTCTCAGCTCACTCAAACTCTGATCTCCTACTTCTGCCTCAGAAAGGAAATCAATTCAAGCTCTTTTAGATTACTCCTACCTGAGCTCATGGTCTATAAATTGCCTCCAGTCAGAAACTGGGGGCAATCTCCTGTAAAAGATAACAGACCTATGCTGCCTATAGTCCAATATTTGAAAATAGTTGCTTTCCCAAATGGACAAATACCATATGTTATCCCTGATTGGTGACAACTGACTGAACACCAAAAAGGAAACCTGTTGAAGTGAAATGGACACTATGAGAAACGGTGACTTGATCAGCATAGCCCTGACTGTTAATGAACAACTTAATACATTATCCCTCTTAGTAGTTTTTTTGTCTGCTCTACTTAATATGACTGGTTTAATTCTGTAATTAATACACAGTTATTCTTAAGTGTTGAAATTTAACTGAAATGTGATCCCTGTTAAACATAAGAGTGGGAATAAGAGAGGGAAGAGATGTACAATTTGGGACATGCTCAGGCTGACTTGCCCCAAATGGTAGAGTTAGAAACATACCAGGGGACTCCAATTCAATCCCATCAAGGTGGCATGTACCAATGCCATCTCATTAGTCCAAGTGATCAATTTCAGTTCACAATTGATCATAATGAAAGGACTAAGAGTCAAAGGGAGCACATAAACAAGTCTAGTACCTGCTAACACTAACCGATAGAATAAATAAAGGGGAGAGTGATCCAACACGGGAAGTGAGATACTCAGCAGACTCAGAATGGCGGATGTCCTAAACAGCACTCTGGCCTCAGAATCAGCCCTAAAGGCATTCCGATCTGGCTGAAAAGCCCAAGAGAGTATTTCAGGCATGGAAAGCCAAGACACTCTGGCAAAAAAAACCCAAAAAAACAAAAAAACAAAAAAAAACCTAAATGAAAGATCTCTGTGAGTGAGATCCCAGTGGAAAGAACAGGTCTTCAAAGAAGGAGGTACCTTTCTCTGAAGGGAGGAGAGAACCTCCACTTTGACTATGACCTTGTCTAAACAAGATAAGAGTCGGAGAACTCAAGGGGCTTCCATAGCCTTGGCAACTCATGACTGGAGCATGGGGAGATTACTGAGGCCATAAACAAGAGTGTCAATTTGTAAAGTCAACAACAGGAGTCACTGTGCGCTTACTCCTCATGTAGGATCTCTGTCCTTTGCGTGCTGTACATTGAGACTTAATGCTATAACGAGTACTCAAACAGTATATTTCACTTTGTGTTTCTATGTGGGTGCAAACTGTTGAAAGCTTTACTTAATGTATACTAAACTGATCTTCGTAAAAAAAAAAAAAAGAAGAAGAAGAAATTATCAATTCCCAACTTGGCTCTCACTGGGATTAAACATGACAATAGGTCTGATCTGATTTCATCATCATTGAAAAAATCATCTATTATTTTTCACTTTATGTTTCTGTGTGGGAGCAAACTGTTGAAATCTTTACTTAATGTATGCTAAACTGATCTTCTGTAGATAAAGAGAATCGAAAATGAATCTTGATGTGAATGGAAGGGGAGAGGGAGTGGGAGAGGGGAGGGTTGCGGGTGGGAGGGACGTTATGGGGGGGAAGCCATTGTAATCCATAAGCTGTACTTTGGAAATTTATATTCATTAAATAAAAGTTTAAAAAAAAAGAAAATAGTTGCTTTATATATTTTATCCAGTTTCTAATGGAAGGTTAAGGACAGATCTTCACCTTCCATTTTGGCCAAAAGTCTAAGTCCCAGTCTGTTTTAAATACTCTTAGATGAAGCAATTCTTAAGGAAACCATAGCAGAATAAATAATTGTATCACAATTCCTACAGAAAGCCCTATTCATTTAATGTCAAATGTAATACAGGTTTAAGCATCTCTAATCCAAAAATCCAAAATGTTCCAAAATCTGAAACATTTTGAGCACCAACATGACACTGCCTCCACATCTGACAGATTGCAGTTAAAATACAGGTACCCTAAAAATATTGTGTTAATTGGCTTCAGGGGCTGGTCCTGTGGTATAGTGGGTAAAAGCTGCCGCCTGCAGTGTTGGCATCTCATATGAGCACCAGTTTGAGTCCTGGATGCTCCACTTCAGATCTAGCTCCCTGCTAATGCGCTTCAGAAAGCAGAAGAAGATTGGGCCCTTGCACTCAATTGGGTGACCCAGATGAAGCTCCTGGCTTCTGGCTTCAGTCTTGCCCTGACCTGGCTATTGCAGCCATTTGGGGAGTGAACCAGTGGATGGAAGATCTCTCTCTACCTCTGCCTCTCCCTCTCTGTAACTCTGCCTTCCAGATAAATAAAAATCTGAAAAAAAGAATGACCTTCAGACTATGTATATAAGTTGTAAAATGAACACAAAATCAATTTTGTGTTTAGACTTTGGTCCTATCCTCAAGATATCTCATGTATATACAAATATGGAAAAATCTGAAAAAGTAGAAACTCTGACAAGCATTTAGAAAAAGTGATACTCAATTTGTATATTTAAAAAAAATTGATTTATTTGAAAGGCAGAATTACAGAGGGAAAGGGAGACAGAGAGAGAGAGAGATCTTCCATCTGCTGGTTCACTCAACAATTGGCTACAGCAGCCAGGGGTGGGCCAGGCCAAAGCCAGGAGCCTAGAATTCCATTTTGAGTCTCTCATGTGGGTAGCAGGGGCCCAACTACTTAGGCCATATTCTGCTGATTTCCTAGGTGCCTTAGTAGGGAGCTGGGTCAGAAGTGGAGCAACTGGGACATGAACTGGTGTCCATGTAGGATGCTGGTGTAGCAGGTGGTGTCTTAACCTGCTATGCCATGCTGGTATCCGATTTTGATAATATTTTTATGTTGTTAAGACACTTCTTTAATCTTCTAAAATATTGAAATGGATATCTCAAAGGAAGGGGTATCTGATATGAAATAATAACAATCATTAATTCTCAACCATTAAGTAAATGTTTCCTTCATGAGGGATACTCAACTGACTTTAGATGCAGTGTATTTGCAGTCACCATTCTACTGAGTTTTGATAGATGACTATATGAAAAAGAAATTGGATATTTCAAAGATTTAGGTACTGATATACTAGAATATGATATCACAGATGAATCAATATTTTAAAATGCCTTCTTTGAAATATTCATTAGATACAAAATGACAGTTATAAAATACATGTAAATTTTTAAGTACTGCTTCTGACATTTTAATGTATAAACAAATTACCTGAGATCTTGTTAAATTGTAGACTGATCCAGGCAGCCTGGGGTGGGGCTCTTTTTCTTTATTTCTAACAAAATCCCAGGTGGCTGCCAATGTTTCTTCTCTGCAGACTATCTTCCAATTCACAAGAGTGAAAGTCTTGGTGCCTGCACTGTGGCATAGTGGGTAAAGCTGCTGCCTGCAGTGCCAGCATTCATTATGGGTGCCAGTTTGAGACCTGGATGCTCCACTTCCGATCCAGCTCTCTGTAGTGGCCTGGAAAATCAGTAGAAGATGGGGACCCAGAAGAAGGTCCTGGCTCTTGTCTTTGGATCTGCTCAGCTCCAAAGGTTATGGCCATTTGAGGAGTGAACCAGCGGATGGAAGACCTCTCTCTCTCTCTCTCTCTGTGCCTCTGCCTCTGCCTCTCTGTCACTCTGCCTTTCAAATAAATAAATAAATATTTTTTTTAAAAAAAAGAGTGAAAGTCTTGGAAGTACAATTATGACCTGTGTACCTACCACCCTTATATGATAAAGAACGTCATCATTGTCTCTGATGTGTTCTATGTGGCCTCCTGATTCCATCCCCTTCCCTCCTGCTTAGGAAGAACTTTTCTTTTTTAATGCCTTTGTTTTCAGGAGTTTTTTTTTTATCACATCTGTTTATCTCCTTAAATTTATATTATTAGGTTTTATATACTTTTTAATGTGACAACTGACTGTGAATTGAACATGTTGCATATATGCCTGTATTTTGTACTGCATTATATGAAACCAGTTTGCTTACTTCCATTACTGTAATTCTATTGTATGAATATACATAATTTATCTATTTTAATTTTGATAGACTTTGAAATTTCCAGTGCACATATGTACAACCTAATCAGGTAATATATATAAGTATTAAATTGCTGGTTTGTAAAGTATGAACATTTTCCATTTCAGTAGATAATGCCAAATTGTTTTCTAGAGTGCTTGTTTTGATTTATACTGCCACCAACTGTGTATATCTAGTTGTTTCCCATCTGTATTGGTTTTATATTGCTGGGTGACAAACTGTCACTAAGTGACTTAAAACAACACCTATATATTAGACCATACCTTAGAGCTCAGAAGTTCAAGTGAGTGTGGCTGGATTCTCTGCTTAGGGTCTCAATCAGTCCAAAATCTAAGTGTCAGATGAGCTGGGCTCTTTTGTGGAGATGCTATGGAAGAATCTGCTTCCAAGCTCATCTAGGTTGTTGGTTTCCAAGCTCATTTAGGTTGTTGGTAAAATGTAATTATTTGCAGTTGCAGGACTAAAGTATCATTTTCTTTTTACTTTTTAAGGATTTATTTTTAAAATTTGTTTGAAAACCAGAGCCACAGGGAGAGAAGGAAAGATAGAGAGGGATTTTCCATCTGCTGGTGCGCTCCCCAAACGGCCACAAAGGCCAGGGCTGGGCCAGGACAAAGCCAGGAGCCAGGAGCTTCTTCTGGGTCTCCCACATGGGTTGCCACTGCTTTCTCAGGTGCAGGAAGCAGGACTGGAAGTGGAGCAGCCCAGTCTCAAACCGGCATTCATATGGGATGCCGGCGTCTCAGGCAGCAGCTTAACCAGCTATGCCACAATGCCAGCCCCTGGAAATATCATTTTCTTATTGCTATTAGCTGCTGGGGACCACTCTTGGCTCTTCGAGGTCACTCACATATCCTAATCCTCTAGTTCCCAACCTTCTTTGCATCAAATTCCTCTGATATTTCAAATGTCTCTGAGCTGGAGAACACTTAGGCCTTAAAGAGCTTTTTGGTTAGTTTAGGCACACCCAGGGAATCTCCCTTTTGCCATAATGTTCATAATCACAGAAATAACACTAGGAATGAGAGTTATGGGGGCCATCTATGTCATTGCCTACCAGCGTTTAATGGTAGACAAACTGGTCCTCATGATTCATTAGCTCCCATAGGTATAATACACTGACCACTGGACCAGTGTTGTGGTGTAGCTAGTTAAGCTGCTGCCTGCATGCTGATATCCCATAAAGGTGCCAGTTTTAGTCTTGGCTGCTCTACTTCTGATCCAGCTCACTGCTAATGCATCTGGGAAAGTAGCAGAAGATGGCTCGAATGCTTGGGTCCCTGCACCCATGTGGAAGACCTGGAAGAAGCTTCTGGCTCTTGGCTTCAGCCTGGCTCAGCTCTGACCATTGCAGCCATTTGGGGAGGAACCAGTGGATGGAAAATCGCTCTCTCTGGCGCACTCTCTCTCTTTCTGTAACGCTGCCTTTCAAATAAACAAATAAAATAAATCTTTTAAAAAATACATTTACCACTTCCCAATGCTCTCATCCTATTGTAACATTAATCCAAAGTCCAAATTCTCAATAACGCAAATCATCTAAATAATCTGACCCATATCTAACACAAAGAGGAGTCATCCTGGAGTAGCCCTGATATCCAGTGGGATAAAGACCAGCTGAGAAAACTCCATTAAGTTGCAGGGAATAATCTCCCATGGCTCTCTTGGTACTTGGCTCCACCTTCTGAGCCATCTGACTTTTTCCCTAAAGGGTTGCTGAATAATTTTATCACCTGCTTCCTGCAGTAGACTCTGGGAGGTCTGAGAGTCTGCTTTCATGTTATTCTCTCTCTGTCCTTTTCAGTCCAGTGTAGTTTCTGTTAATCCAACTTTCTCAAGAACTTCTGTGGGCCTCATGTGGATTGATTTAGGCCTCATACAGAAACCACAGCCACTCATCTTTTCACGATTGTCCCTTCTTTATGTTTTGATTCTGTTGACATGGCTGAGGGACAGTCCTATATCGTCCTGGAGGGGCTCTGGTTTGATTGAGAAACATTCTTAATCTCCTGGAAGGGTATTGTGGAATTCACTGGCATTTTGATCTTTGAGTTTTAAGTAAATAACTGTATAGTACATGATCATACTTTATGTCACTGTTTCAGTAACTATTTATGACTTTTAGTTTTTTTTTTTTCCCCAACTGGAGAGACTGAGAATTTTCAAAATCATCCATTCTGGTTTCTTTTTATTTAAGATTTCTCTATCTAATGTACTTCTTTCATCTCACAATTTACTGCAAACAGCAAGAAGAAACTAAGCTTCAGCTAAAACATTTTCTGGGAAATCTCCTTAGCTTTACATTCAAATTCTTTGTATATAAATTCTGGTTTCCATATAACAAGAGAATACAACTTAGCTAACTATTCAGTTACTACATAGCAAGCACCCTATTTCCTCCGTTTCCAATAATACGTCTACTTCTTTCTGAGTTCTTACTATTGGCATTCTTAAAGTCCAAACTCCTACCTTTTATATTTTATTCTTTTGTATTTGAACGGGGTTTCTTATAGTTAGTTATACATAGTTAGATTTGATTTTTACTTATACAATATGACAAGTTCTATTTTTAAGGGCATATTTAGGCTATTTATAATAAATTTAGCTATTAATATCCTGAGCTTATCTATCACCTTGCTATTTATTTTTATTTGTTCAATTTATTCTATCTGCCTTTTTTGCTAAGTATTTTTGTGAACCCATTTTAATCTCCATATTGAAGAATTATTAGTTATATATTTTTGCCTTATTATTTTTCATGATTGCTCTAGGACTTACATTATGTGTCAATTCAAAATGCTTCAAATAATACATATCATTTAGTATGTAGTATAAAACCCTTGTAAGATTATTATTTCCTTTCACCTCTTCTATCCCTTGTGATATTATTGCTGCCTATTTTACTTCTAATATATTATAAACCTCTCAACAAACAGTTAACATTTTTGCCTTGTCATTCAATTATCTTTATTTATTTATTGACAGGCAGAGTGGACAGTGAGAGAGAGAGACAGAGAGAAAGGTCTTCCTTTTGCCATTGGTTCACCCTCCGATGGCTGCTGCGGCCAGCGCGCTGTGGCCAGTGCACTGCGCTGATCTGAAGGCAGGAGCCAGGTGCTTCTCCTGGTCTCCCATGGGGTGCAGGGCCCAAGGACTTGGGCCATCCTCCATTGCCCTCCCGGGCCATAGCAGAGAGCTGGCCTGGAAGAGGGGCAACTGGGACAGAATCCGGCGCCCCAACTGGGACTAGAACCCCGTGTGCCGGTGCCGCAAGGCGGAGGATTAGCCTAGTGAGCTGCGGCGCCGGCTCAATTATCTTTAAAAGCACTGTAATATATCTCATACTCATTCATCCACACTAAACATTCCTAGTGCTCTTCATTTTTTTGTGCACATCCCAGTTTCTATCTAGTGCCATCTTTCTGTAGCCTAAAGAACTTCCTTTAATGTATATTTTAGCACAGATCTGCCATCCATAAATTCTCTCCACTTTTTGTTTGGAATGGCAAAGTCTTCATTTTGCTTTTAGCTTTAGAAGATTCTTTTGCTGGTTATAGAATTCTGTGTTGACAGTTATTTTTTCTTTCAGCACTTCAAAGATGCTACTCCATTGTTCTTTTGCTTATCTGTTTTTAACAGGAAGTTTGTAATAAAGCTTTTCATTGTTCTACAAGTATAATCCTTATACTTTTTTTAGTTGTCTGTAACATTTTCTTTTTACTTTCTTTTGTCTATAATGTGTCAAGTAGTGCTTTTCCTTGTGTTAATCCTCCTTGATGTTCTCTGTGGTTCTTCAATATGTGGTTTGTTATGCTTCATTAATCTCAGGAATTCTCAGTCTTTACCTCTTCGGATGTTTCTATGTATCTCTTTCACTTTACCTTTCCTGACAGTCTGATTCTTAGAAGAGCTCTCAGTATTTTATTTTTAAGATTTATTTTATTTATTTGAAAGACAGAGTAACAGGGAGAAGTAGAGATGGAGAGAGAGAGGCCTTACATCCACTGGTTCACTCCCCAAATGGCTGCAATGGCTGGAGCTGAGCTGATCCAAAGCCAGGAGCCAGGAGCTTCTCCCATGCAGGTGCAGGGGCCCAAGGACTTGGGCCGTCTTCCACTGCTTTCCCAGGCCATAGCAGAGAGCTGGATCAGAAGTTTAGCAGCCGGGACTCGAATTAGCACCCATATGGGATGCCGGCACTGCAGGTCAGGGCCTTAACCCACTGCACCACAGCTCTGGCCCCATAGCTCTCAGTATTTTAAAAACAATTCTTACATGCTATGTTTCTGGTTTTTTTCCCTCCTACTCCTTTGTTTCTTAGAGTTTGCTTAGATAATTTTTACGATTTGTCTCTATGTCCTGTCTGATGCTGAGTTCATCAAGTCTTTCACTTTCATGTTTTTCCTTTATCGCATTCCCATTTGACTTTATAATCTCCCTGTCTCTGCTGAAATCCCATACTTTTCATGTTTACTGTCCATGTTTTCTATTAGATCTGTTAACACTCATATCATAGTCATTTTAAAGCCTCAATCCAATATTTTTATGTGGGCCATCTCTGGTTCTGATTTTGTTAACTTCTTTATCCTTTGATAAGTAAATGAGTAATTCTTTTCTTGCTTTCTTTGGTAGTATCATATCTTGACTGATGGTAGATTTTGTATTAAAGAACAGTAGATAATGAGTTTACTAGTATTTTCATCAAGAAATGCACATGCTTATTCTTGTGATCAATAAACTTTCAAAACTCCAAGGAAGAATTGATTACTTTTTTTCCAGAAATGTAATACATGAATGTAAAATGAATAAGAAATTTGAGCAATAAAGAGAAGGTCATAATTGTGATGATGAACTTCATTAAAATTAAAACTTCATTAAACATTAAAAATGAAATATTAATATTCTTTAAATATTTCATCAAACCAATACTTGAGAGCAATATAGTGTTTTTATATCAAATATAAAGAGATTTTGCCATTTTCTTAAAACCAGTAAAACAACAACAACTATGTCTCATAGTTGTAAAGCTGTTTACGATGTACAAAGTGACCATGGAGTAATTTTTTAATCTCATGTCATATGTAATAGCTGAATCTCTCACTGACTGAGGAATAGAATATACTGGTTTAAGACATTTAATATGTTTAAACAAAGATTTTTTTCCAATGTGCTAGAGTTTCAGAATGCAAAAATGAATAAAATATTTTGAGAGGTTCCTAGTGTAGTTGAAGCATAGCAATAGAGAAAGTTATTACAAAGGAAAGTATTATAGAAAATGTCTTTGCAAGAGACTATGGCAGAATGTCTTCTCTGTGGGTAGCAGGAGTCACAACTGCCTAGGTCTCGACAATCAATGCATCACATTCCAGAGCTATAGTGGCTGGCTCAACAGTGGTCACAGGACTCCAGCCAAGGGTATTAGGTCCAACAAGAGCTACCTTGAGATTTTTACTTGTGCAAATGAGAGAGATGAACTGTTGTGTCCCAAATTTGGCTAGCAAAGTCTGAGTTGCTGACTGTTGCTGAGTAGGCAGTGGGCTGGCTGGAGTGGTCTGCAAAGCTGATGCCTGAGGTTGGGATTATGGCATCCACCCTGCTGTGCTGTAAATGTGGCCTGCTGACGTTTGGGTTAGGATGTCTCATTGGTCTGCCTTGGTGTCAGCAGGCTAGGTAGTCAGACCAGGGCCTGAACTGAGAGAGTTGGGTAAGTGATGAAGAGGAGAAGCTAGTGGATTTTATTTAGAACTTGAGGAAAAGTAAAAATCAATGTTGGGACCAGTGCTGTGGCACTGTGGGTTAAAGCCCTGGCCTACAGCAACAGCATCCCTTATGGGCTCTGGTTAGAATCCCAACTGCTCCACTTCTGATCCAGCTCTCTGCTAATGTGCCTGGGAAAACAGCAGAGGATGGTCGAAGTCTTTGGGCCCCTGGACCCATGTGGGGACTTGGAAGAAGCTCCTGGCTCAGCTTTGGACTGGCTCAGCTTCAGCCAATGTGGCCATTTGGAGAGTGAACTAGCAGATGGAAGACTCTCTCTCTTTCTCTACCTCTCTTTCTGTAACTTTCAAATAAAATAAAAATAAATCTTAAAAAAATCAATATCAAGGATATTGGCTTGGATGCTGGATAAACCTTGACACACATGACTTTGAGTATAATGATTCTAAAACTATGGCCAAATTATAGACTTTACACTGAGACTTAAAACTCTTAAAAATGTTAGGTAATACACTCATTAGTTGATATGTGAATGGGGATTTACCAAGGAGGTAACTGGAGCCATATGTGGTATACTTTTAAAATGATGGAATATGTGCTGTGGAGGATATTGTTTGAATACAGGGTACTTGGAAGGAGAATTTTTTTGGGTTTAGTTTTACTTTAGGTATACCATGACTCCTTTTCCAGTGAATTAGGAAAGTTTTATGTGTTAACATAAAATATCTAAATTTGAAATTATTAGTATGTCATGTGTATTATCATGAGTTAAGTACTTTCACTAAATTTCTGAAAGTAAATAACTGTAGTGTATGATCTTGTCTTGCAGACCACCTGAATGTCAATTAATAATCTAATAATAGTGATAGCTGTTTTGTGCTTATGCACTTTTCCAGCTTCTAAACAATTTGGTAGCCTATTTAATTCTCACAACTACCCTATGAAGCAGGTACAATTAGTTCTATTATGGTTGAAAAAACCCTGTCACTGGGTAATTAACTTGCTGGAAGTTAATAAGCTAGTAAGTAATGGCTACTAAGTAATATAAGCCAATATTTGAGTCTAGGAAGTCTGGTTCCAGAAGTTAATTTTTTTTAAATATAAGAATTTATTGTAAATTGTTAATTGGACTGACACAAAATACATAATATACTCATACATACAACAATTATGTTTTCCCCTGTAGTAAAGTATACATGGTTGGGGGGGTGGGATTCCAAAGTGGCAGAATCGGGAATGATGTTCTGTGTTAGACTAGGGATAAATAGGAAAAAAATAGCATAGGAAGTGCACTCTCGGGAAAATTAGAGAGAAAACCACAGTGGAAATTCTACAGAAGGAAGAGGAATGCCGCAGACCTGTGTGGAAGGTGTGAATGTGCAGCATGAACACAGACACAACACACTAAGCATCTGAGAGCTGGAGTGGGCAGCAGCTTGGAGACGGAGGTGAGACCAAACCACAGCAGCCCGTGGTGATACAGAAGGAGGGAGAGCATGGCTGAGGGCAGCCAGGAGCCCAGTCTCAGCACTAGCAGGTACCTGCAGACCCAGTGGAAGTAAAAGAAGCATGTTTCTCTCACCCCATCCTCCCCCACAACAGCGCCTGGCACCCAGCTGAAAGAGGGGGGCACTCTTTTGGACTTGGGTGGCAGCTGTGGAAGCCTTTGTAGGTGTACACAGCAACTGACTGATTCAGGAGGTCATCTTCTTGGTAGTACTGGCAGCAGTGGCAGGAAGAGGGCAATATTCAGCCAATGGCTCTTGTGTATGCATGTGATCCAGATTCTAGTGGAGTGAAAAATCCTTAGTTCCCACAGTGAGCCTGGCTGGGAGGATAGACAGAGGGCTGGGCACCCATGCAGGACTGTGAGGCACCCCTAGCCAGCCTCCCAAAATACCATGAACTCTGGGGTTCAAGCAGCATGGTTGGAGTACCTATGGACAGCTGGCTCAGGAAACATCTGCCTTTCTGTGGACCAGACAGGTAGGCGGGGCAGGGACTGTGGGAGCCTTTTGTGCTAAGACTGGGGACTTGGCGGCTGCATGAGAGAGTGCAAAGTGTAGCTGGCCCTCTGGGCAACCACTGTATGCAGCACCACGGGCTCTGAGCTCCTTGGTTGCCTGCAGTGGGTCATTGCAATGGGATCTGGGCTCTGAGTGTAGACTGCACAGTTCATTCATGTAGTTCCTACGTGTCGCTCCCCCTCTTCGTGGAGGAACGACACTAAACCCTGCCTAGGTTTCCTATCTGAGTCACGGCACCATTATGTCGCTCCCCATCTTCGTGGAGGAACGACACAGGACGCTGAGCTGTTCTTTTGTCTGCTCGGCCCTTCCCGGGTTTGCTGCTGGTTCTTCCCGGGTTGGCTACCGACCCTTCCACCTCCGTGGAGGGGCGGTTCCCCCTGCCACTTTCCCCACTTCCGCGGGGGAGCGGCACACCGCCGGCCGGCTCTCTCGGGGGCTGCACAGGTGTTCCTTCAGATAGATGTTCCTGGTGCATGTTGTCTCTCTCCTCCTTTATAGTCCTCTTCCACCAATCCCAACTCTGTTACCCACACGCCGAGTACGCTGCTCTCCTCCAATCAGGAGCAGGTCCTACAGTTTATTGGTTGAACTGGAGGCAGCTGTGTAGAAGTTGTTTCCTCCTCTCCCAGCGCCATATTGTGGGAGAGCAGATGCATAGAATAAGTCTTAATTCCAGTAACAGTCTAATCTGAGTTGCTCCCCACACATACGGTGGTGCTGTTGAGTATTATAACCACTGAAGGTTAAAATATTGGCAGAAATAATTTGTCACCACTTGTCCAGCCTTACAAAAGATGCTTAAGCATGTGCTACACATAGAAACACAGGAAGATAGTCATCATTATAAAGAGTGTGAAGACAGAAAATCTCCCAGTAATAGTACAAAGGGAAACCAAAGTAAATATTAGGAATATTTATGGAAAAATGGCAGAGTCAAGTTGTTACTTATCAATAGTCACCTTGAATGTAAATCATCTCAACTCTCCAGCTAAAAGATACATACTGACCAACTGGATTAAAAAATAAAACCCGGCCGGCGCCGTGGCTCACTAGGCTAATCCTCCGCCTAGCGGCGCCGGCACACCGGGTTCTAGTCCCGGTCGGGGCGCCGGATTCTGTCCCGGTTGCCCCTCTTCCAGGCCAGCCCTCTGCTGTGGCCAGGGAGTGCAGTGGAGGATGGCTCAAGTACTTGGGCCCTGCACCCCATGGGGAGACCAGGAAAAGCACCTGGCTCCTGGCTCCTGCCATCGGATCAGCGCGGTGCGCCGGCCGCAGCGCGCCGGCCGCGGCGGCCATTGGAGGGTGAACCAACGGCAAAAGGAAGACCTTTCTCTCTGTCTCTCTCTCTCTCTCACTATCCACTCTGCCTGTCAAAAAAAAAAAAATAAATAAATAAAACCCATCTATTTGCTGGGAAAAGATCCCAGAAGCACAGGCAAAGCTAAAATTGACAAGTGGGGTTACATCAAGCTGAGAAGCTCTTGCACTGCCAAAGAAACACTCAGCAAAGTGAAGAGGTAACTGATAGAATGAGAGAAAATATTTGCAAACCATGCAACTGATAAAGCATTAATATCCAGAATCTATAAAGACCTCAAGAAATTCAACAACAACAAAACAAACAATCCAGTTAAGAAATAGGCAAAGGACTCAAACAGGGATTTTTCAAGAGAGGGGAAATCCAAATGGCAACAAACACTTGAAAAAATGCTCAGCTCACTAGCCATCAGGGAAATGCAAATCAAAACCACAATGAGGTTTCACCTCATCCCAGTTAGAATTGCTCTTGTATGGATATCAACAAATAACAAATACTGGCGAGGATGTGGGGACAAAGTTACCCTAATCCACTGTTGGTGGGAATGTAAACTGGTACAGCCACTGTGAAGAACAGTATGGAGATACCACAGAAATCTGAATATAGACCTACCATATGATCCAGCCATCCTGCTCCTGGGAATTTACCCAAGGGAAATGAAATCAGCATATGAAAGAGTTATGTGTATCCCTATGTTCACTGTAGCTTAATTTACAATAGCTAAGATATGGAATCAACCCAGATGTCCATCACTGAAGACTGGATAAAGAAAATATGGTATACACACATACAGAATACTACTAAAGTATATATAAAAAAAGAAATCCTATCTTTTGCAATAAAATGGATGCAACTAGAAACCATTATACTTAGTGAAATAAGCCCATTCCTATTCAGGGGTAACTAATACAGTTTCTAAAATGTAATGTTTCAGAGAGAAATGGACATTAAAGATGTGATGATTGTTTGCAGTTCTTGTCCTGTTGAGGAAAATTTTTTTTCTTCATAGTATTTATTGAACTCTTTTACTTAGTGTAAGGTTAACTTTATGGTCATTAAGTAAACTAAAAATAGATCTTTATAAAAATTAAGGGTGGGAATGGGAGAGGGAGGAAGAAGAAGGATTGGAGCATGGGTGGGTGGGAGGGAAGTATCACTATGTTCCTAAATCTATATGTATGAAATACATGAAACTTGTATAACAAGTAAAATTTTAAAAAGTCTACATAATAATTAAAATAAAAATAATAAAATGTATTGACTTAAAATGAGAAATTGCAACAATGGTTATCTCATATATAAAAGCTCTTCCATAAGATCACATGCTTGCTTGTAGGCTTCACTTTTAGTGACCTATTAATCTTCTGAAAAGTATTTCAGAATCTCATTTTTAAATATTTTTTGTTACAGAGCTTAAATTCATAACCATTAGCCTATATTGTATATTTTCACACATACACTCACACTCACAAAACTTATAAATAAAACCCTTATGAACAAGGCATCATGGGCTCTACAGATAAGAAAATCCATTTTGCTGTTAGGAAATTTACAATCTGGTTGGGAAAGCAGAATATTTATATGGAAAATGATGACAGTAGGAGACAGTACACATGAAGTGACAGATGTTTAGCATAGACAAAACATGCCATAGAGGATGTAGAGCATAGGGCAAGGGAAGGTCACAGGACAGATGGGGTTAAACTGATGGATAGGATGGACCCGTAGGATCTGGCTCCTCTTCCTGACATTTACCAAGCTCCAGCCCCACTGACCTTTCTGTTCCTCAACATGCAGGCTTATTCTTGTCTGGAGGCTTTGCATCTGCTGGGCCCTCTGCCTGGAATGCTCTCCAAATCATGGCAAGTCCTTTATCACTCAGGACTCAGAACAAATGAGCCCTTCTTAAAAGAGAACTTTCTTGAAGAGCCATCCTGAAACAGTGCTCCGCTCCTGAGCCTGCAGAACTTCACTCAGCCTGGCTATTTGCCAACCAACCTGCTCAGAGTCTGTTTTTCTTTATTAGAATGAAGGCACCATGAGCAGGGATTTATCTTATGTGGCCTGCTTCTCTCTCCCCGCCACCCGCCATGTTTCCAGCTGTTCCTGAAGTTTCTTCTTCTCCTACAAAATCTTTTTGCATTTAAAGGCTATGAAGGAGTGTTTTGAGACCTTTGACTATTTATTTGTACACAAGAAGATATTTTAAAATGGTTGCTTCTTTTCTTCACAGCTTCAAAACATAAAATGCTGTGAATATCAACAAACCCGATCACATGTTTTGAGTTCCTGAGGTCTTTTTGATTTGTTTGCTATCATCCTTGAAGTTATTGATGAGCAACAGAAAACTCTGGTTCTCTGTAGTTGGTTTCTTTTGAAACATTCCTTTATTTTATAGCTCATGCTGAAGGCATTTCTTTCACACTCTCCTTTCCACATTCTTATCAGTCATCCCAGGATTTCTGACTGCTTGGAACCTACGTGAGTAACTTGTGTGTTTCTGTTTTAAAAATAGTTATTTACATGAGAAGGGACAGAGAGGGAGAGAGAGAGAGAGAGCTCCCATTCACTGGTTCACTTTCCAAATGGCGGCAGTAGCTGAGGCTGGGTTGAGCTGAAGCCAGGAGCTGGGAACTCAATCCAAGTGTCCCATGTGAGCCAGCACTGCTGCCTCCTAGGGTCTGCATTATCGGGAAGCTGGAGTCAGCAGCCAGAGCTAGGAGGCAAACCCAGGCACTCTGAAATGGGATGTGGGTATTTTAACTGCTAAGCAAAACATCTGCTACATTTCTTTGTTTCTTTATGAGCTGATGAACACAAATGGCTTTTGAATATATTCCAAGGAAACAGTGAGCTGTAGGAAAGATTTTATTCTTCATTTATGATATATTTTGGTAATTAAGGATCAATTCTTTGGCTAAGTGTTGAAAGTAAAATGATGAATATTGTTCAGGATAAATCTGTGAATTATAGAATACTTCTAACTCTGTTTAAAAATCTAATTAACATTAATTTTACTTCATTAATCTTCCCTGTGAAATAAATACTTTACTAACTATGTAGAGAATGATATTTAATCTTCCTAATGGAAATCTAGCATATTCATTTCATCCCTATTCATAGCAAAGTGATCTGAAGTGGCAGAGTAAGTTATAGTTACATGCAAATAATACTGGTTTCCAATTATAAAGTAATTTTTATATAATACTAATTTATTAAATTTCACATTATAATTTGAAATAATCTACCACACTTTTACATAATGTCCCTTTTTTAAAAGTGCTTTTATGTCCTGCACTATATACTACTCAAAGATGGAATGTGTATACAATGGTGGTCCCACAAGATCCTGCTGCCCACTGATGTCACAGCTGTCTTAGTTTATATAAATATATGCTATGATTGCACAACAGCAAAATTGCCTAATATTGCATTTCTCAGAATACATACCTATTGTTAAGTGATGTATGACTGTGTGTAAATGAATATATATTCATACATATCACAATATATATGAACATATATATTATGAATATAAACTTGTATATTCCCACATATTCCTATGATACAGTCAGAGCTTCTAATTACCATTTATCCCCATTATAGGTCTGCTGGGGGTCCAGTGACTTGCCTTCTACCATAACTATACCATAAGGATACTGGATCATGAAGACTGTAAGCTGTGACTTTATTAGGACCAGGATCTAATCACTAGGACACTTACATTGTTTAGGCTACCATAACAAAGTACCACAGACTGGGTGGCTCCAACAACAGAAATTTCCCTTCTCTCAGTTCTGGACTCTACAAGTCTGAGACCAAGGTATCTGCAGGGTCAGCTGTTCTGGGGCCTCTCTTTGGTTTGCAGATGACTGTCTTCTTGTGCCTTCACATGGTCTTCCCTCTGTGTGTGGTCCTGTCCCAATTTCCTCTTCTTAGGATATCAGTCATAATGGGTGAGACCTACCCAATGACTTCATTTTAACATATGCATATCTTTGAAGACCCTATCTCCAAATTCAGTCATACTCTGAGGTACTAGGGGTTGGTATTTTAACATGAATTTTTGGAGGATACAATTCAACTCACAACACTGCAAATTGTGAAAAAATTGTGATCACTGTATAGCTTATTTTTAATTGTGAGTGGAGGAATTAAAAAGGTTATATGAAATAGAGCTCTTTTAGCCAAGAAAATTATTTCTCAGTACATATGGTTTAGGTCTCAATAGTATTTCTTGAATAAAATTTTTGATTTACCTAATACTTTAATAATGTTATAACTTTTAATATTTTGATATAATTTTACTACTTAACATATATTGAGTCTTGCTGTGTTGTAAATGTATGTCCTGTGCTATGAATAGTTATTTCTCTCATTATATTTTTAAAATTTTTATTTATTTATTTTTTGACAGGGAGAGTTAGAGAGAGAGACAGAGAGAAAGGTCTTCCTTTTTCTGTTGGTTCACCCCCCAAGTGGCTGCTATGGCTGGCACGTTGTGGCCGGCGTGCTGTGCCAATCCGAGCCAGGAGCCAGGTGCTTCTTCCTGGTCTCCCATGTGGGTGCAGGGGCCCAAGGACCTGGGCCATCCTTCATTGCCTTCCCAGGCCACAGCAGAGAGCCGGACTGGAAGAGGAGCAACTGGGACAGAATCCGGCGCCCCAACTGGGACTAGAACCTGGGGTGCCGGCACCGCAGGTGGAGGATTAGCCTAGTGAGCCATGGCGCCGGCCTATTTTATTATATTTTTAATGATTTATTTATTTATTTGAAAGGTGGAGTTACAGACAGGGAGAGGCAGAGAGAGAGAGAGAGAGAGAGAGAGAGAGAGAAAGTCTTCCATCTACTATTTCATTCCCCAAATGGCTGCAATGGCTGGGACTAGGCCAGGCTGAAGCCAGGAGCCAGGAGCTTCTTCTGGGAATCCCACATGTGTGCAGGGGCCCAAGAACTTGGGAATCCCAGGCACATTAGCAGGGAGCTGGATCAGAAGTGGAACAGCTGGGACTCAAACCGCTGACCATATGGGATGCCAGCATGGCAGATGGTGGCTTAACCCACTGCCCCATGGTGCCAGCCCTTTTCTTCTCTCATTTTAAAAACAAGAAAACTGAGTACAAGGAGGCTAAATCACTTGTCCTGGGCTAGACAACTATTAATTAGCAGAACTGGAATGGAATCCAGGTGGTGAACTTTTTAGAGTACCCCTCATACACAGTCTCTGTTCCCAAAATCATAATTCATGGGGAACTGGGTGGGATTTTCAGACAAGTTTGGACTGAGTGTGGGGAAAAATTAGCCCTAGACTAATTTATGCCCTAGTTCTACTTCAGAAAGCTTACAAGCAGACCCAAAAGTGTGGAACTATTTCCGAGTTGCAGATGAAAAGGAAGAAAACATTCAGGAGCTTTTATCATCATCATGAAGGAACTGTGGACATGAATCAGCAGCTGCACACAAACTTTCAGTACATCTGAGCATGGTAAGATAAGAGGATTTCCTTTTAATGTACAGAATTTAAACTTCCAATGTCATATATATGTCAGGACAAGAAAATTATTAGGGTCTGAATGTTCCCAGCCCTGCTTGTCATTACACCCACTAAAAAGAAGTGTGTCCATGAAGTTTCTTCTCCTTGCCTTTTGAAGAGAATTCCACTAGGCAGACTGGTTTAGAAAGACAATGTTAAGACATAACCTTGATGGATGGGCATTGTGACATAGTGGGTTAAGCCACGACTTGGGATGCCTGCATCCTATATCAAGAGTGCCGAGGAGGACTGAGTCCCGCCTCTGCTTCCAATCCAGTGTCCTGCTGAGGCGCACTCTGGGAGCCAGCAGCACATGATGGCTCCAGTCTTGGGTCCCTGCCACTGACATGGGAGACCTGGACAGAACTCCTGGCTCCTGACTTTGGCCTGGGCATTTGAAGGGTGAACCAGTGGATGGAGGTTCTCTCTCTCTCTCTCTCTCTCTCTCTCACCCTGTCACTTTGTTTTTAAAATAAATAAAAAAGGTACACTTTTCTTCACACACACACAAAAACACTAAATTATGGGCACTGATCACAGTGTTTGAAAACTGGAGTAAAGACCTTGAGATATGTGTAGTCGCTGTCTGGTTTCTGGGCCGTATCTGTTTGCCCATCACTGCTTTGAGATGTACTACTTTGATCATAGCTTGAAGATGGTTATATATTTACTGATTAGACAGATGTTTATTAAAAATTAAGTATGAAATGAAAGAATTAGAGTAACATAGACAGCATATTGCCTTATTAAAAAGAAACATACTAAAATTTTATCTCTAAAATAGACTCATCAATACACCAAATATGTACTACATATGCTAACAGCCATTTAAAATTACCTGAAAGATATATACCAAGATATTTGTAAAAGGTTATCTTTGGGGACTGAGTTGGGTATGAAGAAGGCTGTTGGAAAAGGGCAAGGAGACCCTTTCACTTTTAATTCGACATAGTGCATTTCCAAATAGATTGAATTAACTGAATGATTTAATTATCATTTATCATTAAAAATAAAAATAAATTGGGGCAGCGCTGTGTGCAGTGGGTTAAGCCACCATCTACAGTGCTGGCATCCAACATGGGTGCTGGTTTGAGGCCCAGCTACTCCACTTCTGATCCAGCTCCCTGCTAATGCACCTGGAAAAGCAGCAGAGAATGGCCCAAGTCCTTGGGCCCATGCATTCATATGGGAGACCCAGATGAAGCTCCTGGCTCTTGGGTTTGGCCTGGCCCATTCCTGGCTGTTGCGGTCATTTGGGGAGTGAAACAGCAGATGGAAGATCTCTCTCTCTCTCTTTTTCCCTCTTTGTCTCTCCCTCTTTCTCTGTAATTCTGACTTTCAAATAAATAAATAAATGGATCTAAAAAAATAAAAGTAAATGTTAAAAATTACAGTTGACGTAGTGGGCAAGATTTCTGAACATTTCAATGGCATAGTGAATAATCAACACTCAGAAAACATTCAGTGCTGATTGCTCCTGTCATCTCAGACAGCCATACTCTCAGTCTTTTGATATTGAAATGTTTTCAATGTATTCGTATAATTACTACTGAAATTTCTCTAATTTTTTATGTTAAAAATGGATGGTTCATTTTAAGGTTTCATGGAGTTTTCATTTATTTTAGACTGTGCCACATTTCTTTTCCTTAAAATGAAACATCAGTCATCTGAATTTTCTCTGATAACATTCATAAATACTTCCTTGGCCTGCCTTCTGGTTTGGAGCTTTTTCAAGCCTGAATGGATATTTGTCTAGTGTCTGTGTGTGACCTATCCTTGTGCCACTTTTCCAGTGTGGCAGGAAGGGAACAGCTGTCATCTCTCCTGAGAGTTCAGCACTGTGTCTGGCACTGTGGGGTTTTACCCAGGCTGCTCTGGGGGAAGCCATCTGACACTTAGTGATAATCATAAATGTAAACTAGAAAAATACTGGAATCAGGGGAATTAAAGGGAAATCTGACAAGTGATTATGAATTTGAGACAATTTTTCGAACCAGGATCATTTAAGCACATTCAAAAAATTAGTTTCAGTTATTGTATTCTAAAACATGAGAGAATACTTTCTAAGGATTCTAAGAGGAACTTGTAAACTTGGATCATGTTTCAATAACAATACTGAAAATAATAATGAAACAATCACTGAGAATGTTGAAAATGAGAACTATACTATTTTGGATTTAAAGAAACTGCAAAAGACAACATAACCCTCCACCTGAAGGTTGGCATCCATGAGGATTTTGTCAAACGATGGGGATGAAATAGCAGGATATGTGTTATAAGAAAAGAAGCCCACAAAGTAAGTTTTACTAACCATAGAAAATAAGGTTCAAAGATTTAAATGTAGCCTTTATATCCCCATGTAAAAAAGGAGGTAAAAAACCCATTCTTCGTGACTCCAGAGAAACTTCAGTCTCTGATCAAGCACTACAAACACCACCCTGCTCACACGTAATCTAGGATGAGTGCTAAATAACTAACACATTTTCACATTCACAGTTTGCTCTACCTTTGGATTAGGATGTGATGGAAGAAGCTATTGAGTACTTCTTACTGTGGTTAGAAGCACACCAGAACCACCTAGTGGATTTTCCATTAACTGCACAATCCTACACTTTTACAAGCTGTAATTGCTAAGACAAGCCCTAAAGTGAAATCAGTGCTATGATCTATCTCTTTGTGTGTGTTTTTTTTTTTTTTTTTATGGATATAGTGATTGTTACTCTTTGACAAAACTGTCCCTCAGTCCTGGAAGGGAAGTCCCTTCTCACCAAACATTCGCCAACACTGCTGTGTTTAGAAGCACAGCCAGAGTTAAATATTTGGCTCCTGAGTTACACACCTGATAGGAACCTGGAGCTTTAAATTTTCCATGAAAGTCAGTGAGCAAACTCAATGGCAGCAGTTCGTCTGCATTCATGGAAGATCGTTCTGTTGGTGGGCAGGAGTAGAGAGCTCTGCAGAGCACAGCTGAGGGGCTCCATCAGCAGCTTGACCTTTGTAGAAACCCATGGGTACATAAACTCGTGTTTATAATCAATCTCGTTTTGGGAACAAAGCAGCTCATGAGGTTATGGTGTGCCTGAGCCATTCTGCATTCCATCACTGAGCCAGCTGGACCTAGGTCTCCTGATGGTGATGACAGATGTTACATATATTATATTGGAATGTGGGTCACAGAGATAACAAATATTCTGGGAGCAGATAGTTTGGCGAAATGCAAAAGGTTACAAAATACCAAGCTATAGTGGATTCTGATGCGAGGTTAAAGGTTAATTCCTTATTACCATGATTTATTATACATCAGAAGAAGAAAGATCAGAGTTCAAGGGCATGGAAGAGTTGTTGCTGTTCTAACCCACAAGCAGGAAGTCTTCTCCTAGTTTAACTGTTCAGCAGATGGCCAGCTTCGGGCTGTGTGTGAGGTTGCTGCTTTTCAGCAGGCACCATGTGTGAAGGGCATGTGGATGAGCTGGACTCTCTCAAGGTTGCCTGGCTTGGGCTACCACCAGCAGAAACATGCAGTGGCTAAAACTGCTGCTTTTGTGGTTTACTAACAATTCTCTTCTTCCACAATGTGAAGGAGATGAGGTGGAAAAAATTTTTTAAAGAAAATATTTATTTATTTTTGTTCCTTGAAAGGCTGAGTGACAAAGAGAGAAATCTCCCATTTGCTGGTTCACTCCCCAGATGCCCACAACAACCAGGGCTGGGTCAAGCCAAAGTGAGGGGCATGGATTCCACGCCCATGCGGGTGGCAGGGGCTTAACCACCTGTATTCTCCTAGGATGCATTAAGAGGAAGTGGAGTAGCTGGGACACGAACCGGCACTCTGACATGGGGTGCAGGCATTCCAAGAAACAGCTTAACCCACTGAGCCACAATGCTCGCCTGGCTACCTTCTGAGGCTTGAAATTTTGCACTGTGATTTTTATGAAAGTAATGATCTCTTCCCAGCTGTTTAGAAGTCAAGATAGGAACAGTTTCAATTCATAGGAATAAAGCCCAACTCTGTGTTGGAATATCCAGCAAATGCTAAGAAATGTGTGGGTAGAAGAAAGGGAAAATAAGAAGAGGAATGGAGAGGAGAGTAAGAAAAAGAAAAAAAACCAGAAAAGATAGAAAATATGATGCACACAAACAACAGCAATAACAATAAAAAGAATGTCTTAGAGAGGGGACAATAGAGCCAAGGACTTCAGAGAAGTCACAGTGAAGGGCTTCTTTTTTGAAAAAGATTTTGCTGTGGTAAGAACACTTATCATGAAATTTACTCTCAATTTTTTTTAACATGCAGCATATAGTATTGTTAACTATAAGCACAGTGCTATAGAGCAAATCTCTAAAAGTGATTCATCATGCATATCTGAAATTTTATGCCCACTGTTAGCAATTTCCTATTCCCTCTCCCTAATCTGTGATAATCACCCTTCTACTCTCCAATTCTATGGGGGTTTAACACTCTTAGATGCCCCATTTAAAAAGAATCATGCATATGAGTATTTGTTCTTCTGTGGCTGGCTTATTTTCCTAAGCATGAGCTCTTCAAGGTCCAACCAAATTACTGCAAAAGGCAGGATTTCCTTCTTTTTTTTCCAGGGCTAAATAATATTCACATGCCACAATATCTTTGTCCGTTTACCCCCTAGTGGACATTTATATTGTTTCCATATATTGGTTTTTGTGAATAGTGCTGAAATGAGCATTGGGATGCTGCTACCTCTTTGTGATCATGATTTCAATTATTTTGGATAAATATCTAGAAGTAGGATTGTTAGATTATATGGTATCTCTATTTTTTCTTTTATCTTTTATTCATATTTATTGAGGTATAATTGACAAAAATTATATATGAGTTATACAATGTGATGACTTGATATACACTGTGAAATGATTACCACAAAAAGCTAATTAACACATCTGCCACCTCTTGTAATTACCTGTTTTGTGTGCTGAGAACATAGAAGATCTATTCTCATAGAAAACTTCAAGTATGCCATGCAGTATTATTGATAGTTACCATTGCTGTATATCAGTCCTAGAACTTAATTCCTCTTATAACCCAAGGTTTGTATCCTTTGACCAGTATCTCTCTATATTCCCACTCCTCAACCCTGATAACCACCCTTCTACACTGTGTTTCTATGACTTTTTTTTTTAGATCACACATATAAATATAACAATGCGGTATTTGTCTTTCTGCATTTGGCTTATTTCACTTTGCGAAGTGTTTTCTGGGGTCATCCAATGTTGTTGTAAATGGTAAAATATCTTTTTTTAAGGATGAATAATATTGTATACATACACATATATTTTCTGTATTCTATTCACCTGTTCATGGACATTTAACTTGTTTCCTTATCTTGGTTATTGTGACTAATGCTGTAATGAATGTGAGGATACAGATATCTCTTTGAGACACTGATTTAATTTCCTTTGGATATATACCCAGAAGTGGAATTGCTTTGTCATATGGTAGTTCTATTTTTAATTTTTTTGGAAAAGCTTTCATACTGTTTTCCATAGCAGCTGCACCATTTCACATTCCCAACAACAAGTGCAAGAGCTCCAAGTTCTCCACATCCTTGCCAACACTTGTTTTTTCCCCCAGATTTATTGAGTTATAATTGACACAAATTGTACATATTTAATGGTATAGAACATGATTTGTTGATATATGCATACACTGCAAAACTGGTTAAATCAAGCTAATTAACGTAATCATCACTTCACATGCATAACATTTTTTGAAGTGAGAAGATAAGTGTATTTGTGTACTAGCTATCCTATGAGGTATGAATTTGTATCTTATGTAGTTTTGAGTTGCAGTTCTCTGATGATTAGTGATGTTGAACTCATTTTCCTATAACTGTTGGTCATTTGTTCTTTTGGAGACACATTTATTAAAATATTTGGCATATTTTATTATTAGGATATTATTTTTGCTATTGAGTTATAAAAGTTCTTTATATTATGAAATTAACCCCTTATTTCATTTATAGTTTGAAAATATCTTCTTTCAATCAGTAGGCTGCCTTTTCACTTTGTCGATTGCTTTGCTGAACATACTTTTTAGCTTAAAAAATTTTAAATAGACTGATCTTTTCATTACATGTTCTCTCAAACTCTAAAAATTTTATGTATTTATTTATTTGAGAAGTGGTAGGGGTGAGAGAAATAGAGACAGAGAGAGAGAGAAACAGAACAGAAAGAGCTCTGATCCACCAGCCCACTCCTCAAATGCTTTCAACAGCCAGAGCTAAAGTCACAGCCAGGAGCATAATCCCAGTCTCCCATGTTGGTGGCAGGAACCCAATAACCTGAGCCATTACCACTGCTTCCCAGGGTCTGCAGTAGTGGGAAGCGGAGTCCGGAGCTGGAGCTGGAGATTAAACTCAGGCACTCTCACGCAGGCATCTTAACTGCTAAACTCAATGTCCACCCCAAGCTTTTTGTTTGGCATAGTCTCACTTTTTTTTCCTTTTCCTTTTTTTTTTTTTTGTGCTTTTGGTATTATATCTGAAATTGTTGCCAAGGTCAGCATCATGAAATGTCCCCTTATGCTTTCTTCTAGTAGTTTTATAGTTTCAGGTTTTACATTTAAGTCTTAATACAGCAAATAATCAGTTATTTTCCATTGATTTTGGGGAATGGTATAAGATAAGTGTGCAATTTCAGTCTTATGTGTGGATGCATGGTTTTCCTAACATCATTTATTGAAAAGACCTTTCCTTTCCACATTGCATATCAGCTGATGATAGGTGTGTGGAGTTGTTTCTGGGCTCTCTATTCTGTTCCATTTCCTATTCTCAATCTTTATGCCATACTGTTTTGTTAATTTAGCTTTGTGATATATTTTGAAACCAGGAAGTATGATGTATCTAGCTTTGTTATTTCTCAGCATTGTTTTGGTTATTCAGAGTTTTTTTTTATGCTTTCATATGAATTTTAGTGTTGTTTTGCCAATTTCTATAAAAGTCTGATTGATATTTTTTTGAGATTATACTAATTCTGTAGATTGCTTTGAGAAGTATGGATATTTTAATGATATTAAAACTTCCAATCCATGAACCAGGGTTCAGGTCTTCTCTATAAAGAGCATCAGTTCCCAAGATTGGCTGCTTGACCTCTAGAGTCCATGAAGATAATAGTGAGAATTTTTTGTCTATTTTAATAGCTTGGAATATGGTTGGTCTATCTCTTATCACTTAAAATGTTTGAAATTATGTATTTATTTGCTTCTTCTTTGCTTCATGGCTCTGTGAATGCAAGATCTCTTCTATTCAACATGGTTTAATCAGGACCACTGATGTACTGTAGCCTGGGAGTTAGAGCTGCCTGCATGTGCAGACATCTTGGGTTTCATACTGCTTTGGCCACTCACTGCTTACAGCACATACATTGCCAATTGGCTGACCTAGTGAAACATTCCAAGATCCACCTGCTTTGTTGTATTCTATTACAGAGGCTCTAAAAAGGAGAGGAACTTTACTTTCTCAGATTCTCATGATGTAAGGGATAGTAGGCACCGCGGCTCACTTGGCTAATCCTCCACCTGCGGTACCAGCACTCCAGGTTCTAGTCCCGGTTGGGGCGCTGGATTCTGTCCCAGTTGCTCCTCTTCCAGTCCAGCTCTCTGCTGTGCCCCGGAAAGGCAGTGGAGGATGGCCCAAGTGCCTGGGCCCTACACCGGCCCTGCACCCACATGGGAGACCAGGGAGAAGCACCTGGCTCCTGGTTTTGGATCGGCGCAGCACCCCATCCATAGTGGCCATTTGTGGGGTGAACCAACGGAAGGAAGACCCTTCTCTCTCTTTCTCACTGTCTAACTCTACCTGTCAAAAAAAAAAAAAGGGTAGTAGCCATATGACACAGACATTGTCAACGGGAGATAGGTAGAAAGCTGCTGAGGGATTTTGGGAAGGCCTTGACTGCTTGCTCAAAGGGACTAAAGCAGATGACAGAGGACACTAGTGTTCTCTCTACTTAACTTGAATATGGATATGATGCTTGGATACAGGGCAGCCGTGTGTGCTTGTAAGGAAAAAGGCCAATCTCAGAGATCCTACCTCTAACACTATGAAACCATGGAACCAACAACTCCCCAGTAGACTGTTATATGAGAGAAACAGATGTCTATCAATTTCAGTCACTGTAAGATAGGAATTCTGTTACTTTTAGGCAAGAACATTCCCATCACTGAATTTCTGTGACTTTGAGTCAAGTTTCTTTACTCTTTCAATGGCTTCAATTGAGAATGGGGATGACAGCATTATCTCGCTCACGGTGTTGTTGCAAAAGTGAGCAATATATGTAAAGAACACACAGAAGGTGATTTATAGGGGTAAATTATTATTGCTATTAGTAATTTGGTGATAGACTATCAATAAATCTTGATTAAATGAGTGGAGTGGGTCAGATCCAAAGGATATATCTTAAACCGAGGAGAGCAGTAAGATAACTCAATTTTTCTGCTTGAGGAAAATCAGAAAAGGAGGAGAAAAGGTATGGGGAAGGAGATAAGGCTGAAAGTAAAAAGCCTGGGGGGTGCCAGGGTGGTGGTGGTGGGGAATGGCCCATGAAAAATCTCGCAAGGTGAGTGGTGTGTAGGTGGTAAGTATTGAATGTGTGGCCAGGTACATCAGCATCGAGGAGACACTGAATAAACATTTGTTGGCTTGCTGAATAAATGAATGAACTGTTAGGGTGTTTACTAAAAAAGAAATCGCTATCTCTTCCTTAAAACTAAAGAGATGGAAGTGACAGAAGGCTTTTCTCCAGTGCCATCTGTACGCCTTTTATAATATTTGCCTGAAATTATGTGGGTGAAGACGTATTGCTCTATAATTGTTTGTGCCCTTGGAAGGAGCAGATAAGAACATCCGGTGGGGGCAGAGGCAGAGGCAGAGGCAGAAGGAACAGTTTCCCCACAGAGTAAAATATTCTGTTTTTATAAAAAGTCTCTTGCCGTAACAAATGAGAAAGTGAAAAAGGAGAACCTACAGAAGAGAAGCAGATGCCTCCTAATAGGCACGGATCTCCAGAGTTTCCCACCAGGAGCCAGCTGCTCATTAAACACAGAACAAACACTGGAGCATGGTTAGGATGGGCCCCGTTCCATGTCACAGTGCCGGCACTGCAATGCGTGCGTAAGAGCATCACTGCCATCGCTGTGGCCCAGTGTGACAGCAGGGCTGTCATGTCAGAGCTGCCCCCACCCCCGCCACAGCTCCTTTGCATCTGTCTTCACCCAAAGCTTCGCTGACAAGGCTCAGTGCATTTCCAATCCTTCGTGTACACATGGACAGAAAGCTGGGAACATTTGAAACGCATAAAAAGCTTGGTCATGGGATGAGATTAGATGCTTCCATAGGAAGGGCCCACTCTGATGGCCAGGTTTGAATACCATTTGCATCATGACTTGACAGGAATACCCTAGATCTAACTGTTACACTCCTCTAATCGCTGTCATCATGTATCTTCTTCTCCCCCTGGATTACTTTAGTTTGAATCTTGCATGCGTTTTTCAATGTGACACAAACAGAAAGCAAGATTGCATTTGAATAGTGAATGTCCTTGCATTCCTGTGTAGGAGATGTGTATTTGCTGCTGAGGGCTCTATAAGGGTGAGACTCATAAGACACAGTCGGAACAGACACACAAAGCACAAAGCAGATGTGAGTCAAAAACATGTTAACTCAATTGGCTGATGGCATTCTGAGCAGTTTGTCCACTCCGTACAGCTGAAGGGTTTGACTTAGTAACTCTCCAAGGGAATAAATGGTTGGATAAACCAAATGGATAGTAGGAATAAACCAGGGTGCTAAACATTTTCTTCCAATGACTGAAAAGGTAGACAGGAATTAGAGTCTCCTCTACTCTCTCCACATAAAGTCCATGGCTGAGGCTTATAGACCTGGTTCTTGTAAATTAGAGGTTCATGCCATTTTCTAGATCAGCTCCTATAGTTTGGGTCATGTTCTAGCTCAGAAACATTTTCACATAGGCTACTTGGGGCTGTGTGGGAGAGACAGCATGACCTTTCAAAAGCAAGGAGCTCTGAGCAAAACTGTACCTCCTTGTTTTTAGACTATGCCAACTGAATACCTCTCTGCTGTAGTTGTAACATATTCCATCCTGTGGTACCTATACTTGTGAAATTAACTTATTCATGCATCTACAAATATTTGAATGTGCAGCAATAGCAATAGGGATACAATCCTTGCCTGGGAGGGATACATAGTTAAATCTAGATTTGATTTCCTACTAGTACCTCTTTCTCTGCATTCCTGTGAACATGTGTCTGGGGCCCCTCTGTACATGGACTGTGCTGGGTGCAATGCCAAGGGCCAAAGCAAGTTAAAGGGCTTCTGAAATCCGAGAAATGAGCAAAGGCTAAGGGCTTCAAATGTGTTTTGAGATCTGACTGTATACTGAGAACAATGATGATATTGCTCATGGTATTAGCTAAGAGATGATGGAAAAGAAAAAATAAAAATTAAGTTTATTTTGGTGCAAATTTTGTTTTAAATTCATGCATAGCTTTTTTTCATGATGCTCATTTTCCATGAACATTTTGAAGGGCCCTTGACAACAAAGCTAATTCTGTGTTTTTATTATGTGCTGGTCACCATCCTAAGCACTTTAGATATCATATCTTCACTCACTCTGTCATTTTACATCCCCTGTACCATTATCCATATGAAGAAACCGAGGCACTGAGTTACAACCACCTTTAACTGTTCATCTACTAGGTAAGCTAACTCTAGGGGCCACATCAATTATTAACTATTAAGCTATGTCACCTCTCAACTACTCTGCCAAAAATCATGTAAAACTGATGGGTCCTACAGTTTAAACCCCAAATGTAATATATTAAAGCATAAAAAAATCAGTCAGGAATTTTCCTCTTGCTTTTGCTCTGCTGTTTTTGTTTTTCTCCAAGTGAGTCCCATGTTTAAATCCACAGTCACCTTGAGGCTGCGATGTGGGAGCTGCAGCTGTCTGCCCACCCACCTGCTATTTTTAAAGGAGGATGATCAGGAACTGGTTATGAAAGAACCATATTGTTTAATCTGGTACCATAGAACTAGGGAAACGATAAAGCTGGTGAGTTGGAGCATGTGTAGGCAGAAGTGATGTCTCTATGGAAACAGATGTGAAGATTCAAGTAAATAGAGGCCCGTTAGACTTTTCTTGAAGGCAGCAGCAGATTTTTATTTTTACTTACTTATATTTCTGTAACTATTTACCAAGGAGCCTGACCATGGTGAGGGGAAAGCTAGTCAACTATTCCCAATCCTGCTAGGTTGCATCACTCATTTCTACCAGATGGCCGTCTCTCAATGATGTCTTGGGCAGTAACCACAGTCACCTTCTGTACAGTCCAACCTTCTGGTTCACACATACATTGTTCAAGATTTTCCACTGTTCCATGATGTACAGACTATCAGTCAAGACCCTAATGTGGAGGCCACGCTTTCACCTTGGAGTCTGGTACGGGATGCTCCTGCTCTGGGAAACCCCTACTATAAGACCCAATTCCTTTGGTTTTGGAGGTAGGGAGAGAGGAGGGCATGGGTTAATGTCTCTTTGTTTTCACTGTTGGTTTTGTTGTTTTTCTGGCTCACACCAGGGACCACTGTGACTCTGGGTGGGGCATAAGTATGTGTGTTAGTTCTCTTAGCAACATGTGTGAGTTCCTTGGGGTCCCATTCTATGTTCAGTTCCCCTCAGTGGCCTCAGCCCCCTTATTGGCTATAACTGTTGTGCTTGCATTTTCCTTCCCTGCTGGGCTGTCTACTGGCACATGGGCTGGACCAGATGGAAGAGGTATGTTAACATAGTAGGGAGAGTTTTGCTACTCCTTAGCAAGCCCTTAGCAAGGTATCTGGTGGGTGTTCTCTTTGTAATGTCAAGTACTGAGCACCTCTTTCCACAGCATTAGGTCTTGGCACCAGCTCTTAGACAAACTCTTTTTACATCCCATTATAATAGTAACATTTGATCAAAGCTTTGTGGATAAGAAAGCATCAAGATGTTCTTCCTTCTCTCCCTCCCTCAAAACAACCACCATGTAACCTAAAATACCAGGATTATAAAGTCTAGCAAACAAATTTTAACAGGGAGGCAGCAGTGATGCCTCAGGTAGTCGGGTTCTTTTTACCAACATAGGAGATCTAAGTTCTTGGCTCCTGGATTGGGACCAGTTCAATCCTGGCCATTGAGAGCATTTGGGGAGTGAGCCAGTGGATGGGAACTCTCTCTCCATCTCTCTTTCTCTCTCTGTTAAATTAATTAGATTTAGCTAATTTTACTTGAAAGTCACAGTTACACACAGAGAGAGGGAAAGGCATAGAGAGAGAGAGAGAGAGAGGTCTTCCATCCACTGGTTCACTCCCCAGATGGCCTCAATGGCCAAAGCTGCGCTAATCTGAAGCCAGGCGCCACGAGCTTCTTCCAGGTCTCCCACGTGGGTGCAGGGGCCCAAGGACTTGAGCCATCTTCTACTGCTTTCCCAGGCCATAGCAGACAGCTGGTTCAGAAGTGGAGCAGCCGGGTTTTGAACTTGCCCCCATATGGAATGCTGGCACTGCAGGCGGTGGCTTTACCTGTTATGTCATAGCGCCAGCCCCAGTTATTAATTTTTAAAAAGAATTAGATCAAGATGGGAAACTGACACTGGATTCTTGGTGTGACATCCCCTAAACTTCCTTCTTCAACATGGTGCCTTATAGATTCAGCATCTGGCTGGTGCCATGGCTCACTTGGCTAATCCTCCACCTGTGGAGCCAGTACCCTGGGTTCTAGTCCTGGTTGGGGCACCGGGTTCTTCTTCCAGTCCAGCTCTCTGCTGTGGCCTGGAAAGGCAGTGGAGGATGGCCCAAGTGCTTGGGCACTGCACCTGCATGGGAGACCAGGAGGAAGGACCTGGCTCCTGGCTTCGGATCGGTGCAGTGTGCCGGCTGTAGCAGCCATTTTGGGGGTGAACCAACGGAAGGAAGACCTTTCTCTCTGTCTCTCTATCTCTCAGTGTCTAACACTGCCTGTCAAAAAAAAAAAAAAAAAAAAGATTCAGCATCCACCTGAACTCCCATTACCATTGAACTCCATTAGGAGAGGGGAGGCATATTTTTGCATCATGTGCTCTGGTTAGGAATTCTTTACCCTTGCTCCTGGTCCTGTAGAATGCTATATTCTCAGGGTTGGCCTTGCATTTTTTTTTTACAGGCATAGTGGACAGTGAGAGAGAGAGAGACAGAGAGAAAGGTCTTCCTTTGCCGTTGGTTCACCCTCCAATGGCCGCCGTGGCTGGCGCACCGCGCTGATCCGAAGCCAGGAGCCAGGTGCTTCTCCTGGTCTCCCATGCGGGTGCAGGGCCCAAGCACTTGGACCATCCTCCACTGCACTCCCGGGCCACAGCAGAGAGCTGGCCTGGAAGAGGGGCAACCGGGACAGAATCTGGCACCCCGACCAGGGCTAGAACCTGGTGTGCCAGTGCCGCTAGGTGGAGGATTAGCCTATTGAGCCACGGCGCCGACATGGCATTTAAAAAGTTGAGGAAGCCAGGCAGAACTTGAGGCAAGTTAAAAGAATTCAAGGGTTCTGGAAAAATTTCCTATGAAAATTTCCTTCCTCATGTCATTCCATTGGGTAATTTATTCCCCTGATTCTTAAAGGATTGGATCACCTTTTCAGTTCAAGAGTTGAGTCATCTATGCAAAAGAAATACTGGGTGAGTGAAAACCAGAAAGGCTTTTTAAGTACTGCAGCAAGAGCAGTAACTGCAGCCAATTCAATCAGAGCAAGAGCTCCTGGGGCTTCTGTGTAGGATAAGGAGGAGCTGGAGGCAGCAGCAAGGGAGATAATAAGGAAGGGGCCAGAAGCATGAAGGGGGACTAAAGAGAGGCAGGAGGATCCCAAAAGCAATCTTTGCCCTTTGCAAGCTGTGATGGGGCCCTGGCCTACCATTTGGTAGTCACTGTCATTCTTGCGAGAGGTGGAGGAGTGTAATTATTAAGCACGTGGCGACACTGCTGCGTTCAGGGAGGTTAGCAACGCGGCTCTGCCCCTTCCTACCTTGAGAGGCTTGAGAAAGTAGTTTAACCCTCTGTGCCCCAGTGTTCTCATATATAAAACAGGGATAATATGGCCCCTACCTACTAGGATCGTTGTTGAATATGATTTGGTTCCCAGGTTTATGCATATGATTAAGCTCCAAAGTCGTAAGTTAATGGCACTGAGAGTGGAAACAATACAATTATGGTAATTAAGAGGTGGGCCTAGTGGGAGGTCTTTAAGACATTTGGGGCATGCCTTGAAAGTTAATTCTTGGGGTCAGCATTGTAGGGCAGTGGGTGAAACCACCAAATGCAATACTGGAATTCCAGCGCCAAAGAGGGCAGCAGAGGGTGGCCCAAGTATTTGAGTTCCTGCCACTCATGTGAGAGATCCAAATGGTCTGGCTCCTGGCTTCAGCCTGGCTCAGTACTGGCCACTGAGGTCATTTGGGGAGTGAACCAGCGAATGCCAGATCTCTCTCTCTCTTTTTCTCTCTAACTCTGTCTTTCAAATAAATAATCTCTCTCTTTTTTTTTTTTAAAGTTAATTTTCGGGGCCAGCACTGTGGCGTAGCAGGTAAGGCTGCAGCCTGCAGTGCCAGCATCCCTTATGGACACTGGTTTGAGTCCCAGCTGCTCCACATCCAATCCAGCTCTCTGCTATGGCCTGGGAAAGCAGTAGAAGATGGCTCCAAGTGCTTGGGCCCCTGCACTTGCATGGGAGACTCAGAAGAAGCCCCAGGCTTCTGACTTTGGGTTGGCCCAGCTCCAGCCATTGTAGTCATTTGGGAGTAAACCAGCGGATGGAAGATCACTCTCTCTGCTTCTCTTTAATCCTGCTTTTCTATATATTTTTTAAAGATTTATTTATTTATTTGAAAGTCAGAGTTACACAGAGAGAGGAGAGGGGGAGAGAGAGAGAGAGAGAGGTCTTCCATCCGATGGTTCACTCCCCAATTGGCCGCAACGGCTGGAGCTGCGCTGATCCAAAGCCAGGAGCCAGAATCTTCCTCCAGGTCTCCCACACGGGTGCAGGGGCCCAAGGACTTCGGCCATCATCTATTGCTTTCCCAGGCCACAGCAGAGAATTGGACAGGAAGTGGAGCAGCCGGGTCTCGAACTGGTGCCGATATGGGATGCCGGCGCTTCAGGCCAGGGCGTTAACCCGCTGAGCCACAGCACCAGCCTCCTGCTTTTCAAATAAATAAATAAATATTTTTTAAAAGTTATTTTTCACTAATAATAAAGGACGAAGGAAGGTGAGTGGGAGCGGCAGCAGGAGAGAGGGTAGAGTGGGAAGTATCACTATGCTCCTAAATCTGTATATATGAAATACATGAAATTCGTTCAACTTATGTAAATTTTTTAAAAGTTAATTTTCACAAGGAGGTTGTTAACAACAGCCTGAATTGGGCCCAGCGACTGTCTCTGCTTCCTGTGATCTTCCTGCTACGTGATGCTCTGCAGTGCCCTGGGACTCTGCCAGCAAGAAGGCTATTACCAGAGGCTGAACCAGGGAGGACTGTGTGATCTTGGACTAAGAACCTCCATAACCGTGAGCTAAATAAATGTTTCCTGCTAATAAGGTAGCTGCCTTGGGCATGTCATTACAGTACTAATGCACACATATAAAACCTTTAGAACAGTAGGTTGACTAGAATAGATGCTAGTTGTCATCTATTATGCTTACTATTCCATAAAGGGACTTAAAAGGTCAGGACATCTACTCCTAGGAGTCACTGGAGAAAGAGTGAGAACCAATATATGCTGAACATCTATGTTCCAGACACTACATATAAATGTCATTTAAGCTTCAAATACTTAAGAAGTAAGTATTATCACTCTTATTTTTTACTTTTTTAAAAGGTTTCATTTATTTATTTGAAAGGCAGAGTTACAGAGAGACAGAGAGAAAGGCCTTCCATCTGCTGGTTCACCCCCCTCTAAATGGCTACAATGGCCAGAGCTGGGCTGATCTGAAGCCAGGACCAGGAGCTTCCCCTGGGTCTCCTATGTGGGTGCAAGGGCCCAAGCACTTCGGCCATCTTCCACGGCTTTCCCAGGCCATAAGCAGAGAGCTGGACTGTAATCAATACACAATTCTTCTTAAGTGCTGAAACTTAACTGAAAAGTGATCACTGTTAAATATAGAGTGGGAATAAGAGAGGGAAGAGATGTGCAATTCGGGACATGCTCAAGCTGACTTACCTCAAACGGTAGAGTTAGAAACATACCAGGGGATTCCAATTCAATCCCATCAAGGTGGCATGGACCAATGCCATCTCACTAGTCCCAGTGATCAATTTCTGTTCACAATTGATCATAATGATAGGACTAAGAGCCAAAGGGAGCACATAAACAAGACTAGTGTCTGAAAATACTAACCGATAGAACAAAAATGGGAGAGAACGATCCAACATGGGAAGTGGGATACACAGCAGACCCATAGAATGGCAGATGTCCTAAACAGCACTCTGGCCTCAGAATCAGCCCTTAAGGCATGCAGATCCGGCTGAAAAGCCCATGAGACTATTTCAGGCATGGAAAGCCAAGACACTCTAAAAAAAAAAAAAAAACTAAATGAAAGATCTCTGCGAGTGAGATCCCAGTGGAAAGAATGGGTCATCAAAGAAGGAGGTACCTTTCTCTGAAGGGAGGAAAGAACTTCCACTTTGACCATGGCCTTGTCTAAAAATTATCAGAGTCAGTGGCAGCTCATTACAAGAGCCTAGGGTGATTACTGAGGCCATAAACAAGAGTGTCAATTTGTTAAGTCAACAACAGGAGTCACTGTGCACTTACTCCTCATGTAGGATCTTTGTCCTTAGTGTGCTGTACATTGAGATTTAATGCTATAACTAGTACTCAAACAGTATTTTTCACTTTATGTTTCTGTGTGGGAGCAAACTGTTGAAATCTTTACTTAATGTATGCTAAACTGATCTTCTGTATATAAAGAGAAACGAAAATGAATCTTGATGTGAATGGAAGGGGAGAGGGAGTGGGAAAGGGGAGGGTTGCGGGCGGGAGGGACGTTATGGGGGGGAAGCCATTGTAATCCATAAGCTGTACTTTGGAAATTTATATTCATTAAAAAAAAAAAAAAAAAAAAAAGAAAGGAAGAGCTAATGGGACACGTACCAGCGCCTCAGGTGGAGGCCTAACTTACTACAACACAGTACAGGCTCCCACCCTTATTTTTCAGGTGGGAGAATTGAGTCTCAGAGAGGATGAGAACCTGGTCCAAGATCAAGCTTCTAAAAAGTGATAAAGCTAGCAATGTATCCCACTGTGTTACTCATGTAGTTCTCTTTCGAAACTGAAATCTAAACAAATGGTAAAGGCAGAATAACAACAACTCCAGCAGGAAAGTTCTACAGTGGTTATGTGACTACTTAAAGAAAATGCCTTCCAACCCTCACCTTTCTGACTTCCATTCACTCCCCACCCCAACTGTAACAGACTGTGCAGATGGCAGATAGAGGATCTCACTACAAAGAAAGAGGTCCTGTCCATCTTGTAAATGCAAAGATGTAAGTACATGGGTACCTGAAGAAGTTTATGAAACATTGGAATTGAACAAAAAGTTTATTTTGGTGCAAAAAACAATTAAAATCCATGCATAAGTTTTTCATAATATGCATTTTCATGATTTTTTTCAAGACCTCTCATATGCATGGATTTAAAAATATTTTTGCACCAAAATAAACACCTTTTAATTTTTTCCCCATGCATTTCTTGAAGTATTCTCACATAAATATAAACCATATAATGACAGACAGGTGAGGATTCGGAGCTACATTTTTAGGCTGGGTGTGCATAGGAGATTTCAATACTCAATTAGGATAAATTCAGTGAATACCCAATAAATGAGATTGTGTTTATTTTTTAAGAAAAAAGCTTTATTTGAAAGACGGGGCGGGGGAGGGAGAGAGAGGGAGAGAGGGAGAGAGGGAGAGAGGGAGAGAGGGAGAGAGGGAGAGAGAGAGGGAGAGAGAGAGATCTTCCATTTGTTGCTTTAGTCCTCGCCCAAGGTGAAGCCAAGAGCAGGGAACTCAATCCTCTCTCCCAGAGGTGGCAGAGTCAAATATTTGAGCCATTACCTGGTGCTTCCCAGGGTGCACATTAGCAGGAAAGTGGAATTGGAAGCAGAGTTAGACTTCAACACAGGAATATCAATTTGGGATTTGGGTATCCAAAGTGGCTGCATCAAACGTTTGCCTCAAGATTGCTTTACTAAATTATTGTTTATAGCACATGAATTTATTTACAAAAAAATTAAGTGCCTGAGTTAGGATTTTAAAAACCAGCATAATTATGAGTCAAGGTGTTGTTATATTAACCATGGAGTAATGATTATGAATGAATTAATCCAAGCTTTAAAAAAGAATTAATGAAAAGCCCCAAGAAAAAAGGATTATGTTATTATACTGAATTACATATATATTTATCTTTGAAAGTGAAATGTATATAAATGATATAGGTTGATGAGAACTCAGGAATTAAATTTTTATGGTGAGTAAGCCCATTAGAAAAATAATGCATATATAGCTGAAATATCAGGCAACTCTCAAAAGTTTTGTAAGCCAGTAGTTAGGGATTTTTCCTGCTAAAATGTCTACTGTGCCATAGTTTGATAGGCTTGATAGGAGTGTTTCTCACTGTACCTTTATTACCAGGGGTGCTAACAAGAATGAACACCTATGAAAAATTTGAAGAAGAAGCCAAGTGCCTGGATAATCTATTTACTGTGCAAGGCAGAATTCTAAGATAGACCCCAAGATTCCTGCCTCTGGTATATCCCTTCCTTGAGTGTGGCCAGGGTATGTGGAATGATGAAATCACTTTTGATTGGGTAGATTGACTAGAGGAGAGACTTTGTAGATGTATAATTAAGGCACTTGATGAGTTGACTTTGAGGGAAATTATCCTGGCACTAGAGACACTATTGAATAACTCACTCTTCTGGTGGACTCAAAGAAGAAATAGACATGCTGTCAACTGTCTAGAGGAAGAATGGCCGTAGGAGCTGGGGCCTCAGTCCTACAGCAACAAGGGACTGAATTCTACCAACAAATGTTAGAGCTCAGAAGACCCTGAGCCTGAATGAGATTTCAGTCACCACCCACATCTTGAGCACAGCCTATGAGGTCCTATGAGGTCAAATTATGCCCTGACTCACAGAGAGATCTGATCCATGGAAACTTCTAGAAACAAATTTATGTTGCTTGAAGCTGCCAACTTTGTGGTAATTTATTACACATCAATAAACACCTAAATAGATTAATAATTAATAAACTGGTTGTATAAGTGAACAAATAATACATATTAGAGATGGAAGTTTTGCAATTTTTGTGTGAGAAACCAGACATGATTGAAATAATCTCAGCAGAGCAAATTTGGAGGTCTTTTACCCAAACACTTGCCAGTAGAAGGAGTGCTATGATCATGGATATAGACATTTGATTCCAGGTTTTCAAAACATGTTTCCTCTAAGTGTAGAGCTGAATCCCTGGCTATAAAGAAGGTAATATTTTTCTTTCTCTTGGAAGAATCAATACTATTCATTGTGTCATCAACAGCCAAAAAATCACTTTAGAAATTATGAAGAACTTTCACATATTTTTGTATGTGAATTTCAGCTGTTTGTTTCTGAAAGTCACTGTGCTATGTAGAATCAAGCAACAGGACTTCTGGGAAAATAGGGTTGGAGAAACAGTCACACAGATTTTGTTAGTGATTCATTAAAAAAAGAGGCAAGAACTTAACAAAGATTGTAGCACGGTTTTATATATGTCAAATGGTTAAGAAATACATACATACCACAATAAATAATGTACTTCCTTTTGCAAGAACACTATGAATTTACTCATGGGGTGGGAGTCAGAGCATTGTAGCTTGCAAGGTTTTGGACAACAGTGGAAAGGTGGTCAGAAACAAGAAGGGAAGTTGTATCATTGGCTGTGGATGAGTGGGGCTCCTGCCACAGAGGGTAAACTGAGGTAGCTGGAAGATGTTTCTGATGTTTGTGTGTCTGCTCTGTGTATCTCTAGGTGGTTGGGCTCAGCTGGGTACCATTTTCCGTGTTCACTTTGTGTTCCCCCTGGACTAAATACTCACAGTGCATAAGCACTGTGTAATGCTCAAAATGTTCTCTGATATATATTAATCACTTTGGAAAAATGTGTCTTCAAAACAAGTGTTGCAGCAGAATTGAGTAGATATTACTTCACCCAAATCTTAAAATAACAGGAAGAAATAGACATGAGTAAACTGAGCTTCAGACACAAAATTAGTGAATAATCAAATCAGATTGAATGAGGTCTTCCAATTCCACCTCTGAGCTTCTCCCATGGAGCCACTACAGGAATTTCCCAGTCGGCATATCTGGAATCTGCCTGTTGCCATAATTTTACTATCCCAATTTCTATGACTTTATGTTTTAAATAAGACATTTTATTTTACCTCCTGGAAGTATCCTGATATAGAGGTAAGAGCCTCCCAGTCATGGAGACTAACACTAAATTATGAAATTCTATTTTTGTTAATTAAAATGTCAATAAAACTATATTTCAAGAAATTCAGTTTTAATGAGTTATTTCCTATAAAATGATTTTATGTGTTTTAGTCTGTTTTTTTTTTTCTAATATTCATCTAACATAAGTCTCATTTTTATTTTCCTGCATTTAGGTTGTCTATATTAATGATACCATGGTATTCATCAATTTGCAAAAAGAGACAGAAACCACCTGGAAGCTACCCCATGGACAGATTCACTTTATAATTTAAGAACTCACTTCAGAATGTTCAAGCCCAGTTAAGTAGCAGGATAGCATTGCTTTTTGGGACCAAGAGAATTATGCCTACCACAAAGAGCCAGTAGAGGGCTTTCCTCTCCTTCCCATGTGGTTTATTTAACTTAATAAATGCTTCAGACATGATTCTGTGTTGATAGATTCAAAGCAGGAAAGACTTCATTTTCAATATTTGTGGAGTGAATGAGTGTGCAAACTGAAACGCACATATTGGCTCAGGAAAGGTGAAAGAAAATAATAATTTTCAGTGGTTTAAAATAGCCATCCGGGGGATATTGGTAAATAAGGCAGGGGAAACCCTAACTCTAACCCTAGCAATAGCATAGCCATTAATCCTGGGTTCCCAGACAAACTCTACTAGAGGATCTGACAACATAATTCCGCTTTTATAATTCTGAGTATACACAAACAATAATTCCTTAATATTCATTAATCTGTTTATCACATTTATTAAGTACTTCCCATGTCCTAGAAACTGTGTGAGATGTTGGGAAGAGAGTAGAATCTTAAGAAAACAGTTTTGAATATGGAGATCTGTGGTCATTCAATCTGGGACATAGAATAAATAAAATAAAATAATACAAATCAATAAGATAATTAATTAGTTAATTATAGGCGGGAGGGGGAAAGAAACAGAGACAGAGACAGAGAGAGAGAGAGAGAAAGAGTGTGTCCTTTTACCCACTGGCTCATTCCTGACATCCCTGTAACAACCAGGACAAAGTCAGGAGTCAGGAATTCAATCTGGTCCTCCCTTGTGAGTGACAGAGATCCAAATACTTGAACCATTATCTGCTGCCTCCCAGGGTTTGTCTCAGCAGGAAGGCTAGAATCACAAGCAGACTCGGGACTTCATATGTGATGTGGGCATCCCAACCTCGCTGCTGAACTGCTGGTCCAAACACCCATTCCCATTTAAATCATTTCTAAGTGTACAGTTCTGTGGTACAAACTATATTTACATTGTTATGCAATGGTCGCTATTATTCATCTCTAGAACTTTTTTGCCTTCCCCAGTTGATGCTCTGCACTCACTAAACACCAATTCCCAATTTCACCTGCCCCTGGCAATAACCATTCTACTTTCTGTCTCTATAAATTTATTCTAGATAACGTCATATAAATAGGACCATACAGTATTTGTCCTTTTGTGATTGATTTATTTCTCTGCTATTTTATTAATACGAATATATTTTATCTAGTTAGAAACTTGAAACATTAACAGAAATTTTGACTGACTGAATTACAACACAATGGACAAAATACTACCGAACTATAAATGATTTACTAAAATACAAAATGTGGTGTTTAAAATTAAAAAACAAAAGAAATATAGCATTAATCTCAATTTAAAGTCCTTATAATATTTTTGCCTTTAATAAAAGATTAAAACATGCATTTTTTAGTGATTTAAAATTTGTACTAAATTGATTAAATTCCCATCTAAAGCAGAATTATTTGTTTCTTATTTTTTGACATGTGAATTAAAAATTATATACTGTCCTTGGTTTGCTAAAAGAATCATCTCACGGAGAGAAAGTTTTGTTAGGCTGAGTTAGTAGGTTTATTAGAGCACGGTTTTTTCATTTGAATTTTGGACATAGGAAAAAAAAAAAAACATGGCAAATATAGGAATGCAGAGAAGTCCAGAGAAGGGGAAAATGGGTTAAAAATGCCACCCAAAGCTAAGTGTCAGAATGACAAAAACAGGAGTCAACACAGCCTAATCTAGCGGCATATTCAGTAAATCCAAGCAGGAGATGTGCGCTTGTATTTAGTGATTCCTACACAGCCAGGAACATTGTACATGCTGCATTAATCTTAATGACTCCTTTCTTGGGTATATGATTTCTCCATTTTTGCAGATCTCAAAATGAAAGGTCAGAAGTGTGAAGAAATTTGCCCAAGTCCTAAAACTAGTGAGTGGCAGAGCCAGAATTCCAACTCATGTCTGTATGATTCTAAAGCTGGTGTTTTTCTCATTATACCAAATTGAAATGTGCCTTATACTCACTGATCCTAGAGGTTTCTTTTTTTTTTTCCCTTAAACACACAATATCAATAAAATTATAACAAGTCTTACTGCCAGTGGAGATTTATAAAACATTTATTTTGAGGATGTAGTTTAAAATTTTTATTAAAAATCAGAAGATGGGCTGACATCTAGGGTGGCAGTTAAGATACTACTAGAGATGCCTGTATCCCATGTCAAGGTGCCTGGATTTGAGACCTGGCTCCATCTCCTATTCTGGCTTCCATAAATCAAAGACACAGCATAGCAGTCAGATCTGAAAGGCCCTGATAAGGTAAGACTTCATCGTTGCCAAAGAAGAGCCTTGAAATAAAGAAAGCAATCTTGCCCAATAAGGGTGAAATTGTACAATCAACCCAAATGGGTTAGTGCAGAGTCTAAAAAGTTCCTGTAAATAGATAAAATGGCTGTAGCTTGATTGCACATGTGGATGCATCAAAATAAATAATATGTGTCAGTCAAAAACAAAATCTGAGAGTTCCTGCCTTGGTACTTGGAATTATCAACTTTGAACATTTTTCATAATCTAAAGTGTATGAAATCATCTCATACTGTTGTTTTAATTTAGTTTGCTGATGACTAGTGATGTGGAGCATCTTTTCATATGTTTATCATTTGAGTTTCCTCTTCTGTGACTCACAGTTCACACACTATGTAAATACAGCCCATGTGCAACCTTCGAGGTCCCATCTCACTGAAGCCTTCTATTAGAGGTAAAAGCTTGTGAGCAGACTCTTGAACATTCTACACAGACATGGCGGAGACAGAGATGCTTATGAACTCAAAAGGCTTCCATAGCCTTGGCAACTCATGACAAGAGCCTAGGGTGATTACTGATGTCACAAACAAGAGTGTCAATTTGTTAAGTCAACAACAGGAGTCATTGTGCACTTACTCCTCATGTAGGATCCCTGTCCTTAATGTGCTGTACATTGTGATTTAATGCTATAACTAGTACTGAAACAGTATTTTTCACTTTGTATTTCTATGTGGGTGCAAACCGTTGAAATCTTTACTTAATATATACTAAACTGATCTTCTGTATATAAAGAGAATTGAAAATGAATCTTGATGTGAATGGAAGGGGAGAGGGAGCGGGAAAGAGGAGGGTTGAGGGTGGGAAAGAAGTTATGGGGGCGGGGAGGGAAAGTCATTGTAATCCAAAAGCTGTACTTTGGAAATTTATATTCATTAAATAAAAGTTAAAAAAAAAAGAAATCCACTTCCTTTTCTTCCCATTTACACCATACTTTCCAGTCTCCTTCCCAGTTGTTTTGCCATGTGAGTGATTGGATCCCAGAAAACAGACTGTGGACAGAAATGGTGCCGTTCCTATTCCATTAAACTCACATGTGAACCTCCATTTTCTTTACCATTTTCCACACTCTCAGGATCTAGTGAGCTCACAGTTAAGATAGACAGACCCCTAGTTTCCTGAGCAGTCATGAGAAAGGCTGCCCACCCAGGAGTTCCCACACTGGATTCTAATTTGATTGAAAAATAATTTTTGGGGTTAAGCCACTAAGAATTGGAAGTTTGCCCCAGCAGTTAGTATTAGCATGAACTAATATACACTTATATGTCATTTGTGAACAATGACTATTTTCTATTTTATTTCTTCCTTTACAATCCTGTTGCTTTTTTTTTTTTTTTTTTTTTTTTTTTTTTTTTTTTTTTTTTTTTTACTGTGCCTCTTAGGAACTCTAGTTCAATGTTGAATTGGATAGCAAGAGTCTTTGGTTATGGACTTGACATTCAAGGTAATGTTGAAGTTTCTCTATTAAGTACATTTTCATACATATGGGGTGCCTTCAAAGAGTTTATGAAAAATGAGAGGCCTGCATTGTGCCGTAGTGGGTAAAGCTGCAGCCTGTGACACCAGCATCCCACACAGTTTGTGTCCTGGGCACCAGTTTGTGTCCTGGCTGCTGCGCTTTGGATCTGGACCCTTGCTAAGGGCCCAGGAAAAGCAGCAGAAAAGGCCCAAGTGTTTCGGCCCCTGCCACCTTCATGGGAAAACTGGATGAAGCTCTTGGTTCCTGGATCCTGGCTTTGGTCTTGCCCTGCACTGGCTGCTACAGCCACCTGAGAAGTGAACCAGTGGATGGAAGATCTCTCTCTATGAGTTTCTCTTTCTCTCTCTTGCTTTCAAAGAAATAAATAAGTTTTTAAAATAGTTTGTGGAAATGAGCATTTCCATTTAATTCCATTTTCCATTAACTTTTGAAATATTCTTTTATTATATTTAAATCAGCTAATAAATTTCTTTCAATTCCTAATTTACAAAGAATATTTTACTATAAAGCTGTATGGAATTTTTCCAGATGTTCATCTGTTTCTCCTGTTATATTTTGTGGCCTTTACTCTATTATTGTAATGAATTACATGATAGAATTTTTAACTGTTAAGCCATTATACATTCCTAGGATAAATTTTTCCTTCTGTTTTACATATTACTATTGTCTACTGTTTTATATAGTATATATAGTCAGTATTTGGTATATTACTTTTATACCATTAAAGATTGCTATTTTTATTAACTTATATAGTCAATATTTAGTTTTATTTAAATACTTAGTTTTTTTACTCACTATTGCCTTTCCTCTCACTCCTTTAAGTTCAATTTACTTATTTCTGAATTACACTTTTTCCCAGTTCTTTCAAAATGTATCAGCTAATAGCATAGTATTTTAGTATTTTTCTGAAAAGTTCTATTTAATTCTTAATATTAAATGTTACATATTCTTTGTAAATCCTGTATTGTATTCTTGCTTGTATTGTTGCTAATAACACGTTTGTCACTGGTACCTCCTTCTTCCCTCCTCCCGTTATTCCGTCTCCTGCTTCTTCTGGGTAATGTCTTTGAGAGGAAACCTGGGACTAAAAGCAGTCCAGACTAATGCCATCCCACAGCTGCTTGCCAGCACATACACAGTAAACAGAACAGAGTGGAAGCCCCTAGTAACAAACACCTGTCAACAATGACATGATCTAGGTTTAGACAAAAACAAGCCAGAAAGGGCTCCATTAAAAGCGTACCCTCCCTTCACAGTAAGTAATGTATAACCACCACCTCTGCTCCTTGGAGATAATACAAACACCCTGGGAGTGAGAAATCTCAGCAGCTTGGTCTTCCATAGCCCCTGGGTCTCTTCAGAGCCTTCCTTCTTACTTAAAACTTTCGTTCTACCCTCCCCGTTGTGTGTGATCTTGTCAATTGTCATCAACACCATGACATGAACCTGGACTCATTTCACCAGTTTTCCTACAACATTTGCCTTTGGTTCTTGTTTAGATCTTCCTTTTGTCTTTTGTTTTCACATGAAGGGCTGTCAGTCGAGGTCATCACATCTCTTGGTTCATGGCGCAGTATCTTTATTTGTGGATATACAGTTTCTCCCTTAATTGTGTCCTATACTGACTTTCAGACTGAATATAGCTGCTCCTTCATTTGTGGCTTTCAGTTCTCAAACCAATGTCCTTCATGGATGACTCCAATGGAGAAAAACACATGGAATTCTGTGTTAGCAGCTTAACTGGGTTGACACAGGTTACAGTCTGATACTGTGCTAGCTCAGTGGAAGGAGTATTTCTTCAGTGATGTTTTGAGCTTATTTCTCTTAGCACCTCTGAGGCATCTCTAGGCTAGGACCAATTTGCATGTAAAATTTTCAGCTTTGGACTTTATAGTCCAACAATACGAACTTGATTGTGGTTCTGGGGTCTCTGAACCCAGGCTGAGAAGACAACCTGCTGTGTTATTTCTCCATGTCAACAGGCAGACGGTTCAGTCCATATTTAGATTTTTATAAATATAGCTCCTCTAGCATGCAGACTGTGTGACTTGTCTCCCTTTCAATAATTTTCCTTGAGAGGACAGAAGCCCTTGTCTCACAACCCAGTCTCTGGATTTGCTAGAGGGCGTTCCCCGAGAGGAGACACAGTCAGATCCCGGCTTTGCTGCAGTTGGGTTTCAGCTCTCTGTCCCTGTCCTCTGCAGAGCTATTTATTTTCTTTCTAGCTCAGAGTGCTTTAAACACGTTCTTTATTATCCAGATTTCTCAGATGATTTCAGTGGACATGTTCAGGCTAATCACTCTCTCATGTTGCCTGAGCATGACATTCATTGCTTTAGTAACCAAAAATGCAGAAGACCTTTTTTTTGGGTAACTGAAGAGCACTTTAGCAAATTCAAATTTACAGAAAAAAAAATTTACAAATATACAAAACAGATCAATTAGAGGGATTAATTTGCATAACAAAGGGCTTCACCATAGTATTACTTAAAATAGCTAGAATCTCACAGGGTATTTAGAGCATCTAGGAGAATGTGTATTGTATAAATCTATCAGGCCTATAGTTAAAGAAATGCTGGGGTGAAACCTTTTCTAAAGCAGAACATCTTTTTTGTAATGTGAATGATCACTCTCTAATTTATAAGTCTGTAAGTTTGGGCTTTTTTGTATATCTGGGTTTTCTCATTAGACTTCAAAAATAGATATGTAGAAACAGTCATTTAGAGGCCAGTGCTGTGGCTTAGTGGGTAAAGCTGTTGCCTGCAGTGTTAGCATCCCATATGGACACCAGTTCAAGTTCCGGCTGCTCCACTTCCAATCCAACTCTCTGCTATGGCTTGGGAAAGTAGAAGATGGTCCAAGCCCTTGGGCCCCTGCACCCACAAGGGAGACCCAGAAGAAGCTTCTGGCTTCTGGCTTCGGATCGGTGCAGCTCCAGCTATTCTATTGCAGTCATTTGGGGAGCGAACCAGCAGATGGAAGACCTCTCTCTCTGCCTCTCTCTCTCTCTCCCTCTGCTTCTGCCTCTCTGTAACTCTGCTTACCAAATAACTAAATAAATAAATCTTTTTTTTTTTTTTTTTGAGAGGCAGAGTGGACAGTGAGAGAGAGAGACAGAGAAAGGTCTTCCTTTGCCGTTGGTTCACTCTCCAATGGCCGGCGCGGCCGGCGCACCGCGCTGATCCGATGGCAGGAGCCAGGTGCTTCTCCTGGTCTCCCATGGGGTGCAGGGCCCAAGCACTTGGGCCATCCTCCACTGCACTCCCGGGCCACAGCAGAGAATCTTCTTTTTAAAAGAAAGGAACAGTCATTTATATAGAAAGTTCAGATTTAACTCTCTTGCCTTTTTTTCTACATTAACATCAAATATTAAAAACCATGTACATATTTGAAGAATGGAGTCCTGAAGCCCTTCAGGTGTTCAATATGTACATTTCTATAATTTCCCATGGGTTCTATTACTAGAGATATAGTGAAGATACTTCCCACAAAACAACTGCTGCTTTCTCATACATTTATTTAAGCATATAGGAAAAAGCATCTTGACCAAGAACATGATTGTCAATTCACTGAGTTCAACATGAGCTAAAGAATTGCTAAACAGGAGTACTAAATTCTTAACCACAGTGCATGTGGATTTCCTTCACTCTTTAGTAGAATATGCATGTTATAAACACTGGATAGAACGTCAGTATTTCCAACTTCTGTCTACATTGAGTATGATAATCTCCTGAGCTCTTCTCATTGTCTCTGAAGATTGATTTTAGAATTTTATTTTGATATATAATTAGCTATGAAACATTAAATAAACAAAATAGGTAATTGATTTCATATGATGCTTGTTGATTGACAAATAATAGCTTTGGTACTTCAACGTTGGCTATAGATGGTGATTAGCAAGGGGGCTTTTAAAAAATATTCATTTATTTATTTGAAAGGCAGAGCTACAGAGAAAGAGAGAGAGGCAGAGACAGAGAGAGAAATCCTCTATCCACTAGTTCATTTCCCAAATGGCCACAGTGGCTGGAGCTATGCCAATCTGAAGCCAGGAGCCAGGAGCTTCTTCATGGTCTCTCACATGGGTGCTAGGGTCCAAGCCCCTGGGCCATCTTCTACTTTTTCTCAGGCCAGAGCAGAGAGCTGGACAGGAAGAGAAGCAGCCGGGAGTAGAACTGGCGGCCATATGGGATGCTGGCGCTGCAGGCGGAGGATTAACCTATTGCACCACAGCGCTGGCCCCCTGGCACTGGAATTTCTAATGTGTAGGCAGACTTAAGAACCAACAAGAGGTTCAAAACTCAGTTATTCAAACCCACTTACTCAGACCTCTCAATTAATTGGCACAACTGAATTCTTTTTTTTTTAAATCTTTTATTTATTTTTAATTTTTTAAAATTTTATTTATTTATTTTTTGACAGGCAGAGTGGATGGTGAGAGAGAGAGACAGAGAGAAAGGTCTTCCTTTGCCATTGGTTCACCCTCCAATGGCCACCGCGGCCGGCGCGCTGCGACCGGCGCACGGCGCCGATCCGATGGCAGGAACCAGGTGCTTCTCCTGGTCTCCCATGGGGTGCAGGGCCCAAGCTCTTGGGCCATTCTCCACTGCACTCCCTGGCCACAGCAGAGAGCTGGCCTGGAAGAGGGGCAACCAGGACAGAATCCGGCGCCCCGACCGGGACTAGAACCCGGTGTGCCGGCGCCGCAAGGTGGAGGATTAGCCTAGTGAGCCGCGGCGCCGGCCTGAATTCTTTTTTAAAACAGAGGAAAAATAATTTTTCAAGTTCCTATCAGGCATTTGTTCTAAAATCTGTTTTTGAGCCTGATGTGAAGTGAGGTTCTGTATATCTCAAGTTCCTGCATTCATAACAGTGAACAAAGATAGTGCCACATGACAGCGACTATTCACTAATTACAAAGAAAGAAGATTTAATTCTGTTCTACTCTATTTATTTATGACTAAAATTACAAAGCATCCCCGCCCCAACCCTGTCCAGTCTCCCAAATTACCTTAAAAAGCAGGGCCCGTTTCTCCCTGCCTCTGGATAAAATCTTGGGGAGGATTTATTCACTCTTAGGTTTAAAAAAAAAAAGTGATCACTTTAAATAGATCACTTTATAGTGGGAAGCTCCACTCTTGATTTAAAGTTGAGGCCCCTCCTCCCCTTCACTAGTGGAGAGAAGGATGGAGGGTGGGGTCTTCTCTGTTTCTCCCTCACTCACAGGAGTCTGCACAACCTTCTTGCACTTTACATTTCAGTAATAGTGAAAACTTAGCCTTCCTCCAGTAGGTCACATTGCTTCATGGTCTCTACAGCTAGCTACTCAGAACATCTGGAATACCCTTCTCCTCCCTTCATGTGGGAGACTCTTACTTATCCTTAAAACCAGGTTGGACATCTCTTCAGTCAAAGCTGAGGTTGGAGCCTGGAAGAAGTCGGAAATAATACAATAGAGTCTTAAACAATTATCCAGAGGGCTATCAGGTGCTGATCATAGTTGGAGATCCTTAGATACCATGTGTCTAAACCTTCATTTTCCAGATGAGGAAACTAGTGAGGCCAAATGACTTGCTCATGACTGCACAGGGCACTGCATGCAACTCCCAGCATATGACACAGCTTTCTTCTTCTTTAATTTCTAAAGATTTATTTATTTATTTGAAAGAGTTAGGGAGGGAGGGAGGGAGGGAGATAGAGAAAGAGAGAAAGAGAGAGAGGAAGAGAGAAAGAGAGGGAGAGAGAGAGAGAGAAAATGAGAGAGATCTTCCATTCATTGGTTCACACCCCCAAACAGCCACAATGGACAGTGCTGGGCCAGGCTGAAGCCAGGAGCCAGGATCCAGGAGCCAAGAGCTTTTTCCAGGTCTCCCATATGGGTGCAGGGGCCCAAATATTTGGACTGTTCTCCACTGCTTTCCCAGGCACTGCATTGGAAGTGGAGTAGCCAGGACTCGAACCATTGCCCATATGGGATGATGGCATTGTTGCAGATGGCTGTTCAACCTGCGAAGCTACAAAGCTGGCCCCTACTGATTTCTTTCACAGAGTGGAGGAATACTCTACTAAAGAGACTGTCAACCCCACTAGTGAAGAAGTTAGGCCAGAGAACCATGATTGGCCCCCAAAGGCAAAGAGGTCAGAGACATGAAATCTGATAGACATGTATCTACCCTTCTTTATAAGCAATGGACAATTTATTTGACTTTTCTGAGCTGTAGTTTCTCCATATATGCAAAGCAGAAAGTTAAAGCTCATTTTCCTTTCCTAAAACTGTATTGTTAGAAATGAATACGATATTATGGAGATATACTGTATAATCTCCAAGGTGCTTTAAAGATGTCAATTGTTACAATTATTGTGATAGTTACTCTAGAATATTCATACATCAAAAGATTTGTGGACTTTCACAAATACTTTGCAGAATAATCAAGGGATAAGTTGTTAACTATGTTTTCAGAAGCAATGAGGAAGAAAAATTTATATTTGATGTTTATTTAAAAAGAGTTGTATTTCAGAACTGTGTGTAAGGTCATTTTTTATACTTATCCTTACCACAGTGGTTTACTTGAATAAATTTTAAAATGAATAATATATGTAAAGCAATTAGAAGGTGATTTACATACAATGGAAGTTCCATAAGCATTTATTATTATTATTATCATTTATAGTCTCACACTTTTCTATTCCTTCTGCAAGTGTGAAGGCCAACCAGAACCCTCTACAGCCTGCATTCCATGTTCTATTGTTTGAAATGACAAACACCATGGCTTCCTAACAATTCAAGCATTGTTTTTTGCTTATTGATAAAAATAAAGTGTTGCTTTTGGGAATACAAGTATTGTAAGATCTGTCACAGCTCCAAAGGACCCCATGTTTTTAAAATGCTTGTATACATTATACATTTATTCCCACTTAGCTTCCATTATACAAGTCCTCAGACATCCTCTGAGCTTTGTTCTGTTTGAGGGTGATGTCAAGGAGATGATTAGACAAGAGGTTTGGAGAAAATTCTGTCACTGAACAATGGTAAACATTTTCCTACTAAATTACTTCCTTCTGGAACCTCAGAACATGGTCACCTCCGCAGGTTATTTTACTGCAGTAAGAAGAATCCTTAGATGAAGAAGAAGAAGTACAAAAGGGTAACAATTAAAACAATGCACTTGTTTTTACCTATTCCCCAACTGCTCATGACCCAGCGCAACTCAGAAATGACTGAAGGGGAGGTGGGTGTTAGGTGCAGTGGTTAAGATGTCACTTGGGATGCCCACATCCCATATTGAAGTGCCTGGATGTTGAGTCCTGGATCTGCTTGATTCCAGCTTCCTGCTAATGTGTATACGAGGAGGCAGAAACGGTGGTTCAAGTAGTTGGCTTCCTGCCACCCACTTGGGAGACCTGGATTGAGTTCATGGTTACTAACTTTGAGCTCTGGCTCACTCAGTCCTGGCCATTGCAGGCATTTGGGGAGTGAACCAAGTGGATGGGAGCTGTCTCTCTCTGAAATATATAAAATAAATCAAAATAAAAATTTTGGAAGAAATGATTAAATGGCCCCATTTTAATGGTCCAGATGGCTACTTTTAAATGTCATATAAACTCAATATGAACTTCAGTTATTCTTCAAAGAACAAAAAATTAAGAGGTGTATCCAGGGTTTTTTTCATAACTCCTTTAATGAATATTAAATGACATTTTATCTTTAGAAGGGGCCATGGGTGCCTTAATTGCAACCAACTTAATTAGTGTAAAGCATTTTATGCAGTAGACAGAAAACAATATAAATAAACCAGAAAAAAATACAAACTGGGAGTGTAAGTTATCATCTGGGTTCAATAAATCAAGCCTACTTGCAAATATAAATAATTACTTTTTAATAAAAACAGAAATGTGAGATATTTTTGTGCAACCAACTGTAGGTAATTATATTAAAAATGACATGAAAGTAGGCTGCTGTGTACTGATTCCTGTGGCTTCATTTTCTAAGGGGGGATTATCTGAATTGGAAAAGAAAATCCCCATTTTCCCAGCAAGGTACAAATTGTACAAGACAGAGATCTGTGGTTGATGTGGTAAATATCCAATAAAACCACCTTTGCTTTCCATTTGCCCTGGTCCTGAGCCACATGCTATGTATTAGATAAAGGACTTGATTTTGTTTCCACTGGGACAGGCATTACCACCCACTTGACCAACCAAGGAGAAGAGAGAGGTAGCGATCAGGCAGAGGAAGTTGCCTGGACTGGGGCTGGCTGGCAGCTCATAGGAGGTCACCAGCCCACGTGGGAAGGTAAACTGCTCATGCTTTGGAGCCCAGTGTCCTTTCTCTCTATGCATTCCTTCGATAGCACAATCTGCAGTGAAGTGGCTTGTTAGAGGAAGCCATGGGGGAGGCCATCACCATCATCCATTAACAAAACACGGGGTCGATGAAGGCTCTTCCACAGGAGCCCAGCCGTGCACAAGCAGTTAGTCTTCCAATATTCGGCAAGAAATCTGGAAGAGTGAAGTGTACTTAGTGTTTTACAGAAGTTCTGGGATGTGGCAGCTTTAAACATGATGTAGTTTAAAAAAAAAAAAACCACAAACATTGATGAAAGGCATGCTGGGGCCTCTGTGAAGGGACTTGGATTCAAACAGATGGGATTTGAATCCTGGCCCTGCTCTTTTCTCAACTAGTGAGCATGCATGGACGCCCCTGCTCCTCCCATTCCTTTCTCTGCTGTAATATGGGAATAATAATAATACCTCCTCCAGATCCCAGTGGAACAGTGACCTGGGATATGTGAAAGCTTTGTCAACTAAAAGCACCATTAAAATGCTTTTTAAAAATCATTATTTAAGGATGGGGAAGAGGGAGCTCCCAACTGCTGTTTGATTCAGAAGAATGAACGCTTAGGGGCCCAGACCTGGGGTCGAACCTGGGATCTGGGAACTCAACCCAGGTTTCCTGGGTGAGTGGTAGGGACTTCAGGATAGTGACAGGAATTTATTCTGGTCCCTTGCCTTGGGGAGCACAAAACTGTGATTTGTTTCCAGGCCTTAAATTTGCTTCCCTCAGGCTCCAAAGGAGGGGCTGCTCTCTAAGGGCTCACGATTACTGGCTGCCCCTGTGGTCCTCTGCCTGGACACAGGCCACAGAGAACCATCATGTAGTCTGTGTGGCTGTTGTCACTGCGCAGCAGGCTCCTCTACTCCCTGGTATGGGCTGCAGAAGCTCCATGTTGTGGGTGCAAGCAGGTGCCTCATGCTACCACGACCATGACTATTGTGGGGGTGGCTTGATGCTTCTGCATGACCTGGTTCTAAGTGCTGTTCCCTGGGTTCTGTACCTATTCAGGAGAGCCAATTCCTCCCTCATTCTCCTCTGTCTACCCTGGCACCTTCTTCCAGCTCCTTTCTGTCTCCTATTCTATGGGGAGAGGAATTAAATTCCTACTTCAGTATTCAATGTAGCTGCAATTTCCTCCCAAACAAGCAGAGTTCTCCAGCTCCTCCTCCTCTACTGTATGCCTCCTCTAGGAAGGTGTTCCTGACCAACTTACCCTGTTCCAGGTTCATTTTAAGTTCCCCGTTACAGGAGGGTCCATCAAAAAGTTGTGGACAGTGGAATTAAAAGTATGGAACAAAAAATTTGAAATCCATCCATGAAAGGGGTCTTCAAAACATTCATGGAAAATTAGCATTATGAAAAAGCTATGCATGAATTTAAAACATTTTTGCACCAAAATAAACATCTTTGAACTCTATTGTTCCATGAACTTTTAGATATTCACTTGGTCATGCATGTCCCTATGCAAACCTTGAACATAATGCTTAAGGTGTTCTATTGTCACTATCTGTTTGCTTCCTGTCAGAATGTGAGCTCTTCAAAGGAAAGAGTTGAGTCTTATTCACCAGTGTCCCTCAGCACCTACTGTCGGTAGATGCTAAGTGACTATTGAACTGAACTGGTCAAGTCCCATGACCATTTCCCATTGATTTATCGTTACGCATATGCAAAGAAGGATCATCGTGAGCTCACAACATAATGAAAGTGAACATCTCTCCCCAACCTCCTGACTTCCCTCTTTCTGTAGCCCTCTGCCTCTCCCAGCATCTGCATGAAAGGCCAAGGAGATAACAAAACCCATAGAACAAAGGGAGAAAAAAATTGGCACAAACTGTACTATTCTTCCTTTGTTTTTCATTACTGTTTTGATGCTTTAATAGGAACCTCTAGATTTTTTTTCTGGTGCTCTTATCCTACAATGTCTAAAAATCTCTATGTGGATAAAAGATCTGGATAATTATAAGCTTGATAGGGTTATAGGAAAAGTTTGGAAATCATTCTATCTCTTCTAGAAATATCCCAAGTGAAACTGGCTAAAGAAATTTGTTTTTCCCTCTTAGTTCCAAACCATACACCAAGAATTTAAGGGTTCCCTTATATGGACACGTACTTGATTTAGGGCCTATCTGGATAATCCAGGATGCTCTTATCTTGAGTCCTTAACTTGATCAGGTTTACAAAGATTCTTTATTCAGATAAGGTCATATTCACAAGTTCCAGGTAGACATGGAGGCCACTATTCAATCCATTGCAATTATCTTCCTTCATATTACAGAAAAAGTGTTCCACTTGCCTTAGTTTTCTTTATTAGATCTTGTTAACTTTAATTTTTTTTTATCTAAACACTGAAGCAATGTTTTTGGCAATAAAAGTTTTGTACAGGGTCAGAATTTAAGGTATCAGGAAACACATAATACATGTTGAATTATATATATATGTGTGTGTGTGTGTGTATATATATATATTTTAAAGATTTTGTTTATTTATTTGAAAGGCAATTAGAGAGAGAGGCACAGGAGAGAGAGAGAGAGAGAGAGAGAGAGAGAGAGAGAGAGATCTTCCATCTGCTGGTTCACTCCCCAAATGGCTGCAAAGGCTAGGGCTGTGACAAGCCAAGGCAAGGAGTCAGGAACTTTATCAGAGTCTCCCATGTGGGTGGCAGGGATCCAAGGATTTGTACCATCTACTGCTGTCTTCCCAGGCCCCTTAGCAGGAAGCTGGATTGGAAGTGGAGTAGCCTGGACTCAAATCTGCACCTATATGGGATGCTGGTGTTTGCAAGCTGTGGCTTAACTTGCTATGCCACAACACTGGCCCCAGGATTTTATATCTTAAAGTAAAGAATTATTTTCCTTATTACATTCTAGTCTTTACTTCTTATGTTAAAGTAAAAACAGATGGAGGCCGGTGCTATGGCATAGTGGGTAGAGTTGCCACCTGTGGCCCTGACATCCTATATGGGCACCAGTTTGAGTCTCGGCTGCTCCACTTCTGATCCAGATTTCTGCTAATGAACCTGGGAAAGCAGCAGAAGATAGTCCAGGTAGGTGCTTGGGCCCCTGCACCCATGTGGCAGACCTGGAAGAAGCTCCTGGCTCCTGGACCAGTGGATGAAAGTGAACCAGCAGAATGGAAGATCTCTCTGTCTCTCCCTCTCTGTCTCTATAACTATGCCTCTCAAAATAAAGAAATTATATAAAAAAATAGATGACTTAAGGCAGTTATGTGCATCATAGTAGTAAAATATTTACCAAATTTAATATCATCAAGGCAAAATATTTCTTGTGGTTTAGTAACCGCAATAAATTTTTTAAAGATTTATTTTTATTTTATTTGAAAGGCAAAGTGATAGGGAAAGATATCTTCTATTTGTTGGTTCACTCTGGTCACAACAACCGGGGCTGGACCAGGCGGAAGCCAGGAGCCAGAACTCCATGCAGGTCTCCGACATGGGTGGCAAGGGACCAAGCATGTGGGTTACCTTCTGCTGCCTTCCCAGGTGTATTAACAGGGAGCTGGATTGGAAGTGGAACAGCAGGTAGTTGAACCCATACCTGATATGGGATGTCGGCATTGCAAGTAGTGGCTTAACTTGCTGTAACATGCTGGCCCCAGTAACCACAATTTTTAACATGAACTAGATTATTATTACTATTACTATTTTAAGGGGGGGTGGTGGAATCTTCCATCTGCATGACTCCCCAAATGGCTACAACAGCCAGGGCTGGGTCAGGCAGAAGCCAGGAGCCAGGAACTGCTTCTGGGTTTTCCAGGTAAGTGGCAAGATGTGAAGTAGTTGAACTATCTGCTGCTGCTTTGGAGGCACATTGGTAGGAAGCTGGATTGCAAGAAGAGCAGTTGGGACTTGATTGGCACTTTGAAAAGGGAAGTGGGTATGCCAAAAGGTGGTTTACCCTGCTGCAACACAATGGTCACCCCTATTTGATGGCTTTTAACTCTGCTTATACTTGTATATTACAATCACCAGGGGGCCTTTTAAAAATGCAAGTCTAGAACCCATTTAGCCCAACTGAAAACAAATGTCTAAGTATGGGTATCTACAACTTTTAAAAGTCCCATGGTAATTTTTATGCATAGTGAAGATTAAAACTAACCTAGACCCTTCTTAATAGTTGTCTTCCTCAAGCAATCAAGTAATCACTGTACATTTAAAATATGTATATTTCTATGGGAAATATGAGAATTTCTAATTGGTCCTCCGTATCTACAGGTTAAGTGTCAGTGAGTTCAGCTGACTGTGGATTGAAAGTATTCAAAAAAAAATTTCACCCTTACTGGGTACTTGCAGACTTTTTTCTTCATCACTATTTCCTAAATGAGACATCATCACAACTATTTACATAGTATTTCCATTGTGTGAATATTATAAGTAATCCAGAGATGATTTAAACTATGTTGGAGGTTGTACATAGGTTCTATGTAAATTCTTGATCTCTGCAACTCCATGTAAGGGGCCTGACCTGACCATCTGCAGATGTTGGTACCCACTGGCAGGTGAGGGGTATCCAGGGACCAGTCCCCCATGAATAACAAGGATGACTATATAAGACATGCATGCTTACAATTGAGTAGGCTTGATGTACAATATTTTGTGTAATGTGTCATTTGTACTCCAGGGTAGTGTAGCCAAATGTCTATAAAGATTGTCTTGGGGCCAGTGCTGTGGCATAGCAGGTAAAGCCACCATCTGCAGTGCCAGCATCCCACACGGGTGCTGGTTTGAGTCCCAGTTGCTCCACTTTCAATCCAGCCCCCTGTTAATGCTCCTGGGAAAGCAGTGGAAGATGTCCCAGAATAAGCTCCTGCCTCCTGACTTCAGCCTGGCCTGGCTGCTGGGGCCATTTGGGGGCTGAACTAGCAGATGAAAGGTCCTCTCTCTCTCTGCCTCCCTCCCTCTCTTTCAAATATAAATAAAATTTTACAAAAAAAGAATCTCTCTTATTTATTCTAAAGAGACTTAAATCAATTAACAATGTAACTTGTATCATTATTGCTTTAACTCCCATACACACACATACACACACACAGTCTTGTGGTTGACCATCATTAGATTATAACCTTTAGCCTTTACAAAGTCTGGAGCTTTTTAATGTATCTTAGATCCTTCTTCCAGAGGGTAGAAATCAATACACACTTAAAAAAATCCCTGTTAGTAGTGACCTCTGAGGAGGGAAAGGTTGAGCAGTCAGGTTGTCTATGCCCCCGTGAACGCTGAGGACTGACGTTCCTCCAGTGGCTGGTGATTTGGGAAGCACCTTGAGGTGCTGAGTCACCACTGGCAGGGAGGAGAAGGAAAGATGTGGGGTGGGGAGAGGATCTGGCAGCTGTGAGGGGCTGCGTTGCCTTGAACTCATCCCAGACACCTCACAAGCAGCTGGTACTGCTCATATAGACAGCTTCCGACCCCTCTGCAAGGAACAGGCCACGGGGGCTCTGCAGCCTCACAAAGCAGCCACAGGAAGGGGGAAGAACACATTTGCAGAAGGGCCCTGCACGTGGGAGGGGGTTCTGGGCGGAGGGCAGAGGGGCTTGAGGCTACAGTTGTCAGACTGCAGGAAGCGAGAGCTGGGCACTTTGATCCAAGCAGCCCTGGAATCATGCAAGTGTGAAGTCTTGTCCATGAAAGACAGGCAGGAAGAAGGAGGGGGAGCGGGAGCAAAACAAGATGTTAAGCTGAATATTGAAAAAAAAATAACCAAAAAACAAAACATTGCCAATGAGATAGGAAGCAACTTGGGTTGAGTAACTTGTTCATCAATCAAATATTTACTGAACACCTTCTCTGTGTTCCAGGTGCTGGGGATGACAGCCTAGGGAGGGACTCGGACTGCGGATGAAGAGACCCAGTGCTTTTCCAAACAGAAAACAAGCGTTCAGGGCAACAGGGCAGAGGCTGACGGAGGGCACTGCCTTAGTCTGGGAGGCACTGAAGGCTTTCACTCCCAGAGGTGATGTCTGAACTGAGATGCGGGGGGAAGAGAAAGAGGAGGAAGTGAGCCAGGTGGAGAAACAGCGACTGCAATGGCGCTGAGACAGGGGCATGTTGCAGTTGGCAGGGGATCAGATGACTTTCAGTCTGGAATCAGAGCAAGGTCACGAAGAAACGGGACAGGGAAAGTGGGGTTGGTGATAAGCAAGGCACTGTGTCTGGGCTTCTGGAAGGGTCGGGTCGCAGGTCGTTCTGTTCTGGGCTGCGAGGCAGTGAGGTCCCACTCACTGCCCAGGGCACTGCCTGACACAGACAGCCTTGTCTGTGGGCTCTGCAGGCAGCTCCCCACCCTCCTGCTGCTGTGACGTCCCTGCCAAGGCTCTCATTTGAGTATTCCAATCACACAGGGCCTGCACCTCCACGGCTCGAGGTTGGTTTTGGTCTTTCAATACATGCGGGATGATTTCAAATCAGGAGGCACACAGGGAACTGCAGCAGCCTTAGCCAGTGATGCCAACACTTGACAACCACCACGGCCCAAGCAGCAGATTCCTGAAGTGACTGCCCTCTATCCCCAGTCTTGACGGGACCCTAGGACTCTCTTAGTATATGAACACGGTATCATCTTATATATACAGAAATGAAAAAAAAAAAAGGGGGAGTTGCCTTCCTGAGCAAACAAGACTTAACCTGGTTTATTCATTTGCATCACCCCACAGTGATTTGCTTGTTTCATATTTCATAGATTCTACAACATGGACATTTTCCCCATTTTGCTATCTCTGAAGTGGGTATGCATCTCACAATCAGTGTTGCCTCTGTAATGCCTGTGACACAGCTGTCACAGCCCATGAGTGCCTCGGTCATGGCTGATCACGTGTTGGGTATGACTGGCATTTACATTGTATTTAGAATAACTGCAATATAATTTGGCATGAATATGAACTCAGTACTTAGGAACAAATAGCGTTGAAGAGGGTGATTTAATATTTGAGAAGTAAATATCTTCATAGATGCAGCTACATTGTTTTCTTCAAAAGCAGTGACCCTGTGTGTTTCTGAGTCTGAAGGAAGGAAGAGATCCACACATACAGGAAGCCATGTTTGCTTTGTTTACTGCGCTGCATGAAAAAGAGTCACAGTACATGCCCAGGAACTCAAGGAAGGCAGGCGGAACTAATGAGTCTCCCTAAGTCACAGCAATATGACAGCTGTATGAGGTTGTTGGGACAGGTATATATGTTGGACAAGATTATCATTGCATCACAGTTTAATTGCCAGCACTTCTTTTTTCTCTTTTAGGGATAGTTTAAAATAGTGGTGCATGTAATCATAGATGCTATGTGAGAATCCATGAGACAGAGTGGAACACCATAGCTGCTTTTGTGTTTAGGTGTCTAGGGCTGTGCAAACACTAGATCCTTCTCATCTCATTACATTCAAAATGTCTCTGTAGCCCATTTACATGTTACCAAACATGTATCCGCTTGGAAACCCACCATTGTGACCAAAGCCTACAGAAAACTGAACGAACCATTCTTAGGGCAACTTGATAACCCTGCTCAGTGATCTGAATTTGGTCAAAAGCAAATATGTGCTTAGAAAATAGTAGAACACAGGCAGATGATTGTGAAATAGTCTAAGTGGAAAATAACTTTGCTTAGGCAATTATTTTAAATTCAGTTTAAGGAGATCACTGTGATTTAATGTCTGAATTTGAAAATCAGAGCTAAAGGCACTAAGGTTCCCCCCACCCTCCTTTTAGGTGTTCTCAGATCAGTGTGAAAAGGAAGACTGGGAGGAGAGTCAGCTGGAAATGGATGAAATAATTCACATCCCTGCTGTGGGCAAGATGTCAATCAGTGTGTGTGAGGCCTGTGCCTATCTTCTTTTCACAGGTCCAGTCATTCTGCTATACCTACTCGAGGATACTCTGTTAAAGACGCCGTCAAATTCCCTGACAAAGAGCGGGTCAATAGCCGAGGACATGCTGCCTGGTGCGTGGTGGAGGGAAAGTGCCTGCAGCCCCAGGCCGACTGTTTGCTGTAATAGCAGGTTATAAAGAGACTTCTGTAAGAAAGCATAGCCTCTATGCAGGGCGCAGAGCGTGGAAATGTGTGTTTGGCCACACGTCGGTTTTTCTCAGCCATGGATCAGAGTGATTGTCAGCACAGCTATTTGTTTTAACACAAAGAGGAGCTGACATGCTCTGTGCTGCTATATGAGGGGACTTCAAAATATTCAGGAAAAAATTTTGTTTTGGTGCAAAAATTTTTTCAAAACATATTTTCACAGTGTGCATTTCATCAATGTTTTGAAGACCTCAGGCACACAATCACTTCTAGATGTTTCTGCTTGAAATGTGTGATAGGTAGCTCAATTTACCGTGTCCAAGTGGAAATTTCGACTTCTACCCTCAATTTTTTTTCCTTTCCAATATTCCTAATCTCAAGAAATACCAGGGTCTTCAAAAAATCCATGGAAAAGTAGTATTATGAAAAAAAATGAAATTTCAAAAACTTTTTGCACCCAAACTTCGCTTTCAATTTCATTGTTTCACAAACATTTTGAAGTACCCTTGTAGCTCAGGCCAAAAATTTATATTTAATTATCCTTAACTCTTCTCATTGATAATAAAACCTGATCTGTCAGTTCCATTTTCATTGTAAATCCTGAGCCAGTTACTCTCCTCTTCTTCTATGCAGCCACTTCACACAAGGCAGGACCATCTTTTGCTGTGACTACTGGCAGAGTAAGGGGGCTGGGCTTCCCTCTCCTCTCAACCTCCCACCTCCCAGGACTGTTCTTTCCATAGCAGTCAAACTAAGCTTGTTTAGAGTACAACCCAAACCGTGTCTCTCTCCTACTTCAAAACCCTCTGAGGGTGCACACTCACCTGCAGAATATTATTCAATCCTTCTCCATGGTTCATTATGGCATGTGTTTAACAAATATTCTCAATCAATAAAAATACTGTGGGTTCTTCATATGTCATAGGCAGAGTTATACTCTTGCTAGATACACTGAAGCCCTCACAGATACCTACATGGTCTGGTCTGGCTTTCAACTAAAGCATTTACCAGAGATGCCAGCCCCACCAGCAGATGGCAGCACCCAGAGGTGGCAACAGAATCGTCACACAAGTGGTTGCCACTCCGGGGCCTCCACCGTCAGGCAGTCTCTGATGACTTTGCCTCCCGTGGCCCCTTCTGTATCTTCCGTTCCTACTCTGATCCCAGCAGCAAATTCAGTTTGTGAATATTTTTAAGTACTCACTAGGGTGGATATGGCTTAGCCTTCCACAGTTAAGTCCCCAAGGATTTCAGTGCCTGATGGATGTGAGGGAAGAACCCAAATCAGTGTAAGGGCTGCTATAAAGGTTAAGTGCCTTGCCTCAGAGGAAGTAATGACTCAGACCCTGAACTTGGCTCCAGCCCAGCCTTGTTTCCACTCTGCCACCCAGCAGCCGACCCAGGTCTACTTTCCCTCTGCTGCTTCTCTGTATTTCTAAATCTGTGCAAAATCCTCCCCCTCTCCTTCATATTCAAACCATCAAGTCCTGCGCTTCTTGGGAAGTTACACGTCAGTTGATTGTCTGATCACAGTAGTTCACAGGAAGTAGGAATGACTAAGAGATTCAGTCCTCTCTGGTGGCATTTGCATTGTAATTCGCTCTTCTCTGCCAGGGCTGGTCCCAAGGAGCTGTGTGTGGGGGAGGATCTGTTTCCGTGTCTATATAGGGGATCTGTGGGAGTAGGGACTCTACCTGGGGTCTGTTTACTTACTTCCCACCTTACCCAGTCCCTCTAGACTTCCAAGAACTAAAGCATGACGTAGATTGGGCATGGTTTTTTCCTCTTTCTTTAGTATAATTTCTTAAAGGAAGTTGACATTTCATTTTTGGTATTTGGAAGGCGGAAAAAAGAAGTGCTTTTCCTGTTCTTTCTATCTGTGAGTCAGTCTAGCTATCTATTGGCATTTGTGCAGGCATATCAACAGGCTCATGCCCTCTGCATGTGTATGTATGCAGTGGGGATGTGGGGTCGTTTGTAGCAG